>NC_143250.1:115254038-115564807 GCF_984573655.1 Nuphar pumila
GCATTGGATGATTCAAAATTTTTTAATCATATTAATTCAATTTTAGTCAGAAGATGGGATAAGAGCAACACTCTTTTGCATTGCATGACACATTTTCTCAATCCCAAATATTATGCAAAGAAGTGGCAGGAAGGTGGTGTTGGTCGTGTCCCTCCATAGTATACTGTATAATCTACTTCTTTTCTGTTTCACTTGTTTGATTGTTTTCATAATATATTGAGGTTGATTTAATTATGGTGTTAGTTTTTATGATGAAGAATTGAATTCTAGTTTGTTAATTTGATTTATTGCATGCATAATGAATTGATGATATGATAATTGTTTTTTATTTCATTAGTGTGACTGTTAAATGTTAAAAATTATATATATACCCTCTTGTGCCCCCTCTGTAAAGTCCAGTAAAAAAAAATCGAACACGTGTCGCGGTCTGCCCGTCGTGTCGGATCCGAGCTGGACCCAGACCCGAGCTCGACCCGGCTTCTCGAATGATCGAGAAGCCTGTGTCTTTTAAAAGACACAGGCGCCTCAGACGAGGGGCAAAAGCCCTCGCCCCTTCTCTCTCCACTTCGTCTCTCCCGTATCCTCTCGTCCCCCGCGACCGTTGTCGTTGACGACCACCCATCGCCGGTCATCGCCCCTTCTCTCCTCCTCTCCCGTCTCCATCCCGTGGCGGCAAGACGCCGACGACGGAAGCCACCGGCTGCCTCCGAGTTCCGGCGACCTCCCTGCGACCATCGACGGCTGCCGTCGGCAACAGTCTTGTCGGTCTTCTCTTTTTTCTCTCGTGTTGGGCCGACACCACCCAATATCGGAGTAGCCTCGACGCCGGCTACGCCTTGCTGGAACCCCGTCCTCGGCTCCCCTTCTTCTGTGGCCACCTAACGACAGCAGCCGTCGCCGATAGCACCGTTGCTGCTCTTCTCTCTCTGGCTTCTCCCGTTTCCCCTGGTCGATGACTCTCGTGCTGCCGCCGGCGATCGGAGCTACCGACGACCAACCTCGACGACCCCGAGAACACCCATTTTCTGCCTCATCTCCTTGTGTTCGGTCGATGCTGCCACTGCTGCGCTCCTCCCTTTCTACGATGATTTTGGCACTCAACATCAGCGACCTCAAGGCCCCTCGACTCCCACGTTGTTGCGGTCTTCCGAGGTAAACCCTCCCCTCTTCTTCTTCTCCTTTGTGAGGGGTTGACCGACAGGGAGGATGAGCCCCCTATCGTCGCCTCTTGTCGGCAGGGGGTTAACCCCCTGCCTTCCTTTTGGAGTCGGTCGACAGGGGGGCTGAGCCCCCTGTCGTCGCCTCTTGTCGGCAGGGGGCTCCGTTCCCCCTGTCCTTGTTCGGTCGGCAAGGGGCTCCGCTTCCCCTTGCCCCTCTTGCTGTGTCAGCAGGGGGCTCCGCTCCCCTTGTCCCTCTTGTTTTGCCGGCAGGGGGCTCTGCCCCCCTGCCGTTTGTCTTGTCGAGAGGGAGTTCCTCTCCCCCTGTCCCTCTTGTGTTTTCTGGCAGGGGCGAGGTTCCCCCTGCTTTTGTGTTTCCCGGCAGGGGGCGAAGCTCTCCCTGCTTTCCTGTGTTTTGCCGGCAAGGGGCTTTACCCCCATGCCTTGATCCTGTTGCCGACAGGGGCAGAGTCCCTGCCTGTCTCGTTTCCAGTAGGGGGTTGCGCCCCCTGTCCTATCTTATAGTGGCAGGTTTGGCAGGGAGCCTCTACTCCCTTCCCTGCCTTTCTCTGTTTTGGCAGGCAGGGAGCCCCTGCTCCTTGCCTCTGCTGCCTTTTTGCCAGGTAGGGGTAAGGCCCCTACCTCTGGCACCCTTGTTGGCAGATACAGAGTTTCTACCTCTGCAGCCTGCAGGAGGCCTTGCTGCCTCTGTTGCTTTTCTGCAGGGAGCTTAGCTCCCTACCTACCCTCGTATTTGGGGTCTGGTACCACTGCAGGTCTTACCAGACCCGCTTCTCGTTTGTATTATGGCATGTTACTAATGTTCTAAGCATCGCAGGTTGAACGGTGGATCCAGCTCGCCTTAGTGGCTCGAGCTTACTTACGCCGCAGGCGTACGAGGACCCGCAACCCCTCAAGGTAGGGGATTCTTGAGTAAATGGACAATGAATAGATAAATGCTAAAATAAGGAAAGATAACTAAAAATGAAAGAAGACGATGATATATGTATACGTATAAAATATATACGTATGTCTTTTAATTCAAGGACGCGGTTTCGCGATCCTTATCTTCTTTACTTTCTTGCACTTTCCTTTTTTGTTGATGTCGTGCTATATGTGCCCAGACTTTTAATTCATGTCTTTACAGTTCATGTCATTTTAACTCAAGGATGCGGTTTCGCGATCCTTGTCCTCTTTACTTTTTCGTACTTTATTTTTTTGTTGCCCTGCGTTTTACGCCATGGCATTTACTTGGATATGTATGCCTTTTTACTCCAGGATGCAATCCTGGTCCTCCTATAAATTCTCGCACTTTAATTTTTGCATTTACTTTTGTTGCCACGCGCTTTATGCGCCATGACCTTACTACTTACTACCTTACGTTCCTGTTGTAGTCGTGCTTGCTTTTGCACTTACTTTTTGTATGTGTTGTTCGTCCTTACTTTACTGCTGCATTTCGTGCATATGCTTTGCTCGTATATGTATTCTTATCTCTGTCGTATGCTCCTTTACTTGCTTACGCTTATTGTTTAATCAAGGTACAACTCCATGCCTCGCAAGTCATCTTTTGCACTTGCGTAATCAGGATAGGATCCCATACCTCGTGAGTTGCTTACGTAGTTGTCTGCTTGTGTGTTTCGATGGTCAAGGTATGATTCCATACCTCGTGTGTGGCTTGTGTGTTTTACGCTTGAGGTGCAGTTTTGCACATCGAGTCTTGCTCCTCGATTTGCCATTATATTATGATATGCACGGGTTTTGCCCCTTGTCAGCTTGCACTCCCGGAGTGCAGCTTCGAGCGTATTTCAACTTGTTCATTTGTCTTAAAAAACACGATGCACACCTATGCACTCGGTTCTCCAAAGGATGACTTTTTAAGCACCAACCTATTTTCGAAACGTATAGTTTTGCAAAGCAGATTTCGAAAGCCTTTTACGAGATTGCGGTTGGATCTCCCAAATCGATATATTTGGGAAAGGTGTGTTACAATTTCAGTTCGCGTATCTGATACGACTCGGATAACTTTGTTTAGGAGCATGTGCACGAGTGGGGCGAGAGTCCTATCGGGTACCTGCGCCATCGCTAGATCGGTGCTATATCCCCTCTGATATAAGACCTAATTACTAAGCCTTTTGGCCAAACTAAGATAGCAGCGCCTTTCCTTTCTTCGTGAGAGTATTGTTGATGGATTTCTTCTGAGAAATCCATGCCCCTCTTATCGTGGTTGTACTTTTGAACAGGTACTTTGCGTACTACGATAAGTAGGATGAGAGGTCTATATTTACCTCGAACGTGCAATGGCACGTGTTTGAGATCACAAAAGAGTGATGTTTCTATCCTCACTATGGGTTGACCCCTCTCATCGTGGTTGTACTTTTGAACAGGTACGTTGCGTACTGTGATGAGTAAGATGAGAGGTATCTGGTTGCCTCGAACGTGCAGTGTTGCGTGTAATTCACATAATGACAATTATGCGCATTCACAGGCAAGATGCTCGAATGGGTCGAAAGACCAAAGCATGTAGAATGGGACGGCGGTTAAGAAACCCCCGTCGTACCCCTTCGAGATGGTTAATCAAGAGAGAGGATGGATGGTACAAAACTCTGATGCACAAGCCATTAATGGCTATTACGGACAAAGGTTTGGCTTTCCTAGTCATCAGAGGTAGGGGAATTGGGGCTACCATAATTATCCTAGGTGGTAGTCGCCTGACACTTCTGCAGAAGTTGGATGCATCCATAGGCCCAATATGCCTTTGGGGACTTACTCTCTTGGCCATTGGTCGTCTCCTTAGGAGCGAACTCAGTCAGTGATTCGGGGTATAATAAAATACATAACATAATGGACTCCCGAATCGATCTCGGTTGTTTCTACGTTTTTGCCTGTGCGTACCCACAATGGCCAGCTCATAATGAGAACAAGATATAACTTACGCACATGATTATGAGATATGTGTGTTGTAACATGAATTGATTGATTGCTTACTCGGTAGTTCAGTACGCTACTCGTTGAGCTATGCATGCCTGTCGAGGCGTTACTCTAGTTGGTTAAACTGCTTACGCAGTCTTTGCTTAGTAATAACTAGCTTCTCATACTAGTTAAATGTTTATTCATTAGCGTGTGCCTCTTATGATTGATGTGATTGCATATAGCTCGTAATCTACGAACTGGTGGCAAATAAGGCTGATGTAGCCGCTTGTCTTATAAGCTGCTTACATATTGTGATATAACTGCTACTGTATGATTGCTTATCATGTGTAGCTTATGAATTGCTTGTGATGCAAGAGCTTGTGCCTTACAATTAATGTAGTTACTTGCCGATGGACTGAACCATCTAATGGTAATTGTATGTATTGCGAGCATTGTTATGAATGTTTGCTTTATGCAATTGCTTTGTTTTGACTGTTGGATAGAGTTAGTCACTCTTCACCTATAGTATCAGTTGGATCGCTATAGTTGCTTGTTTAGTATTATGGTCCTTATTGCTCTTGTATTTAGCTGTTTGCTTTACTAGAGTTTTACTTACTCCACAGTTCGTTTGGTTAGTCTGCTAGTCTTGCTTTTTCTGCTTGATCTAGCGATTATCTTGCTTATTGCAGTCTTTGTTCCTCTTTGTCTTTGGCACCCCTACTAGTCTCTTGTGAGACTGACCCATTTCATGGGCAGGTGGTGAACAGGTTGAGACAGCTTGCAATGGCACGATGACGTGATGCGTTCAAGGCGAAACCTTTTCCCTGATGTTGCGCTCCTGAGGACACCTTTGGTAAATGTGATATAAAGTTTCTTTGAAAGTATCTCTTCTGATTAAAACTCTGGATTACTAAAACTGTATTACCAAAACTTTATTCTTCTTTTCATTTCAATAAAATATATATTCGAGTTGCAAAACATTGTAATGCGCCCAAGGTCCAGGGACTTGCTACTTCAAAGATGATTTTTCACTGAACTTCTGTTTTAAACTCTGATAAGTAATCGATTTCAAAGCTTTCAACCTTTTTCATAAAAGGTTTCAAGTCCACAATTTTGGGGCGTTACACCCTCACCTAAGTTTTTTTAAAGTGCCGCATTGTCGCACCCGCACCTATGTGACATACGGTATCAGGTAAGATTCCGCAACCATGCCATGCAGCTCATGGTGGGAGCATGCACTGCAGGGAGAGGGGGGTCGGGTGGGGTTAGAGAGAGAGTTCTGAAAGGTGAAACTCCTAAGCAGGGAGACTCATTTTTTGTCCACAAGCTCGAACTCAAAGAAGGATCATCCATCAAGAAAACTGGGCACATAAAATAAGAAACCACACCCAAACAAGAAAGTATAAGAATAAAGAAGTCACAAAACCAGTGTCCACCTAGAATGTAGAAAAGCTGCTATAAAACCATGAGTTACATAATTCTCTAAGAACATCCCAGAAATTTCTGAATATTTTCTACCAGCAAGAATGGTGAGCCTATTGTGTGAAAAATTAAAAAAACAGATAAAGCTATAGGAAACTTACGCGCTAAGCGCACCACCTCCTTTTGCGTGGCCATCCATTTTAGTAACAATCACAGCTCCAACAGAAACACTTTGCTTGAAAGCTTGGGCTTGATCAAATGCAGCCTGCCCAATACTGCTGTCCATCACAAATATCACCAGATCTGGTTTCTTGAGCAAAAAAAAGGAGCGAGCAGTAAGAAACTATTGAAAACAAGTTGCGAAAATAGCAAATCATGCAAGAGTTAAAGTTGAGAAGTTACTGTTGCTTCAAAAACTTGGCGCATTTCTTCAAACAGGGCAGCCTCTTGCTTATGTCGGCCACTTGTATCAACAATAATAAGATCACAATTTTCTTGTTTAAATCTTTCCACACCTTCAACAGCAATCTTCACAGGATCTGACTCCATATAGCTGTAGAAATCATGCAGAAAGTCAGCAATATGAAAAGGTGGTAAAAGCACCTTAACAGGCAAGTGCATTTAGCATAAATAACAAACATTTATTCAATGAGGGTGCATTCAACAGAAAATACTCCACTATTTTTATAGGTGGTAAAGGCTAAAGATACACTCTGAAGGATTTTCAGGCGTTCACACAAAACTCAGAAAAGACGTTGAGTTTAGCAACATCTGAAATCTATGTCACATGGGTGCGGGTGCGGGGATGTGGCACTTCCAAAAAACCCGAGTGCGGGGGTGTGGAAAAAATATATATATATATATATATATATATATATAAAGTCCAAAAGTTGGACATAAATGACCCTGGGTGTGTTGACTGCACCCAGGGTCAGGTTGACCGCATCGGGTGCGGCACCTAGTTGGAGAATCCCTGTGACATATATTAAAAAAAAAAATCTTGGCAAATTTTTTTTAATTCACTGCACCCGGTGCCGCACCCGCACCCGCGTCACATCGACGCGGGTGTGGCACCCTGCTAGCCGAATCCCTGTGACATAGTCTGAAATTTGACTAATTCCATGAAATCCAGTGTTGACATGATGCTCCCCAAGAACTAACAAAAAACTGATAGGGCATGTCATAGATTAACAAGGAAACAAAGAAAATCACTGACAAAGATAAACCTGGTGTAGAATGTGTACAATAAGAATGTTTACACATACACCAACACACCCGTATATGCCTCTCACTAGGCAGTTGCCTATGCACCAAGGTATTGCTAGACACACTTTTGACTACTGAGGTTCTAATCCAACTCTTCTTAGCTATGTCACATAGGTGCAGGTGCGGGTGTAGGTACGGGTGCGGGTACGGTGATGCAGTACTTTAGAAAAACTTGGGTGCGGGTGTAAGACCCGCAATTTTTCAGATAACTCTGAATAAATTCCTGAGGCATTCTTCAGTGAAAAATAGCATTTTTACCGTAAAGCGAATCGAACCGATTCCTGCGACCCAGATATACTTAAGATATTCGTATCTTCACGAATATATGCTCAAACGCTCTGGAGGTCATAACTTCCTATCTGAACAAAATCAAAGGATTCCTGCGAGCCAACTTTCTTAGTGGCATCAATACGAAGATAATGGCGTACTTAGAATTTTTCGGAAAAAAATCGCCGAAAACCCGAAATTCTTGCGGGACCCACGAAAATATTGGTGGGACCCACTGGAATATTTCTCAGAAAATATTCTAGAATATTCCATCACCTTCCAGCATCTTCCAGAGCCTTCCAGCATGTTTCAGCACCTTCCATGGAAGGGATTCTCAGAAAGCCCAAGGGCAAAATGGAAATTCTGAAACTTGGGGCTCAAGTTTCAGAATCTATAAATAGAGGAGCCCCCCTCCTTTGAAAAATCGTCTAACCCTCTCTCTCTCCTCCTTTTCCAAACCTCCCCTACCTAGCCTAGCCCACCTGACCTGGTCCTAACCCACCTGACCTGGGTCTGAACCCACTTGACCTGGTCCAAACCCAGTTGACTTGACTTGAACCTAGTTGGGTTTAAAGTCAAAGTCAAAGTCCTTTTTGGTCTAGATTCCGGTTTGGATTTCTGAACCCAGACTTAGCCTACTTGAGCTGAGTTCGAACCTGCTGAACCCAGTTGACTTGGATCGAACCCTGTTTGGTTCAAACCACTTAGGTTGAGTAGCTTGACCTGCTCTACCTCTTTCTCAACTAAGTCAGCTTCATCTGACTTAGTCTGACCTCTCGAAGGAAGGCTCGAAGCCAAAGAAGCAACCCGGAGCCGTTTCTTCCACGATTTGAAGTAAGTTCGCTTCGTTGATCCATCTCTCTCAAGTATTTGACTGTTTGTATATAGAATATACTTTCTGAAGTAGTATCTTACTTTAGTTCTTGATTGAGCCCTTTTTGGACACTTCGGTGTTCACCCGCTCGTCTCGTAACTATCGTCGGATATATCTATGTTCAAACACGCAGTATATGCGTTCTTCAAAATGGTATCTCGCTTTAGTTCTTGGTTGAGCCCTTTAGGACACTTCGGTGTTCACCCGCTCGCCTCGTAACTATCGTTGGATGCGGATCTAGGTGTATATCTGCTGATTCTGCCGACGCGTCTTATATCGCACAGGCTATGTAATTTACCTTTGCCGTCGCGTCGTATGATGCCAAGGTTCCCTGTTTTCTGCACTTCCGATTACTGCACTTCCGATTATGTATTTACTTACGCCGTCGCGTCGAACGATGCCAAGGCTTCTGCTTTGTTATATATGTAGAATATTTCGTTCAGTTACACACCCTGAACAATAGTATATGCATTTCTTTACGCCGCCGCTGTATAAAGCACAGGCTTCTGCTTATACTACATATATAGCGCATAAATGAGCGTTCAAATGGAGATCAACTCCAAATCGCCCATGCGATTCCTTGACCGCTCCTCGTTCAAGATTCTGCTTGACGAATGAAGCCCCTATTGGAAAGGCTTCGGTTTTTGGCAAAATGCTCTTTACGTAATGACTAAGTCAATTTCGTATGGCCTGGCTATGGCCAAGGGTTCCTGCAACCTTGATGGATGCAAAGTACGCACAACGGTGCGCATCCATTTCCCGAATTAAGCGTGGCGATTTCCTACCAAAGAGGGGAGATGCCGCTGAAATGGATAAAAGAAACGCACGCTTTCTCCGTAAAAGAGAGGAAGTGCTGCTGAAATTTCTGAAGAAGCTAAGAATAACTCAGAAAGAACGTAGCAGGATACTCTGACATATAGCAGAGTGCTACCCAGTTCATGGTTTGCCCTCTACAACGTAGAAGGGTTCGTCGCACCACTGCCGGTAGAGCAGGGGAGGTGCTGACGAAATGGTTGGCAGAAGAGCTGCCGGAACCAATGGAACGGCATAATGATGTCCGTTGATGGAACGATGCCAGATCGGCTCGTATCCTTGTGCCTGCAAGGGCACCTTGCTCGTAAGGGCCGCTGAGCCGGAGTAGAGGTTGCGCCTTTGCTAGGTTTGGACTCGTTGCGTAAAAATACGCCGAGTAGCCGATCTATTTAGATCGAGTCATATGCATGCTCATTGAGAACGGTTACACAACCAGACTCGTAAGGGCCGAAGAGCCAGAGTGTGTTGTTTCCACCCAAAGATGTGTGATGCTCGTGGTGGCCGAAGTGCCAAAGAGCGGTGTTCTGCATGCATATGAATAAGACTTAAGGTCGCACATACCCCGCGGTTGAAGATCGTGTTAGGGGTACCCCCTCAGTAATGACTGTGTTGGGGAAGACTGAATGGGGTCGGGTACATACTCCCGTAGTGCTGAAAGCACGAGCTGCCTAAATGGCATGCAGATTCTGTCCAAGTAATTGTAAGACTGGCAGACCCCTTCAGGAATTATGCTCACTGTGGAATGACAGTGATGGTACAGCCTTGAGTGACATGTATTTTACTTTGGACCTGATAGAGTCCACGATGGCCTCAGTCACTCATGGGTTTTGGGGTCGTGGTTATCCTTAAGATCTAAGGATTGAACCCAACTACTGCAAGTAGAGGATGCATCCGAATATGGGCCTAGTAGGATTCTCCCAGTTGAAACGCACTGCCCTACTATGGATAGGGTCAACAGGCCTCTGGGGTATCTAAAATACATAGAATAATCAACCCCCAGAACGTCGCGTTGATGCCCGGACAATAGCTCTACCTGCGTACCAAAGGCGGGAGCGGTTAATTATCAAGCAATGCATTAGTTCTAGGTACAGCGATGTTTTGAATGTATGAGTGGATGACGTGTTGAGTCAGTCCTGCATAACCTTTGTGAAGGTGTCATGTTCGGTATACTACTGGACCGACTGGGCAAAGACCCGTGTTGTATCCGCACGACTAAGCGAAGCTCGAGGAGTTGTCCTTAGATGCGTGGGATACGGATGTGCCAAGTATGAAGACTTGAGCTAGACATCACTTTGAGACCCGGTAGAGGTCATGGCTAAGTCATGGAGACTTAAGCGGCTATTCAAATCACAGCCCTGAAAAGGCTTGCTCTAAGTCATGAGGACTTGAGCGGATGCTCAACTCATAGCCCTGAGGAGGCTCTTGCGAAATACGCTAAGTCTTGGAGGCTTGAGCGTCGTTATTGCGCATTGCGACCCTGAGTGGTCATTATCATATTTGAGTTGAATGGATGTATGACTGCATGCTTACCAGACCATCAGTGGTTCTGACCCCGTTTAATGGGGATTTCAGGTGTTGGACCTGCGTGGCGATATGCGGAGCAAGGCGGCATCGAGTTCCAGGGTTTCTCTAGACAGAGTTGTACTGCTTCCTTTTATTGAACCTATACTGCTTTTCTAAGCAGTGATGTTGTAATAAACAAGTGGTTTTCGATAAAATGGAACACTTTGGTGGTCAATGAGTTGCTTGGCCACATACCTGCAACGTGCTCGGGGTTTTCTAAAACTGACGACTCATTATCGTCTTATTCCGCTGCTAAAAGCTTTTCTAAGTTCCGCTGCAAAGAAAGAAAAAAAAAAGAAATTCATGAAAATTTTAAACTTAGCTTTGTTTTGGAAATCCGGGGCGTTACAGCGGAAGTGCGGGAGGGTATATATATATATATATATATTAATAATTTAATATATGTATATATAAAACTTATCCATAAAACAAGCACTCAATAAAAAAATCTGTTTTTCACCAGAAACAATACAAAATTTAGAAGTATTGCTTAATCAAAATTTTAATTGGGTATTGCTTAATCAGATTTGGATTTATATACATTTAATACAAAAGTCCATTCCAATGCAATTTTCACTTTTTTTCATTAATGCATTTAATACATAAGTTTGACCTACTCGGTTCCCCCCATTTAATACTGTTAAGATTAGTCGAATGCTTAAGGTGGTTCTTTGTATTTTATAAAAATAATGGACCTTAGTGTAATTTTTCTTTTAAGGCTAATCACTACTTAAATAGGTGATTAGACCTAATTGTTGAATATGAAAAAATCGACTCTCTCTCTCTCTCTCTCTCTCTCTCTCTCTCTCTCGCGCGCGCGCGCGCGCGCGCACATTCTTCCATTGCCCAGGTATACCACTCTACATGGTATCAGAGCCAACGCTCCTGGAAACGTGACCTCTCGATCTTCTTCAATCCCTACGTGAAGAAAATCGTGCAACTGTGGATCGGGAGATCACGTGCAAAAGGATCGGGTAACGTTCGTGTGAATCTGAAGATCGCGTGAAGGGAGATCACATGCTGACGATCGGGTAAGGCTTAGTTGATTGGTTTTATTTTGGTAGAGATCTGATAACAGATCTGTAGTCTGACCAACGTCATGACTCAGATCTGTAATCAGATCTACAAATCGTTGCAAAGCCCACTCAGATCTACAATGGATGTTTAGTCGACCCGATCTGGTGAGTGTGGATATGCACACTACGCTGATGTCGTAGAGTGGGAGACAGGGATTAACTTTGCTCGTGTTTGATAAGGATGGAATGACAGCAAGAAGCAGTCTCTATTTTGTCGTTGAACTGTGTAAAATCTGACACAGATCTGAAGGGTGTCGTCGTTGCCTATTAAAGCAGTTTTTTTTTGTTGATCTGCGTAAAGTCTGTCACAGATCTGAAGGTTGAATCTACAGTTTTTTTTTGGAACACAGATCAGTTTATTATTGTTCGTCTTACACAAATCTGGGTGTCGTGTTGCGAAAACCATCCTCGTTCATCAGTGTATCGTGGTTTAAATATTATGGGTGAAGCTTCCAAATCTAATTACAAGAATGAGGCTATTGGGGAATACAAGGCCTTTGCCAATCCTTTCTCATATGGTTCGTCGGTTAAATTGAATGAAACAAACTATGCCAGGTGGTCTAGGATGTTTATGATGTCGGTGTCTGGACATCGTAGAAAACACATTTTATTGGAATCTAAGCCAAATGATAAAAGTGAAAAGTATACTACTTGGGAAGAAGATAATGACATTGTGATGTCATGGATCATGAATAGTATTGAACCACATATTGCAGATGGCCTAATCTATTATAATACAGCTAAAAAAATGTGGGATAATCTTCGAGATACATATTCTCAAGAGACGAATGTGAGTCGTATTCTCTAAGTTGAACAAGAGATATATAATTTACAGCATGGTGATCAGACCTTGTCCCTGTAATATGCATTTGTTAAGGCTGCGTTTGAGAGACTGAATGCTCATAGACCTCTGTGTTGCTCAATCCAGAAGGACCATCAAGAACAAACTATGGTTGCTCGGTTCCTCACAAGCCTATCATCAGAATTCACAGTTGCTAAAGTCCAAATGTTGAACGGATCTAATGTTTCTACCCTTGCTGATGCATACAATCGGTTGAGCAAACTTGCCATCTCTCTTCCATAATCTCAACATGCATCTCAGTCATCTGCTTTGGGTGTTCCATCTAGTTATGGACGAGGAAATCTTATGAATGTTAGAGGCAGAGGTCGTGGAAGAGGTATGAGAGGTAGAGGTAAACTCCAATGTACCTATTGTGGAAAATCAGGACATTTAGAAGATCGGTGCTGGGATAAACATAGACGGCTTGCAGTCTCTCCGTTGAAGCAAAATGCTCCAAAAGCTAATGCTACAAAACTGGAGGTGGAGCATGAAACCAATTCTCCTAGTGAATCTATCACTCTCAGTCGTGCAGAATATGAAGAGTTGGTCTCTCATCGTCCTTCAAGTTCTTCTCCTTTAACTGGTTGGCCTACTCTCTCGGAGACCATCGTTCTTCCACTGATAGTAAGTGGATTATTGACTCTGGTGCTTCTAGACATCTTTATGGAAACTCTCAAAAAATTTCAAATTTAAAAGCTATTACTGCACATCGGGGAGTCTCATTAGCTGATGGGAGTTCCTCCCCGGTTATCGGTCAGGGAAATGTCTCTATATCCTCTTCCTTGCAGTTGAAAAATGTCCATGCTCCTTCATTTCCTCAAAGTTTACTCTCAGTGAGTTGTCTTACAAAAGAGCTAAATTGTAGGGTGATATTTGATCTTGTGTTGTCATTTTCAGGATCTGCTGACGGGGAAGAAGATAGGTGGAGGCTATGAAGAAAATGGAGTCTACTACCTACATCACCCTATGGTAAACAACTATGTTGCAGTTGATTCTTCTTCGAGTCCTATTCAGTGGCATCGTCGTCTTGGATATCCTTCATTGTTGAAGCTTCGTCGTGTCATTCCTCAGTTTCTATCTACTACATCATTCCAGTGTGAAGCATGTCAGTTGGGCAAGCATCATCGGAGTTTGTTCCCTTCTAGTCAGAGTCAGTCCAGTAATAAGGTCTTTGAACTTCTTCATGTTGATGTATGGGGTCCTAGTAAGATTCCTACCAGGACTCAGTGTCATTATTTAGTCATTGTCGATGATTTCTCTAAGTTATCTTGGGTGTTCTTAATAAAAGAAAGATCTGAAGTTCCAACAACAAACAACAACAACAACAACTACGCCTTCATCCCAAAACAATTGGGGTCAGCGATATGAACCAAAAAAAAAATTCATTTTGGGTCTTCCACATGAATCCTTTTCCTCCAATCATTTCTATCCAACGCCATGTCCTCGGTGAGGTTCAAAGCATTCATATCCTTTCCTATCATCTCCATCCAAGTCTTCCTAGGCCTACCCCTACCTCTTTTAACTAATATATTTTCCCATTTCTCCAACCTTCTAACTGGAGCATCATTAGGCCTTCGCCGAATATGTCCAAACCACCGTAAACGATTCTCTCGCATCTTATTCTCAATGGGTGCAACACCTACCTTCTTACGTATCTCTTCGTTCCGAATCTTATCTTTTATTGTATTTCCACACATCCATCTAAGCATCCGCATCTCAGCTACACTCATTTTTTGAATATGATGTCTCTTGGCAGCCCAACATTCCGTACCATATAGTAAAGCGGGTCTAATAGTCGTCCTATAAAACTTTCCTTTCAACCGCAATAGCATTCTACGATCGCACAACACTCCAGTAGCACTTTTCCATTTCATCCACCCAACCTGAAGTTCCAGATATTCTAAAATCTTTGGTCATTGAAATAAAAACTCAGTTTGATTCAGTTGTCAAGATTATTCGCACTGACAATGCTCTTGAATTTAAAACAACAGCTCTATTGCAATTTTACCGGGATCATGGAATTCAACCTCAAACCTCTTGTGCTACTTCTCAACAAAATTGGGTGGTTGAACGAAAACATAGGCATCTTCTTGACATAGCACGAACTCTTATGATCCAATCCCATGTTCCTGCCTTATATTGGGGTGATGCAGTTACTACGGCTTGTTATTTGATCAACCGTATGCCTTCATCGTCTGTGGAAGACCAAATTCCTTTACAAATTCTATATCCTAGTGCACCCCTATTTCCTCTTTTGTCTAAGGTATTCGGGTGTGTTTGCTTTGTGCACAAACTTAGACCTGGTCGTGATAAGTTAGCACCTCAAGCCATTAAATGTATATTTATAGGCTATCCAAAAAACCAAAAGGGGTATCGATGTTATGATCCAATCTCTCGTCGGGAATATGTCAGTGCGGATGTATCCTTCTTGGAGTCTATTCCATACTATTCTAGTACTGGTACTCGGCTGCAAGCTGATCAAAATGATTCTTTTCCACTTCTTATTCCTCCTTTCCCTTTGGAATCAACGCTTTCTTTTTCGCATACAACTCCACCTACTTCACGGTTTCACAATCCTCCATTGGTGTATGTGCGTAGACCTCCATCTTCTCTGGTGCTTCCATCTTCTTCTTCCCCTAAGGTAAGTACTCCTGATAGCAACGATATTCATGCTGATGATGACAGGCCAATTGCTCTGTGGAAGGGGACACGACAATGTACCTTTCACCCTATTTCTAAGTTTGTGTCCAATGCTAGACTCGGCAATCAGATGAAAGCTTTTATTTCAACCTTATCAGCTGAAACTATTCCAATGAGTTATCAAAAGGCAGTCCTCGATAACCGATGGAAGCAGGCTATGCAAGATGAAATAGATGTTTTACTGTCTCAACAGACATGGGACCTCGTTGATTCCCCAGGAGATGTGGACATTGTTGGATGCAAATGGGTATATACTATTAAGTATAATTCAGATGGTTCAATTGAGAGGTATAAGGCCAGATTAGTAGCAAAAGGATATACTCAGACATATGGGGTTGATTTCTTTGAGACATTTTCTCCTGTTGCACGAATGGGCACCATTCGTCTTGTTCTGTTTGTAGCTGTTCACCGTGGATGGAGTCTCTGTCAACTCGATGTGAAAAATGCATTCTTGTATGGAGATTTGTCTGAGACAGTTTACATGCAGCAACCTCCTGTGTTCGAGGTTGAGGGGGAGTGTCAAAAGGTGTGTAGATTAAGAAAGGCGATATATGGTCTAAAGCAGAGTCCACGGGCTTGGTTTCAAAAGTTGTTTGAGGTGATGTCAAATTTTAGTTTTAATAGATCAACGTCAGATCACACATTATTCATTAAGAAAACTAACTTATAGTTGTTATGGTGGTATATGTGGATGACATCATCCTTACAGGAGATAACATGAATGATATTGCAGCTACAAAGGCCCATCTTCAAAAACATTTTGTTACTAAAGACCTTGAGTTCCTTAGATATTTTCTGGGCATAGAAGTGACCAGGGGCAGTGAGGGTGTGGTTCTGTCACAACGGAAGTATGTTCTTGATTTACTAAAAGAAATAGGAATGTTGGGAGCTAAACCAGCAAATATCCTTATGGAGAGCAAAGTTCATTTGTTGGATGAGAGGTCAAAACCTGTTGACAGTAAGAGCCATCACTCATTGGTAGGAAAGTTACTGTATGTGACAGTTACTAGACCCGACATCGCTCTAACTGTAAGCAAGGTTAGTCAATTCATGGACAAACCGACTGAGGTACATTGGAATGCTATAATGATGATACTTAGGTACTTAAAATCCTCTCCTGGAAAAGGGTTGTTATTCAAGAAAGGAAGCACTCTGGAGGTAATCACTTATTCTGATGCTGATTATGCTGAGTCTGTAGAGGATAGAAAATCTACCACAGGATTATGTGTTTTTGTAGGAGGTAACTTAGTTTCCTGGAGAAGCAAGAAGCAAACTGCGGTTGCTAGGTCAAGTGCTAAATCAGAATATAGAGCTATGGCTCAAACCGCCGCTGAATTAATGTGGGTTCGAACAGTGCTGACTGATCTTCAAGTGAAGGTCCTATCTTCTATGGTGATGATGTGTGATAACAAGGCAGCCACATATATAGCAAATAATCCGGTTTTTCATGAGGACAAAACATATTGAAGTTGACTGTCACTACATACGAGATATGGTTCAAGCTGGACATATCTCTACTAAGCATGTAATCTCTGAAGATCAAGTTGTAGATATTTTTACAAAGCCTCTTGCCAGGCCCAACTTCTCAAAATGTTGCGGCAAGCTGAGCATGATTGATATATGTGCTCCAACTTGAGGGAGAGTGTTAAGATTAGTCGAATGCTTAAGGTGGTTCTTTGCATTTTATAAAAATAATGGACCTTAATGTAATTTTTCTTTTAAGGCTAATCACTACTTAAATAGGTGATTAGACCTAATTGTTGAATATGAAAAAATTGACTCTCTCTCTCTCGCACATTCTTCCACTGCCCAGGTATACCACTCTACAAATACAAAAGTACATTTAATACAGAATCCGACCTACTTGGTTCTCCCCATTTAATATAGAAATTCATTCCAATGCAGTTTTTACTTTTTTTATTAATGCATTTATGACAAAGCTCTATAAAATGTATAAAAGAATGTAATGGCTCAACTTTTTATGACAAAGCTTTTTAAAAACAGTAAAAGAATGTATGTAGCTCAAAACATTTAATGCACAACATTTCAAACTTTCAAAGCTTTGTATATGGGACAAAACTTTAAATAATTAAATGTTTTTTTAGTGCAACTATTTTGGACAAAAATAACCTTGGGTGCGGGTTGACCGCACCAGGTGCGGCACTCGCACCCACGTCGCGTCGACGCAGGACGTCGCATCGACGCAGGTGCGGCGGCCTCTATGCCAAGTCCCTGTGACATAGCTTCTTAGTGTTAAGAGATGTATTTTTATGTACATGTGTACATATATATATATATATAATTTTTATTATTAGATTGTATTTAGGCTTTTTTTTTGTTTTTTGTATTTCATTTTGACCAGCTAGCCATTGGGGCATCCCAATGGCTAGTTGGTCTCTCTCCCTTCTCTCTATCTTGTATATATATATGAGACTTTTGGTCCCCATTGAGGTATGCATGTTTGATGCATTTTTATGATCCACAAAATATATATTGTGAGTGTATGCTATTGTTACTCTTGTAAGTACCCCGTTGTGGGATGTGTTGTGATCTTGCCCTAGTAGGCATTGTATTTGGTTCTTGGAGACATCATTACATGGTATTATAGCCATTGGCTCTTGTTACCTTGTTCTTGCAATTGTCATAAAGAATTGGCAGTCTCTACATTTACAAGTGCTCGTGATGCTTGTGTGTTCATGGTGAGATTTTTTTCCGTGCATTCGTCTCCCTTTATCCTTCTCTTCACTCTCTCTATGTTGTTCTACTTTTTTTCATACTACCTCAATGGTTGAAAATAAGGTTGTCACCATCTTCCCTATCAAATTCGATGGGAACAATTACAACATGTGGGCCATGGTGATGAGGCAATTCCTTGTGAGAAAAGAAGGATGGCATTTAGTCGATGGTTATACTTCAGAACCTCAACTTACTCTTACCAAAAATGTGAATGGAGTTGAAGAAGCTCTAAAGGATGGTGAAAAGGAGAAGATTATGTTTGATTACTGGAAAGCCTTGAGAGAATGGAAAGTGAGCCATGCTAAGGTTCTCTCATGGTTTATGAATAGCATGAACCAAGATCCATGTGCTAATATTTTGAGCTTTGAGAGGGCTGATGAAGCATGGACTTTTTAAAGGAGATATACACTCCAAAGGATGCCGCCTACTTGTGGGAGCTTATAGACAAGATTCACTCATGCAAGCAAGGTGATCAAACCGTTAGAGAATATTATGGGAAATTAAAAAGATTGTGGGATGAGATGGCTAGACATGATCCTATATGAGACACACCTAATGACTCAAAATAATGGAATAAGCGTGTTCAAGAACTTTCAATTCATGAAAGGATTGAGACCTGAATATAAACAAGCGTGTATAACCATCATACAATGTCGTGAGACTGCATGAAGTTTTGGCAGAAGCATGTATGAAGGAAACAAGGCTCAAGTCATTTATGGAGCCAAAAGAACCCAAAGAAACCGTTGGCCATATCTAGGCCCGGTTCCAATATCAAAGCTTACAAGCCTCAACACTTCAACAAATTCCAATAAGATGGTGACGAGAAGAAAAAAATTATTTGCCATTTTTGTATAGAACCGGCACACATCAAACCATATTTCCCTAAATTGAAGAAGGTGGACGAAAAGAGAGCGACTTCGGTTCCTTCCCAAGAAAGATAAAAGAATGGATTCAATGATGGTTCCAAAAGCATCAAATCTCTCTCTCTCTCTCTCTCTCTCTCTCTCTCTCTCTCTCTTTGTCTCAATTGGTGGAGATTCTAAAACCGCTTCTCAAAGCTTCATCCACCACCACCGGTGCCGCGGTCTCCACTTCTTCCCCTCCCGATATGAATTCTTGGCTCTTAGATTTGGGAACATCTTTTCTCATGACCAAAATGTTAATCTCGTTTCCGATTGTCGCACCAATTCATACGACTCTTTTGTCTCCATGGCCAATGAAACTTCTTTACACATAAAGGGCATATAAAATATTGATAAGACTCTTAAAAATTCTAAAAGGTTTTTTGTTTCAAATATTAGGCATATTCCAAAAGTACATTTAAACCTTCTTTCAATTTCTCAAATTTCTGACCATGGGCATGATGTTTCCTTATGAAATAATTATTGGGTGCAAGATCGCCGATCAGGGAAGTTGATTGGGCAAGGCCATAAAAAATGAAGCCTCTACTACATGGACTTTATTGAGCTATTTAATTTTTTTTGTAATATTGTCAAATATAGTGATTTTGAGCTTTGACATAAATGATTAAGTCATCCTTGTGTATCTAAGGGCGTGTTTGATTGCACGTCCTGCGTGACACCGTGGTAATCAAACTCTGAACGCGGCAGTCGTGCATCCATGGAACGGCGATTCCGGTTATGTTGAGAACATAAACCGGTGGGGGGGGGGGATGCAGATAAAAAAAAGTTGGGGCAAGGGGTCTCTCTCCCACCTTTTCTTCTTTCTTCCCCTTCTTCTCTCTTTCTCTCTCCCCCTTTTCTTCTTTCTTCCCCTTCTTTCTCTCTCTCTCTCTCTCTCTTTGATTTGATAGGTTTTTCTTTGATTAGGGCTTTAAATCAAATTTCTTTAATTAGAGATTTTTATAGTTAATTTCATTAGGGTTTAAATTAGGGATTTAATAGAATTTCTTTGATTAGGGCTTTGAATTAGATATCTTTAATTAGGGATTTTGATATTTAATTTGATTAAGGCTTTTCTTTAATTTGATTAGGGTGTTTTTTTCTTTGATTAGGGCTTTGAATCAAATTTGGGTTTTGATATTTAACTTGATTAGGGTTTTTCTTTGCTTTGATTATGGCTTTTTCCTTTGATTTTATTTATTTAGAACTTTGAATCAAATTTCTTTAATTAGTGCTTTTTATAGTTAATTTGATTAGGGTTATTTTTCTTTGATTTTTTTATTAGGGTTTGAATCAGGGATTTTTATATTTATTTTTATGGTTTATTTATAGTTTCTTTGATTTTATGATTTATTTATGGTTTTTTCATTTGTATATAAAAATTTATAAATTCTTATTTTTTTCTCAAATTATAAAAAATTTAAACATTTTTTGTTACTGTGATCCAGTTTGAGATTCATATTCATGTCTAAAATCCATAATTTTTTGATAATGACACTAATTAAAGCATGTATATATAAAAAAATATCAATTCTAATTTTTCTCAAATTACCCAAATTGTAAACATTTTTTGGTATCTAGATCCAATCTGAGATCCATATCTAGAGCTAAAATCCATAATAAACATGTTAAAACACTCGTATGGTGGGTCAAATGGAGTCGTATGATCCAAAACGAAGTTATCTGACTCATTATCTATATGTGTCCAAGTTGTCTGCACAACATAAAAATCAAACGCTGGACACAAGGAACACAACTTATTGTCCAATTGAAACAAATGCTAGATGTAGTACAATTGTCACAGAACATGCGTTTTGTTTGTTATGTTCTGTTATTCCGTCCAATCTAGGACAAGCAATCAAACACACCTTAAAGTTTCATATTTTTCTTGTTCGGAAAATTTTTGTAATAATGAGAATATTAATTGTATTGATTACATACTTGAAAAAAAGAAATCTCTTTCATTTGCTAAATACAATTTCATTTCTTCTCAGACTTTTGACATCTTCCTCCTCTCTTGATTTAGTTGTGTACTCTGATTCAGATTGAGGAAGGGATCCTAATGATCGTTGCTCAACTACTATTTTTTGTGTTTTAGGTGACTCGCTAATGTTGTGAAAGTGCAAAAAACAACAAAAAAATTTTCTTTCATCAACAGAAGCCAAGTACCGAGCAATGACCACCGTTACATCAGAAGTTATATGGTTAAAACGACTACTTGAAGATATGAGGGTGTATCTAATGAGCCGTCAAAGCTTTGCAATGATAACAAGAGTGTCGTTTGAGTAGTCGGCTACCATACGTTTTATGATAGGACTAATTACATTGAGATAGATTGTCAATATATTCGAGAGGAGTACTTGAAGACGACCATATCATTCACCAAGGTGCTACCTTCTAGATTTTATTTTTTCCTTGGCAAACATTCGGTGATCTTACTGTAAGTTTGAAGGATAGTGTTAAGAGATGTATGTTTATATACATATGTACATATATATATATATGTATTTTGTATTTAATATATATTTTTTATTTTTATTATTAGATTGTGTTTAGTTTTTTTTTTTTCTGTTTTTTGTATTTCATTTTGACCAGCTAGTCAGCTAGATATTCTAGGCATCTCCTAGATTTTATTTTCTCTTTGACAAACTTTCGATGATGTCACTGTAAGGTTGAAGGATAGTGTTAAGAGATGTATGTGTATATATATGTGCATTTTATATTTAGTATATATATTTTTTATTTGTATTATTAGATTGTATTTAAGCTTTTTTGTTTTGTTTTTTGTATTTCATTTTGATAGGAGCTCCCCAACAGCTAGTTGGTCTCTCTCCCTTCTCTCTATCTTGTATATATATGGGACTTTTGGTCCCCATTGAGGTATGCATGTTTTATGCATTCTTATGATCAATAAACTATTTATTTTAATATTGTGAGTGTGTGCTATTGTGACTCTTGTGAGTACCCCTTTGTGGTATGTGTTGTGATCTTGACCTAGTAGGCATTGCATTTAGTTCTTGGAGATATCATTACACTTAGAACCAGATAATATTTCATCTATGAGTGCTACATACAGAAAATAATAAGTACAAGAAGCACTAGGTGCTGTGACCAAAGATTTTAAAATTGAAAACTGTCTCATACCTTCCATAAAAAGGAATCTTAGCTTTAGTGGCATTTTGCTTCAGCTGATCAAAGGCGCCAGCCCTAAAAGTATCTGCACAGACAAGAGCTGGTTTCCAGCCTTTCTTTTGATGGTAGTATGCATATTTCGTGCAAGTTGTGGTTTTTCCAGAACCTGCAAATTTTGAGAGGAACATAGAATTGATAACTGAATCCAAATCAAATAACAAAGTTGAAATGAATCACTAACAAAAGCATCCAATATACTCAGTAATAACAAAATCCCATTATTCTGTTGTGGAAACAAATACCACAGATAACAAACCCGAGACAATTTTGATATAGTTTTCAGGATCCAAAAACGTGAAAAGTTACCTTGTAAGCCAACAAACATGATAACACTTGTTTTTCCTTTCTTTGGAGTGAATGAAGGTTTCCCAGGATCCAACATTTTGCATAGCTCAGTGAATACAGCCTGTGAACTTATCAATACAATGCATAAAAAACAACAACGAAAAGAAATTTTTGCACATAAAAGAACAAAGAAAAGATAGGTGATGCTGAACAAGTGCACATCAGGCACATAAAAATCAGAGACCTATGAAGATGAAAATATCATAGATCAGAATCAGAGTAGCTACCAGCCCTAATCAGACAATACTCACCTAAAAAGATCTCATGCTTATTGTGGCAAAGAAAATTGCACAAAATTAAATGAAAACAGGTAAACTTTGTCCCCCTTTCCTCATATGAATTATATCCATTTAAAGAGGCACATTTGAGAAGGAAACTACAATTGTTGAGTCAGCTACCAATAATCAACTGTGTTTTACATCATTACACAAGTCAAACAGAACTCCAGAATCCTTCACCCTTAATAGGAGTTTAGCATCCAATTACAGCAACACATAATCGTGCATAATGAATCTCTCAATTGCATAACATTAATAGAGGGGAAATAGATAGTATCAAAATGTCCACCTCATGGTCACCGATTTAATAATCAGTTCCATGTTCATCTGGTCCCTTCGACTCCACTCTTAAGGACATCAATAAAGGACTCAAAAAAATCAGTGAATAGAAGTGTTATCAACAGCCATAATTGGTTAGATAATTAAAAAGAAAACGTGCAACAGACAAGCTGATTGGGGGATCATTAAGTGATGATGCAACTTTACTAGAAAAGAACGGCTGGCAAACATATGAGATTTATTTGGGTACCAGTAAAAATAACAAAGTTTAGACAATGCAAAATGAAACTATTCACTAAGATTTTGTTCAAGCAAGATATAGGATGAGCACAAAACCATGCAAAAAATAATGATAATTTCTTGCAGCAATCTGACCAATTGTCTGGTTCAAGAATGTGGTCAAATTCCAACAGTCCTAGTAACTCAACAATTCAAGACCAATGTAATCAGGAATAAAATCAGACAACTGAAATTAGTCAGCATAAATTGAAATTATAATAAGAATGGGACTCAATCTAACCAGTGAGAATCCATATAATCAAATGAGTTAGACATGTCTAATCCAAGTCAATATCTGAAACCACAATAGAAAGAGACATCAAATCAATCAAGTCAAACTCTGGTTCTGATACAGTGGTTCTAAAGAAAGAATGCACACTTACGTGTTGAATTATGCGACGCTTGTTATGTCCAGCAGCAAGATCTTCAAGGTTAACAATCTTCTTAATGTTAACCTGCATGTCTCGGACCATTTTAAATTGGACATCTGCCTGAAGCAATGCCCTGGAGATCTCATTAAGGCAGTCATTGAGAACTTTCTCATCTATAATGGTGGCATTGCTCATCTGCTGAAGAGCACGAGAGATGCTCCCACCTAGCTGAGCGAGAACCATCTTTTCTTATTTCAAAACCACTTCCTTGTATTATCTGTACAGTAATGAAACAAAAAGGAAATCATGATTGTGTGTCTTTATAATTACCATTAGTCTCATAGTTCTAAAAAGAATAAGGACCTTTTCTTATTTCAACCAAATTCCTTGTATTATCTGTACAGAAATGAAACAAAAAGGAAATGATGACAATGCACTCCTTTATAACTACCATTAGTCTCACAGTACTAAAAAGAATGAGAGAAGAGAAGAGTTACAACTATCCTTTCTGCAATACAAGGAATTCCAAGCTTTTATGCCTACTTCAATTCAATTGACACATTTTTATGTGCAAACTACCGGGTGGTTGAGCGCTCATTGTAGCATCTACGGGTGTAACTGCAGATGCTTTATCGCAAGTTTGGTTTTCTAAACCTGACCAAGTACACATTCTCCATCAACTTCATTCTTACATTAAAACTTAATCAAGTTCCCCTCATGCAAGAATTTCACCGTTTCTACCAAATTCACAATTTGCATGAACTCCATCGTTTCAAACAAGCCTGACCAAGCTCATGGTCTGCATGAACTTCGGAGCTTCAACGATCAGCATAAACGCTGAAGTTCATAAATCTTTCGTCGGTTCATCTTTTGAACTCCAAACTAGCCTTTTATCAACTTATTTGCTAATAGTCATGTAAAAATCTCCGCCAAGAGAGCAGCCATCAACATGCAACAATCAACAACCATATATTCAATAAAGACATCGGGGACTTAGGAATTTCCAGCAAATTCATTCTAGATAAACTAAACGATGCAAAACCTATCTTCAAGAATGTCAATTGATGAACTTATACACGGTTCACAGTTTTATCTCGCATACGAGAAAACGATCACAGCGGTACACTAACTTCATAAATAATGCAAACTAAGCGTTCGAATAAGCATGAGAACACTGGTAGTTTTACTTGCCAAATCAACGCACTCATAAGAGGGGGAGAAACCATAAAAATGTGGGAAGCATTCTAATGAAAAAAGAACAAAATTCACTCAGGCTCTTATAGACATTTCGTCGATCGATTGGCAAAAGTTCAAAGCAGAATCTGATTATCATGCTGGATCAGAACAGAGAAATGCGTGGTTCAACAACGAAAGATAGCATCAAAAGCAAATAAACAAACACCATCTGCCCCGCTGAAATTGGGAAAAAGCAAATTGGCTGGGCATGCAATTGATCTTAGATAGGTTAAACGTTAACGCCGAATGGATCCGTTAGATCCCAAACTAGACCACCCAAAAGAAGTTAAACACACACACACACACACACACACACACACACACACAAGAGAGACAGAATGAAATTATCGAAATTGTACTCGAGATTCATACATATTTTCATAAAATTTCCAAAACAAACGCAAAAAATAAGAGAACCCAACAAAAGAATTGAAATGAATTTTAATTGATACGGACCGAACGACTGAGAAAACCAAAACAGGACCCAAAATCCCCAAAAAATTACAGGAAGAACCCAAAAATCTCCAGAAAAAGCATCGAGAGAGAGAGAGAGAGACAGGTACCCGTGAGATTCGAAGGTCGGAGCCGTCTTTTTCCTCGACTTGCTTCGATCCTTCTCTAATTATGATAAAATCGTGAAAATCGCGTGGCCTTTTTTTATTTAAAGAGGAGACACGGAAAACATAACCGATATGATGAGAGCCGGACGATTCAGATGGACTCCGGTCCATTCTTCGACCACTTATTAAGTCATCAAAAAGAGCGGGACCGTTGAGTCGTTTAGCTGGTGAGTTGGGTGAGACGAGATCCCGAGTCGGAGATTTTGCCAACCACTCATAATCATAGTTAAAAATAAATTAAACGTCAAAAAACGATTAAAATAATGAATACGTTTTTCGTTAAAAAGGACCACAAAACATGAAAAAATGAGTTTAATTTAGTTTCAATTTTGTTAACGAGGTGAAAATTGACAAGACATATATGTGAGCTTTTTTTTTTTCTTGAAATACAGATTGGGTATAAAAACTTCGGGATTCAAATTTAGCTTAATGTGATCTGAACCCGGGAACCCAACAAAATTAGATCCGCATTTGAGTTTTTTGAGAAAAACTTTTTTCTAAATGAAATATAAAGTTGCAGATCTACGGGTCATATGATAATTGACCCAATCGGAATCACAAATTAATTGAATTTTACTAGCAGTAGGTAATAGAATCAGGGGTGTCAACGGGTCGGGTTTTGTTAGGACTCAGGTAGAACCAGACTTGGACCAGATTTTTGGGTATGGTATCAGGTCCACTATAATAAAAACCATACCCGACCCAATAAGAACTACATGAACCAAACCCGGACCATACCCAATAAAACCATATTTTTTATTAATTTTAAGTTAAAAAATTGTGGGTCTTAATCGGAACTCGGGTCCAGGTCTTGTATAAAATTTTACAAACTATACCCAGGTCCATGTATTAATGGGACCTTCAGGTCAGACTTGAGTCTTAATCGAGTCTTCTTATTTATCACAGTACCCGGATCCTATAGGGTTTGGTTCGGGTGGGGTCCAGGTAAACCAAGCCCGTTGACATCCCCAGGTGAAGACCAAGTATCGGAGAACACATATAACATCATAATGTGGTCTTTGTGACTGCTGCATAAACTGGCTGAAGATATGGACTGAGTATCTAATATTCGATTGGGTAACAATCAAATATATGGGACGCCCCACAAGAAGTCGATACCAGGTTGGATCTTCAAGTAACGCTCCTTGATCCATATCCAGATTTACCTTATGATCCATGGGAAAATCCAGGGGTTTTGCTCCAAGTAGGCAAAAATGGAATAAAATATCTAGAGTGTAACTTTGCTGACTTAAAAATATTTAAGATGGGGATCGTGCAACTTGAATACCCGCCTAATATTTTTAATTGTCCCAAGTCTTTTATATGAAATTGAGGACGTAAGAAAGTCTTAGAAGCAAATGTTACGAAGATGGCAGTGAAACTGGATCCATCTTTTTGGGTGAGAAGAGCGTAGTTAGCATTGGATTGTGTGAACCCGCCATCTTTGAGTGCAAGAGTTAACTTTGTTGAACCAATTTCAAAATGATTGTTTTACATAAAATCACTGTACTGTATAATAAAAATTAATGTTTTTCTGAAAAACCATATAATTTTTGAAAATTAGTTCGATATCCAAAGTCACAAATGTTCTACTTTAAAAGATTAGTTGACCTTTCTCATAAGGGACCTCTTGAGGTTTGTGCAATATATTGGTTTGCTCGTCCGCTATCACAGGCATTCACTTTTAAATGTAGATTCACATGATTTTTTTTTGTGGACCTCTCGTTTAAGCAAATTTGCAAACTTCCTATTAAACAAACCTATAAGCTTTGTAAATATCATACTAAATTCACATATATAATATGAAATTCACAAGTTATAGTGTGAACCTCATGTTAATATATCATATCATAAATACTGTACTAAATTAGCATATATGATACTAACTTCGTAGGATATAGTGCAAACTTCCTATGATCCTCAAGGAGATCCAAAAATATATGGGAATCTACACAAATAATATGTTGTGATTTTTTGTGAAGTTCACACTAATAAATAAGTTTGTAAATTAAGTATTAACTTCACAAATCATGTCATTGCGAATATGCATTTTATATGCAAATTTTTTAAGAAATTTGTGAATTTTCATATACATCGCAAATATTTGAGATGAATACAATACAAATTTCTTTCTTATTTATAGTTTTCGTATGAGCATTAAATATAATTTTTTTTATTGTATAAAAACTGATTGTCGCACCTTGTGAACTTGGGTTTTTTATGACCAAATTCATGTCTTCCATCCTAAAAGCATCTGAGGAGGCGGGAGGGAGAGGGAGATGGAGAGAGAGACTCAGTGGTAAAGAAGTTTCACCCATTGGTTGACTCTGAAGTTGTTATTAACCTTAATCTATAAATAGAAAAATTTTGGAGATGTGGCCACCTGTAGTGGCAGTGACGAGATGGAGATAATACCTTAACAAGGAGAGGATGTTAATCCCAAGGTTGAGGTTAATAAGGAGGGTCCTCAGGAAATGGAGGTGAGGGTCCCTTGGGTGGATAAGATGCTCAACCAAAGGTTGAGGTTGCAATGAAAAGTGCACATGATCAAATGCAATAGGGAACAAGGTTCAATGCTCCAAAGAGGGGGTCACAGCAAGGAACAAGATTCAGTGCTCATGTACATATACTTTGTTCATTTGTTATTTTGTATATACATGTTTACAAGATGTTTACAATCATTGTCAATTTTACATTCAATCAACGATTATATATATATATATTACAACTCAATCTTTAAAATGTTATATCTGTATGTGTAATTAAATGATTAATTTGACTAATTCCATCAAAATTAATTATGATTGTAGGATTCGTAGTCTCAAGATTCAAAGGATCCAAGAAGTCGCATGTACCAGTTATATTGGTTCAAAACACACGAATGGTTCAAAATACTAATGGAGGAAGCAAATGATTGGTTGGATTGAATTCATTTTTGAAAATTCTTAAAGATCACACCATGGAACATCAATCACAGTTTTTTAGAGGTCATTGTATAATTTTAGAATCTGACAACAAACACATTCTAGTTCAAAAATATTGAGATGACCATCACGTTGGAGGATGTGACACCAATCACCGAATTTTAAGTGCAATGGAGAGCCATTGAGTGCACATCAGTAGAGATATTTCAAGCACATTTATGGTGTTTATCTACAGATGGATGAAGATGCATTTGATAGAGAAAGACTAAGGTTATCAAGACTAAAGAACAACTATGACCCCAACATAGCGAAGAGAATAAAGAAAAAACTACCGTGTGTTAGAGGGAAGGGTAGTGTTAGGGTGAACAATGATGTGAGAATATTTTTGCTCTACTTATTTGGCACATGTGTATTCATCAATACTAGTGGTAAGATGTTTCACAACTCATACATTCAACAATTGCAAGACCTGGATCACGTCGATGAATACACATGGAGAGCAACGTCATTTGCACATCTATATGCAAGCTTTAGTAGCATGAGACATGGAAGAAGAAACTTGGTTAGCATGTTGGAGGTATTTTTTTCTTTATTGTACTCAAACATTATTTAACATTTTTTATGTACTATATTATATATTAATCTTTATACGTTTGGATATGGGAGCACATATCCATTGGAAGGCCCTTGAGACATGATCGTCTTCTTAAATTTTCATGTATTGCAATATAGAATCGATCAAACAACAAACAAAAGGGTCCTTCTGTAAGAACAACCCATTGTGTTGCATTATTGTGCAGACTGACCAAGACACATGTAAGTATTATTTAAATAATGTCCTACATTTTCTTATAAATAATGAAATATAAGACTAATAATGAATAAAACTTTGATTCATAGTTAACGTGGTGCCCCTACAAAGACGCAAAGGTGGACCACTTATATGTGATTGTGCAAGCAAAGGAGATTGCAAGGTGGGATATTTGGTTGCACAACATGATTGAAGTTGTGTGTCAAATAGCCAACCAAATGGTAAGATAGTTTGGTTTTGTTCAGCAACGACCTAGTCGCCTTTGTGCAGTTAATAGAACAATCATGTGTACAATGAAAGACTAGACAAAGGATTACCCTACGATCTTCCTCTCTGAACTTGAAGACTGGTGTGAAGGCGGTGAAGGCATTAACTTGTCATCCATAGTACGTGCTTGTGATGATGAGGATATAGCAACTGCCAACGTCCAATTTGCAAGACGCTCCGCCACAAAGAGGGCCATTAAGGAGGAAGACTTTGGGGTGAGGAGTTCAAAGCATGTAAGGACTATAAGTGGAGTGGATGGCCAGTTGGCTCTTGCACTGGCTAAAATCTGCATGCCAAAGTAATTGCTTTAAGCAAAGGAGTCTATTATACAAACTCAAATGGACCTTATCACTAATAAGGATTGGGTCATCGAGGACCTACGAGTGCGCCTGGCATATCCATAACAACGACTTTCATATTCGATTGTATATATATATATATATATCAGTGATTCATTGTAAATTAATGTAATTGTAAATATTTGAATGTAATAGTGATTCATTGTATATATATGTTGAAAATTAAATTTGAATTGAGTAGGTGAATTTGAATGTAACATGTGAATTGATAGTGAATTGTGTATTTGCTACTAATATGTTTGCAAAAAATATACATAAAAGATTAAGATGACCCCACCAATGTTGGACCTTTTGTACATGACAAACTGAACTTGAAAGATTATTGCAATCACAGAAAAAAGAACAAAAATAATTTATTTATAATTTAAATATTAAAACAAGAAGGAAATGCATGATTTGATATTTCAACTAAAAAGATTAGCATATTTTATGAATGTTTAACAAACTTAACCTTATAGCTTAAGTAATTAGAGTTGAGGACCCTAAGGGTGTATTTGATTGCTTGTTCAAGATTGGATAGAACAACAGAACATAACAGATAAATTACAATAATATGTGCACAATGACCAAGATTTGCGAGGATGAGAAAGTATGCAAAAAAATATTGTACACACAATAACTAATTTTTGCAAGGATGAGAAAGTCTGCAAAAATAATTATGCACACAATGACCAAGATTTGTGAGGATAAGGCAAAAACAATTATGCCCACAATGACTATTTTTTTGTGGACTTTCTCATCCTTGCAAAAATTAGTCATTGTGAATATAATAATTTTTCCGGACTTCCTCATCATTGCAAATCTTGGTTATTGTGCAAATAATTATTTTTGTAAATGACCTTGCAAATCTTGGTCATTGTTTGCAAATTTTTTTTGTGGGCTTCCTCATCTCAGCAAAAATTGGTCATTGTGCGCATAAATTTTTTTGTGAACTTCTTCATCCTCGCAAAAATTAATCATTATGCGCATAATTGTTTTTGCAAATTTCCTCATCTTTGCAAAATTTGATCATTGTGCATATTTTTTTTTGTGAACTTCTTGATCCTCACAAATCTTGGTCATTATTCACAAATCTTTGAAACATGATTTGCAAAAGACCATTGCAGAAGTATTATACAAGGATCTAGGTATAAACTATTCCAAAAATTTTATATCTGATGGTGTACAATGTGATATTTTACGATTTTAAGTTTTCAAAGAGATCAATAATTTACTGCTTCTATACATTTGAGAAGCTTATAAATGAGGATATTTGTGTAATATTTGGTTTTATTTCAATTGTAGACCTAGTTGATTCTTTTACTTTTACTATGATGCACTTTTTAGTTTTCAGCTTCTTTTGAGATCTGATATCACCGTTGTAGTGCAAGATCTAATTTAAAAAATATCAAAAAATTTGTCAAATTTAAATACAAAAATTTGCTAAATTTATATTTACAAAAATCTATCAAATTTACATGCAATATTTTACAATAGTAAACAATGTATAGTCCTGAGAATTGTCCATTACTTAGCTTTCAAAATTTCATCTTCTGTCTTTTGTTTACCCTTTGGACATTTTGTGTTCTGTTGTGGTCTTTTTTGGTTTTTCGCCTCCTCCTCAACCTTCTTTTTGGCATCCTCAAAAGTCAACTTCTCTCTTATGATTTTTTAGAATTGAATCGTATGATTCCTATATTCTGTTACTTCATTTTGAAAAAAATGTTGTTAGCTAACAACTAACTGTAGATTATATCTCAAAACTTAACAAAACAATATATATAAACACATACCTACATGAAGTTCAATTCTTTGTTTTTGCCCAAATATTGCATGTACAGTAAGACAAATATACCACAATCAAACCTATAACAATCATATACCAAGTCAAGAACATGTACATGTATGAATTAAGTTAACAAATACATGTAAAGTAATTACATATTTTCTTGTTGAAGAATACCATTCATGGGACAAACCATCCAATTGATAAAACAGTCGTATTCAAACTACGTTTGAAACAAAATGAACTTGCAATGCCAACATTAAACCTATTGAGTACAAGAGAGCAATAAGCATATTATTAAATAAGTAATGTTATCGTACTAATGCTCTAATGTTTTTATCTGCATTAGTTGTGTTCTCTGTAAAATTATACAACTTAAACTCCTTCATATTTATATTCATTTTTCAAAGAACCTAGTGTTTGTTGCTCCGATTGATATGAATTAAGATTTGCAACATAGAGTTTAAAGTTGATGTACACATGCAATGCCACAGAAAATTTCTAAATTTAGATGGATGATTCTGGATACCTTGAATTAGGTTTGATTAAAATTTGAAGAGTAGGAGACATGAGAACCGAGAGATATATTTTTTAGAAGTGGCCAAATAAACATGCCAGAATAAGGATAAACTGGGTTTTGGGGACATATATACCAACTTGTAAAATCGAGTTCTCTTCACAGAGAAAACAAATATTGAAACTTGAAAAGTAGACACTAGATACCCTAAAGTATGGGGGTCTAATTTTCAGACTCGATTACTTCATAGTTAGTGATGGTGATTTTTCAAAGTCTAACAACTTTTCAGGGTTTGTTAGAATTCTGGTTGGGCAGAATAGGGTTAGGTGGACTCTAACTTGGAAATGAGCTAAGACGACTTACTGAGTTTAGGATGACTTGTTTGGGGTTTGATATAGAAGTTGGTTCATCCGGGAAATGTTAAGGGATTCACGAGATTAGCTTGAGAAAGGTGAGACCAATGGAGACTCAAAGTTGAGCATGTCGGATTGAGGTGGACCTTGGCTGCAACCTTGGACCACTGTAGTGAGCAGACCCACTAGGGATCAGCACACCAGAGCTAGTGAGTTGCATCCAAGGAGGGCAGACACTTGAGAGAGAGAGAGAGAGATTTAAGTTCAATTTTGATTTTTTTTCTTTATTTTCAAAGAGAAACAAGGCTTCTATATATAGGCCAAAGAGGGGCACATAATGAGGTTATAAAACATAAAATAAATAAAATCTGAAATCTACATAAATGTAAACAAGCTATGACTAATTTTAGTTAAACCCAAGTAGGTTGGGCTATTCTTGGTTAAGCTTACTTGGACCAAATAAATAAGGAGTCTTTTTTTTTCACTCTTAACACAACCATTAAACCAATTTGCACATCCTTTTAGAGAACTCCAGAAATAGAGGAGGAGGCCCCTAGGATGGGTCCTATCAAGCTTTTCTCTAATTTTAGTTTTTTCTATTTTTAGAGCTTCTAGAATTCGGGAGCTCTAGAATTATGCCTAGGCTAAACTTAGGCTCTCCACCACTATCCTAGGCCATTAAGAGGTTTTTCATTCATAGCCAGCTCAAAAAATAGGGGTGGATGCCTCTATAGTGGGCCCCAGGCATGGGTCCCAGAAGCCAACTCCCTGCTGAATGGGGTTCAGATCCAGGTTGACCTGATCTGCATTTTTAGAAATTAGGTCTGCATCATCTTCATCAAAGTGCATTGTTTGGGTCCAAGTTCATTGTCTCTAGGAACTAAGGCTAAAAAACAAGTAGAGCGGATCATGGATCGGCTTGGGTTAAGGTTATAAATAACTTATTTGAACTTGTAACATAGGCTCGGCAAGCTGAATATAAACAATACATGTTTGGCTTAACTTGGCTCATTTAAGCCCATTACTACATAATAAATATATTTTAAGCATATTTTACATCATATAATTATTATAAAACAAATGATTGAAGCACTTGGTTTGCAAGCAAAGCAATAGGTTTAGAGACAAAATCTTATTGTTTTCAACTCTGAAATAGTGTACTTTTGTGTAATTATTACTTCTATAAAACGATATATTTTTTTCCATAGATAAGCCAGCTCGAGTTCAAGTTATTTAGCTAAAGGTCATTAGAAGCTCAAACTCGGCTTTGGTTGCCACAATAACGAACCAAGTTTTAACACTTTAAGCTCAGCTCATCCGGCTCATTTACCAACTCTCTAGCAACATCAATTTGTGAGAACTGACTGGCTCTGTCGGTCTTCACTATTTTGGCACTACTAATTATGCAAGGGCAGAAGCTAGCCACTACCACGTCTACAAGGTTCATTCAGATCCATTTTCATTATTTGGTTTTTTTGTATTTATTTAATTTGGATCTTAGTTTAGGATTGTATTTTGGATCTTATTTTATATTAGATCTATCTCAAATACATATTGGTTATTGAGCGGTACTTGGATCATAGTTTAAAATTGAATATATCTTAGGTTAGGGTTGCTTTATTGTTTGCTCTCATTGTAGAGAGAGGAGAAAGAGAGTTGGATGAGTGATTTTGGTTGATTTTCTTTGCAATTTCCTGTTATTTTCCATGTTTCCCTAGTTTTTATAGCTGCGCTAGGGTATCATTTGTTGCGGGGTTCAGGAGTGATCTCCTGCCCTCTGCATCAACGACTTTGGGACCAGTAGGGGTCCACTAAGATTGCCTTGAACCTGCCAACAAAGAATTGTCTTAATTAGATTTGGGTACATAATTGGATCTTGGATTAGTGGTTGGTGGTTCAATTTTGTTGATTGCTGAATATTCTCAACAAGGGTAAGCAAATCGATCAGACCACCACTCTGAATTTGAAAGAACAATTTATTCATTGGCAGGTCAGTGTGATGACATAGGCTTTATATTTAATCTCAAGCAAATCTACAAGTTTAATTAAGTGGGTCCGAAGAATGTAAGCACGAAAGGCAGGGCAGTCCCGTCCTTAACACGGAGTTTTACCTCGTTTAGAGATGGGCCCATTAAGTGACCAAGTTGTGGGACCTGCTGTCTCAGTGGGACAGGTGTTGTGCAGTCAGTGAGGGCATCACATTTTTTTGGTGCAATGCGATTGCACACATGATCCGCCATCAACCAAAATGGGCGGGGCTTATCTAATCAAAGTTCCCAAAATCCCGTATTGTTTATTTAATGCAGTGCAAATAATTCAGAGGCATTTTAACTTTGACATGCTCAACTACTCACTTTCCTTTCTCATCCTTCCTTTCTCATCCTTCCTTGATGCCTTGGATTATCCGAAAATAATAAATTGATTCATGTTGGGCTAGAGAGAGAAAGGGCTTCACTCATCTCATGGTCATGGTTACCAGGAAACAAAAAGATAGAAAGCAATATGAAGCACAAACATAATACGACATAAAACCAACACACAAATTTGTTATAAAAAAAATCATATTTTTCTAATAAAAAAATGTAGAAAGTGAGGAAAAAGTGACAAGAAGCCAGAGAAAGTTTAGGTTGTGTTTGGGAGCAGGTATTTAATTAGAGGGTTATCAATGGAGTTGGGGAAAATTAAATTACAAGGGATTTGGTTTTGAAGGAAAATGTGGATTGTGATTTTGGTTTGGAACTCAATTAAGGATTCTAGCTTTCAGTTCCTCTTGATTCCTTGTCTTGTTTGGAAACAAATTATTTTATGTAACATAGATTAGACTAACATCTAATTGTCAATCACTCCTTTGGAACGAAGGGTTAGTGAACCGGGTTGGGGGCATTTTGTGTACTTTAAGAATTTGCATGCATATTGACAAATATAATATTATTTTAATAATTTTTAGTATATTTTAATATTTTTTAATAAAAAAATGCAGTTTTAACTATTAAAATATCAAAAAATGTTTTATTGATTTAAAATTTTAAAAATTCTGTGTCCTTGTGTCCTATTTTTGTGAAAACTTTTGAACTCGCGTGTCAAACTTGCATCACGTGTCCTCATGTGGACTGTTCTTTGTGCCATAGTGCCTTACTCGGTGGTTCTTGTTGACAAAAAATGCATATATTTCATTATCCTACATAGGCATCTATGTAACACCATCTAGCATCGACCATCTTATGTAATGCAACATAAATTTTTCCATTAGACATCCGTTCATATATTGACCGGATGCACATGGATTGATACATAAGGGCACCTTAGATGGCCTAATGGTGGTGGACTTGCAAACGGTCCACAACCCTACGCAAAGGCAGTGTTGTAGGTCAACCTCAAGGTGCGAAGGCCTTGGTGATTCTTGGTCATGTTCATGTAGACACATAACACCTTTTTCATAAAGGTATATGCCGAAACCCTTTTTGAACGAGGAGTTGTAAATACCTCCTCATTAGAAAGGAGTTGAGACTTAAGGAAACCAGAGATTTGGGAACTCCTGATTCCTAGTCGATTCTCACGGCTCTCACCCATAGTGACAAACATTTTTATCGGCAATTTCTCATTTTTAAAATACTTTCAAGAAATTGAAAAAAATCCATAAATCTTGCATTTTTTTCGGCAAAATCTTGGCAATAAAAAATTTAATTAAAATATATAAAAATTATTTTTATAAGAAAATATTAATAAAAAATATTTAAAAATAAAAATACATGATTTTTTTGTGATAAATAGTCGTTTAAAACATGAATATCACTTTTAAATCACGATATTTATGTTTTTTCATAAATCTCATGATATTTTGTAATTCTCTCAAGAAATTGGTGTTTTAAACTTTCAGGCAATTTCTCACGATATTATAGCAAGATTTTCATAAATCTTGCGATATTTTTTCACACTGCTCTCACCATCTTGTTCTCTCTGATGTCATCCTCCCAAACACAGTCTTAAGGAAGTGAGAGAGAATCAATTTGAAGGCCCATGTGGTATTATTCCATATGGTAAGTGGGGTCCTGTGCCAAGCTGAAGGCCCATGTTCGAATTCCTCGGCCACATGGGGCTTAAGAGATATCTGGTATGAGTCTGCCTAACCCAGCTTGACTATCAAAAAAAAAAAAAGTGAAAGAGAATCAATTGGAAAAACGATAAGGACACAGGCTTCCCCATTGAAGAAAATTGAATTTTTCATATTTTGGTAATGAATTTTTAAAGCTTTCCCTCCTTTAGAGGAAGCAAGGAGTTTCCCACTTCTAAAGCGAGCTTTTGGGGAAAGCTAGTTTTCTCATGTAGCCAGAAGCTTCAGGTAGGGTAACTATGGGGGGCGACACATAAAATTCACCAAAGTGGTGTCTTTCTTCTTTTGCGTGTGGGCTTACCTACTAAAGCAACCAACAACTTTTTAACTGTGGTCTGTGGATCCTAGCCACCCCAAGCTTTTTAAAAAAACTCATAAGCTCGTTTCCTAGGAAGGAAGCTCGCTTTTAAAACTGTATAACCTTTTGTTTTTTTGGCACACCTGACGACCTATATATGCGATTTACATGTTTGGTTAGATAGAGACCGAATCTTTGGATCATGTTTCCCTAAAGTGCATGTAGGATTTTCTGAAGGTTGAAAAATCAGCAATCTACTGAAATTTCAACCATTAAAAAATCACATTTTTTACTAAAAAAAAGAGACCTAGTTCCTACTATTTTGGTCATGTTGAACACATCAATGGGATCAGATTTTGTTAAAACAACTTTCTCCTATGGGGTTACCCCATTTCCTTTGAAAGGGCGACTTTGGAGGGAAAGTGGTTCCCCAAGGGGGTGTATGTACTCATTTTGACATGAAAGCTGTTTTTTTGCATTTATTATGTGTCACACCGTATCTTTTTCATAAACATGTTTGTTTCACTCTTTGTAGGAAACAGCCCTATTTCCTATGAAAGAGAGACTCTTTCATAGGAAAGGGCATGAAACAAACATCCCTATAAGTTCAAACTAAGGGGTTTCTTAATTATGAGGGTAGAAAATAATAAATATTTGACACTGATGAAGATGTGAAATATCAAGTAGAAATCACTTTATTTTATTTTATTTTTTGTCTTTTATAGATCCAATAATATGTTTGTGATCTTGATATTGTGTTTAATAAATCATGTGATTATGACTTATAAGCAAAATTTTCAAAGGCTTTGCAAGTAAATGACCCACAATGTACTAAAACTTTACAATTGAAAAAATTATTGAAGGAAAAAAATCCTACGTATACATGGATCAATATGTATAAATCTAATAAAAGGATGTGTATTTCATACCTCTTTGAAGCGAAAATGTAGAAGCAATCGTTGATGCTCATCTTGCTCAATAGATGTGTGCCCTCACTTGGAGAGAATGATGAATCCACGAATCTAAATGCCCCACGAAGCACTATCACCATGAAGATGGCCTCGCCGTCTTCTTCTTCTTCCTTTTCAAAATGTGCACTCACTGTGCACAAGATCTCTCTCTCTCTCTATATCTTCCTGTTTCTCTCAGTTTCACTCTGTATCCACGCAAATGAGGAATAACAGAGAAAATGGGGAGGTGGGCGGTGAGCGATTTCCAAACCGCTCCCTCCTCAAATGTGGGCCGGGTCCGGATCTCGCTCATCATGGGCGAACCCGGTACCCAACACATCATTCTCCCACTCGCACATGATTGAAAGAGATCTTAAAAAAAGGAACACCATATGTGTTCAAATGATGAATAACATCAGGTATTCATACTGGAAAATGGATCATGTGACCCGTGAGCTTAGGGAATGAAGGCATATTATATACCGGTTAGTATAACATAATAGCTTAAACCTGCAAAAATAAGATGACACAAGGTATACTTGCACAAGCTAGGTAAGAAGCTCACTGTGTCCTAGATCAAATACATTTTTCACATTCTAGCATACTGAATCCCTCTGCACATATTTATAGTGCCAAGCTATGCCAGACAAGGCCTTCTATTATGTCACATATTTAATCATTAATCCAACATCCCCAGGATGTGGCAAAATAAGCTAGCTTTTAACATGTGCATAATCTAAAAAACATCAAATGATCTTCCTTTCCAACACTTATTCTTTGAATCAAGATAAATTGCTTTCTCAGACATGTTCTTTTAGACCGGATCAGACATGGCCTTAAGCAACATGCTAAAGTAACAACACTTATCTTTCTCCTTAAAATAAGGTCAAAAGTCAATAAAGACACCAAAGCATATATATATATATATATATATATATATATATATATACCAAGAACTCACACAATAAAGAAGCAGGGATCATTCTTCATTTTCTTTTGTGGTTGACTTATAGTTATAGTGCAACATACGTGGTATGACTCATGTATTACGGCAAGACTATCTCACTCTAGTGAGTGTATGCATACACCATAAATTCTTTGTCATACAGATTTTTACTAGTTCAATTCCTTCCCGAGAAACTAACTTGAGTCCTTCAAGATGCACATTCTCATGCAATATTTATTCAAGTCTTCAGATCTGGTCAATCAGGTTACCCTTAACATTTAGATAGCAAGGTCGGTCTCTCCATATAGTTAAATATACATAAGACCTCATCCTAACTTAGTTAGGGCAATGTATCTCATATACGTATATATGACGGATATTATAACTCACTGTACTTCCAGTCTTTTGAGTTATTAACACATGATATCTCCAAAATCCGACATGCTTATTAATTTAGCAACCCTGGATTTTGTTACATCTCATCTCATCCCACCCACAAGCAGCGTTTGAGGTAATAAATCCATGTGAGAAGATTTATCTCAAACCTGGCAGTACACTCATATAGATGTGCAACATGCTATACAATAATCATAGAAAGAAATATGAATAACATTAGCATATCAAAACTTACAAATAATTATAGATTTTACATGCTTAACATAAGAATCCCTATTAATCGGCTTAGTAAAGGGATCTGCCACCATATCTTGGGTATTAACATATGCCAAGGCAACCTTGCCTTTAGATACAATGTCACACATATACTTGCATCTTGTGTCTATATGTTTGGTTCTACTATGAAACTTGAGATCTTTAAAAAACACAATTGCCGCTTGATTATCACAGAATAAAGTTACTGGCAATTTTTCATCAAAAGTGACTCTCAAATGTTTGATGAATCTCCTTAACCAAACGCATTCCTGCACTGCCAACGAGCCTGCAACAAATTTAACTTCCATTGTGGATAAGGCTACATATGTCTGGTTCTTGCTACACCAAGATATAGCACCATTGTTCATCAATAATGCATAGCCAGACGTAGACTTACGCTCATCAGGGTCCCTGCCCCAATCTGCATCCGTATAGCCTACTACACACATGTTACCACCATGGTAGCAATGAAGTGAATCCGATGTACCTTTAAGATATCACATAATCCTCTTGACAACCTTTCAATGCGCTTGTCCTCGATTAGTTTGATATCTACTCACCAACCCTACTGCATAAATATGTCGGGTCGGGTGCACATCATTAGGTACATCAAACTGCCTACTGCACAGGAGTAAGGGACTTTGGACATAGCTTCTATTTCTTTTGACTCTTTTGGACATACCTTAAGACTTAAATCATTCTCTTTTGCAATAGAAGTATCTATGAGTTTACAATCTTGCATATGAAATCGTTCTATGACTTTCTTTATATACGACTCCTATGAAAGAAAAATAAGTCTTTTTGAATGATCTCTTTTAATCTCTATGCCCAGCATAAAGCAAGCTTCACCCATGTTTTTCATTTCAAAATGAATAGACAACCATTCTTTAATGGTTTTCAGAAACTCTAAATGATTACTAGCCAATAAAATATCATCTACATATAGAGTTAAAATTATAAATTTTGGACCTTATCGCTTAAGATAAATACAGTGGTCCTCATCAATCATAGCAAAATCATTGTTCATGACGGTCTCATGAAACCTTAAATACCATTATTTGAATGACTGCTTCAATCTATAAATGGATCGTTTGAGCTTACATACTTTGCGCTTAAATCCAGCAGTAACAAACACTTCGGGTTGTTCCATGTATATTTCTTCATCCAGTTTTTTTATTTAGGAATATAGTTTTAACGCCCATTTGATGTCATTCTAAATTCACATGTGACACTATGGCTAACAAAAGGCAAATAGAGGTCAATTTGACTATAAGAGAGAATGTCTCCTCATAGTCTATCCCTGCCATCTGTGTGTATCCTTTAGCAACCAAACATGTTTTGTATCTCTCGATAGATTCATCAGCATTCCTCTTAATGTTGAGAACCCATTTGCTCCCAATAGGTTTTCTTCCTCTTGGAAGATTAACAAGATCTCAGACCTCATTGGATGCCATGAATTTCATTTTCTCTTCCATTGCCTTGCGTCATTCATCCCTTTTAGAACAAGATAGAGCATCTCTAATACTCTTATGTATCTTATCATCTTGGGGCATGACCACAAAGGCTTCCCCTTCGATTTGGAATCTTCGACGAAGAATTCTTTTCCTTGAATTCTTTTGAGTTGCCAGATTTTCATCAAAATCGATATCTACGTGAGTGTTACTCCCACTATCTAATAGTGGTATAGACACATCCTCTTGTATCTCTAAAACATGATGACCAATCTCTTTAGACTGATCTAAATTATCCAATTCATAGAATTGGAAGTTACACTCTATCTCTCCTCTTTTAGGAAAATCACTCTCAATAAACATGGCATCTTTAGAATTTAACTCAGAAATACTCCCATTTGTATTCTCTCCTAAGAATACATATCCTTTTGAATATTCACAATATCTTATAAAGATACACTTCTTTCCCCTAGAACCTAATTTTCTATGTTGGTGGAAAAGATCATGAACATATATAGTAGACCCCCAGGGTCTGAGATAAGCCAAATTAGGCTTTCTGCCTTTCCATAATTAATAGGGAGTTAAAGAATAAAATTTAGTTGGTACACGATTTAATACATGGGCTGCAGTCAACAAACAATCACCCAAAAAAAAAGGGTAAATTTGTCTGTGCTATTATGGACCTGACCATCTCTAAGAGGGTCATATTCTTCCTTTCTGCAACACCATTTTGTTGTAGAGTTCGAGGAGTAGTCAATTGTCTATCTATCCCTTTACTATCACACAATTCCTTGAATTGTTCGGATAGATATTCACGTCCATGATTTGTTCTCAAAGCCTTGATCCTACGATCAAGTTGATTCTCTACTATGTTCATAAAGAATCTAAAGCAATCTAATGCTTCAGATTTATGTGAAATTAAATACACATGGCTAAATCGTGTATAATCATCAATGAAAGTAATAAAATAAGAGGCTCCATGCCTCGCTGTCACATTCATTGGCCCACATATATTAGAATGAATTAATTGAAGATGATAGGTTGCTCTAACTGCCTTTCCAAAAGGCAATCAAGTCACTTTTTCAGTGAGACAATATTCACATATAGGCATTTCAATCTTCGCATAGGATCCCAAAAGACCCTCTCGTACAAGCCTATCCATTCTCTTTTGCCCTATATGTCCAAGTCGAGCATGCCATATAGATACATCCACATTCATATTACTAGCAGTTGAAACAAGGAAAAAACATTCATTACTAACATTTAAACTTTTAATTTCTATGTCTAACACATCGAAACCATTCATCAAGAAATCAAAAGCAACTAAAGTTTCTCCACAAATGATGTCAACATTGACATCTCCAAACACAAGTTTATAGTTTGACATAGACAAAGCAAAAACTGAAATCAAATTTCATCAAATCTCTGAAACATGCAGAACATCATATAATAGTAAAGATCGTCCTTCTCGCAAATCTAATTTGCATGTTCTGATCCCTTTGACTTCTGCTTTAGTGTTGTTTCTCAGGAACAACCACTTTGAACCAGATTGCATCTTCTTGTATTCGATGAAGTTTGTGCGGTCTTTGGTCACATGGTCGGTGGCTTCTGAGTCTAAAATCCATACAGGATTAGATTCAATAATTAGTGCACAACTACAAACATTTGCACATATATCAAGAGTTATAAAAGAATGTACCTTTTCTTGCTCATGACATTTATGAGCATAGTGACCCAAATTGCCACACTTAAAGCATTTTGCATTCGCCTTATTTTTTCTGCTACTACGATTCCCAGAGCACTGATAAGGCTTCTTTTCTTGCTCTTTGTCTTGTCCCTTCTTGTCACCCTTCTTGAACTTCCTTGGTCCATAAAATTTCTTCTTAAAAGATTTTGGCCTCTTCGAGCTTTTTGTCATATATGCTCTCATACTAGATGGTCGAGCCGATTCTAGGCGATCATTTTCTAGCTCTACATAACGAGAAATATCATCGAAAGTCTTAATACTCTCGTTATGAGTCATATTAATTTTCATATGCTCCCAACTATGTGGTAGAGAGCGAATCACAACCTGAACCTGCTGTTCATCTGTAAGGATATATCCTACACTATTGAGCTCTCTTATGATATTTGTCATATCCCTGAGATGCTAGCTCATAATGTGCTGAGGGGACTTCCTGTAGGAATCGAACCTGATGGTCAGCCTTCTAAGCTTTGTAGTTGATGTTCCCCCAAACTTATCTTTAAGGGCCATCCACATCTATTGAGCAGTCTTATAATGCTCATATTGACACATGATATCATTCTGCATAGAACATAGCATGGTGACATGCGCAACAGTATTCATGCACTTTCATTTCTCATAGGTTTTCATGTCTCTACGAGATTATATGCCATTACCATTTTTAGGCCGTTCTACAGTATGGTTAAGAGCCTCCAAGGCCTCAGCCTCCTCCAGTGTAAACTGAACCTTCCTATGCCATATATCATAGTTATCACTGTTCAGTTTCTCAATCCGTGCTAAGTCCATTATGTGTTTGCTTGGTGCAGCTATATCCGAATAAAGATAAAATGTGCAACTATGTTATTCATGTATGTTGTGATCTAATCACTAGTACATCTATATGCAGTCATAATCACACGATTAGATAATATATAAATTTTCTCAAGGCATGGAATCGAAAGCTCACTACGTTCATAATCATTTCTCACTTTTCCTAAGATGATTATATTCATCTAAACTGTATTATAACTGTATAAATTAAAATATTAACACATGGAGTAAGTACTTCTAAAGTACTTTAAACTCCTCAAAAAAATATGATCACATCACATTCATTCAATATTATGTTCATATCTATATGTATTGAAACAAACAAAAAATTAAAAAAAAAATAATTACCTTGGACCGAGTCCAGGTATCCTCGGCCTAGCCGGGGCTCAACCAAAAAAATGGCCTGCGGCACCAGCCGCAGGCCATGGGCCTCTACCCATATGGACCCTGGCTGAACGCCAGGATCCGACCCCAAAATCAAAACAGGGCCTGCGGCCGTACTGCAGTGGCCCATCTGGCCGAAGGCCAGGCCTGCAGTCTAGCTGCTGGGTCTGGCCAGAGGCCTGGCTCAGGCTCTACAACCGACTGATCCCTCGCCTTGGTCGTGCAACCATTGTCGCACGATCAAAACAAATTTTTTTATTGTTGTAAGGCGGCCCAGCCACATGCGTTCACCATGAACGCACATGCGTATGGTTCCAACCACGTGCACACGAGGGATACACCCGCAAACAAAACATCATAAAAAAAATTGTTGCTCTGATACCAATGAAGGAAAAAAATCCTATGTATACATGGATCAATACGTATAAATCTAAGAAGAGGGTTTATATTTCATGTCTTTGAAGCGAAAGTTTAAAAGCAATCGTTGATGCTCGTCTTGCTCAACGGATGCATGCCCTCACTTGGAGAGAACGACAAATCCACGAATCCAAATGCTTCACGAAGCACTATCACCACAAAGATGGCCTCACCATCTTCTTTTTTTTTCTTTTCAAAATGTGCACTCACTGTGCACAAGATCACTCTCTCTGTATCTCTCTATATCTCTCTGTTTCTCTCAATTTCACTTTGTATCCACGCAAATGAGGAATAATAGAGAAAATGGGGAGGTGGGCAGTTTCCAAACCGCTCCCTCCTCAAATGTGAGCCGGGTTCGGATCTCGCCCATCATGGGCAGACCCGATACCCAACCCAACAATCATGTTCTTAAGTTGAAAAAAGTCTATTCAAATCCGATCCTTAGTAAACGAACCATGCTTTGCATATATGTAGTTAGATTGAGTTGGTATAGCTTATTTCAATCCCAATAGTTATGTACCTTCATCAATGTCAATTTTTTACCCACATATATTGGTGGGTGCGCGATGACTCCTTGCGGGGTAAGTCCACAGAGTTCATCAGGCATCAATCATAAGTATGGCAGGCAAAGCCAGCATGGTTAGGTCTTTGATCCTGGGTGTGGTTTCTCTGTATAAATATCAAAAATAAATTGGTGGGTGGCTGGTCAAGAATGCTACAGTATCCCTTATCTCTTTATAGAAACAAATTTTAAATCAAATGAACTATCTCCAACTGGGGCCAAGTCTGTGAAGAGGCGAACTCGTATTGAACATGGGCTCCTTTCCCAGCCTTAGAAGGAAATTGTTCACTTGTTACTGTACTTTCAACTAAAAACACTATTTCCATGTTGATCTTTTCCATGGTACACCGTGTTATTTGATCAGGTCTATCCAATGCCGTAAGTATCATTGTTAATTGGATTGTATATTGTATCAACAAAAAATTAATAAAAAACATGTTGAATTGACTTTTTTTTAATAATATTTAAAATGAAAAAAAAGATGTACAAAAAATATGACCAGTTTTTAGAAATGCCTTCAATTTTTTATATTCTTACAATGTTCAAAATCATAAATACCTAATTTTACTATACTTTTTTTAACCCTCGCATGTGCAAAACTGGTGAACTTCATGCAATATATCACTCCGCTTATCGGGTAATACAAACAATCACTTAAAAGGAGTTCTGCACATTTTTTCTTGTAGACACCACGAAGGTCGCATAAAATTTATGTGCAAACTTTCTGTTAAGCTCAAACTTTGAAACATCACATATATGTCATGAAATTCACACATATGTCACAAAGTTCACAAATAATTTTATGTATGAACTTTCAAACTTCGAAACATCGTACATATTTTATGAAGTTCGTACATATTTCACAAAGTTCACAGATAATTTATGTGCGAATGTTGTGAGTATAAAAACCAAAACACCGTAACCCAAAATCTTTTCACAGAATTTTTTAAGGTTATCTGCGGTCCCCAACCAGTGGTCCCTAACCTGCTTTTCGACGACAACTATTATGGCGAGATTTCATTATCAAGTATTTCAAAATATTCGATGACATTTTTTTGGTAAACATATATTTAACTGCTGAACCAATTATTTTTCTTTAAAAATATTTTTTCTTCATTTGTTTTGACGATTCATATGCTTCTATTTCATCATCCAGTTTTGTTGTTTATATTTTGTAAATCTTGTACAATAAGCATGGTATGTTGACTCAATGTTTTTTTTTTGTTGTTTCTTTAACAAATTGGGTTTTTTGTCTGTATATACCTGTTGCACGCTTGTTTACCTATATTTCATGTCCTAGTATCATTAGAAATTCTTAATTTGTTTAATACAATATGCAAATTGAGAAGACTATATCGGAAGAGTCTACACCCACATCATCTTCTACTGGTAGTGCACAAGAGAAAAAATACAAACTAGCTGATGAATGGTAGTATGAAACAAGGAGCTTGCTTGACTCATAGATAGAGATGATGCCACATCCAATGCCAAGAGTTTGGGTGTATGATATTTTTCATAAAAAAGATACCTTTCATAAACTCAAAAATTTATACTCAAACACTCAACAAGTTTGCCAAATAATAGCTAGTTGTTTCATAGTGACCTATATCTAAGAAAGAATATATAAAAAAAAGTTAAAGAGTTTGTGGCCACAATCTTGTCTTCCATCCTAGAAGTATCTAAAGAGCAGGAGAGTCACACAATGGTAAAGAAGAGTGGCCCATTGGCTCGCTCTGGTGTTGTTGCAGACCTGAATGTCTAGATAGATAAGGCTAAAGATGCTGCCAACTACTACGACAATGGTGAGATAAGGATGGAGGTACCACATTAAGTGGATGATGGGAAACCCAAGGCTGAGTTTCAGTAAGTAGATGTATCCCAAGATCCTATGGTTGTTTTGGATACTGAGGGTGATGATCATGTTGAGATGGAAAGTGCATTGAACGATCGTAAGGGAGATCAACCTCATGAGTTAGAGCATATGATCTTGGAGGAGGAAATGTAAGCTTCGAAGAAAATGTTACAGCGAGGAACAAAGTCTGGTGCTTTTGGACATGTATCAATTATATATTTATCTTCTAGTTTGATTTAATGTTTAAAATGCTATATATATGTGTGTGTGTATGTGAATTATAGACTATTATTTTCTCCTTGATTCATGTATGTGTGACACATGGTAGGATAACTAGTTTAATTCTTGTAGTACAATATGTAAACTGCTATATATATTCTGTAAAATAATCCATTTGACTAATTCTAACAAAAGTAATTATAATTGCAGGATCCGCAGTCAAAAGATTCATTATCCCACTTTCACTGGTTCTACTGGTTCCAAGCACACTAGTGGTACGTAAGACTAATGGAGGAAGCAAAAGAGTTGCTGCATGTGATGCATTTTCGACAATGATTCAATATCACACCATAGAATATCAGTGTCCTATTCTTAAAGGCTGTTGTATAGTTTTGGAATTTGGTAACTAATACAGTCCATTTCAAAGATTTTGAGATGACCATCACGTTGAAGGACGTGATACAAATCACTGAATTGAAGTGCCATGAAGATCTAGTGAGTGAATATCGGTGGAGAGATTTCAAGCATTTGTGTGATATTCATTTTTGAGGGAAGGATGATGCATTCGACAGATAAAAGATTAAGCTATCATTTCTGAAGGACCTTTTGTTTTTAGAAGGGGGGGGGCTAGATGGTGAACCTACCGTGTGTGGGAGAGAAGGTTGGTAGTAGGGTGGAGAATAAAGTAGGATCTTTCTTGCTCTAATTCTTTGGGTCATGCTTATTTACCAACACTGATGGAAAGTCGATCCATGCATCATACATGCAGTTTTTGGAAGACCTGGATCGTGCTGATCAATATGCATGAGAAGCAGCCTTACTTGCACACATGTATGTAAGTTTGATTAGCACGATGAGTGGAAGAAAAATATGGCAGAGATGTTGGTGTTGCTGAAGGCATTTATTTATGTGTATTAATCAAACACTATTTTAAAGAGCTGATTACTACAGTATGTATTAATCCTTGCAGGTTTAGATATGGAAGCACATAACCATTACAAGGCCTCCAATGTGTGATTGTGTACATAAATTTTCACGTGTTGCAATATTTTGTCAATCACGTAGCGAAGAAATGATTGGAGAACGATTGATGGGTCATCACGTCACATGGCCAATTTACAAAATTATTGCGCAAGCTAAGCATGACATATGTATGTTTTATTGATGATTTTTTCTTACTTTTTGAAACATAATATGATATATGACTAACCAAGGAGTTATTTAAGCTTCTATAGGTAAAGTGGTGCACCTATGAAGATGTGATGGTGGAGGAAGAAAATGTCGATGTGGTTGAGGGGGAAAGGATGTCTCGAGAGCAAACATTTGGTTGCACAATATGAATAAAGTTGAGCGCCAAATAGCCAACCGAGTCATCCAACAGTTTGGGTTTGTTCAGCAACCCTGTCTCCTATGCATCATTTCAAAATTCGTTTATCTATAAACGAAGGATCAGGCAAAAGATTGCCCCACTTTATTCTTATCTAAAATTGAAGAGTGATGCAACAACGACAAAGACATTGGCTTGTCATCTATGGTACATGCCACTGATGATGATGATGTACTTATTGTATCTCAGCAGGTTCCAACCAGTCCCTCTGACTAACATACAAAAACATGATATTTATATATACACACATATATATATATATATATATATATATATATATATATATATATATATATATATATATATAGAACTAAACATATTAGGCCCCATTTCTCATTCCGCCTCATAGGTTTTAAGCATTTTACGATAGATCTGAACCATTAGATGTGTTTAACATGCTCGATTTAGTAAAAATCGACTCTTGTATCATATTTTTTTGATGGAGAAACATATTTTTATGAGACGAGAAAAACTAATACCTTCATAGCCATTGATTTTAGATCACCGAAAAACCTGTATACGAGTTAGATTTCTGCTATTCAAAAGCCAGTTCCCACTAAACAAAACCTATAGATCACATCTACAATTTCGGTGATCCAAAAGATGTGAGAAAAAAATACTTAAAACTATAATTTTTGAAGGGGCCTAACCAGACCTAACAAAAAAGGGGGCTTAAGAAACACATCACTCACACATGTGTGTGTGAAAAAAACCATAAACATAGTAAAACTTAAATGGTAAACACATGGAAATACATAAAGAAAATCAACAACAACCAAACATAAATAAATATATACATATAAACATCCACACAATGTCCGTTTTAAAAAAATTGTGTTTGAAACAAATAATTGGTTCAACACTTAAATATGTGCTTACTGGAAAAAAATGACATCGAAGATTCCAAAATACTTGAAGATGAAGCCCCACCATAATAGTTTCCAGAAAAGTCACTGCAAGGAAGCACCGTTGTAAATTGATCATGGGTCTGATACAATTCTGACAACATTGGGTAGGTCCATGACATGTTCATATAGCCCCATGCCTGGGTACATCCTCTCTTGCCATAAATGGTAGAGTGCCCTTCACACTGTCCAAAAAAAAACCAAAAAAGAAAATAGGGTGAACTTTATCAATGGTTTCACTTAAAGGTGTTAACAGGTAGGGTTTACCCGGACACGACCTATACCAAACCATATAGGGTTCGGGTATGGTGATAAATAAGAATACCCAATTAAGACCCGGGTCCAATCCCAAAGGTCCGATTAATACATGGATCCATGTATAGTTTATAAAATTTTATACCAGACCCAGGCCCGACCAGAGTTCTAATTAAGATCCACAAAATTTCAATATAAAAGTGCTAAAAATATTATTTTACCAGGTATGCATCAGGTCTGATTCATGTAGTTCTTATCAGGTCCGGGTGTGGTTTCTCTTATGATGGGTCCGATTAAACCCGAGTCTGGAGCCAATACCATACGTGAAAATTGGGGCCAGGTCTGGTTCCACCTGGATCCGAACCAAACCTGAACTGTTGATACCCATAGTTTCACTTCTTAGACCCTCAATGATCACATTAGGGATGCAAACTGTTTGGATTAAGATCAGATTTGGTCAATAAAATATTCAATTAATTTGATATTGGGTAAGGGGATTGGAATTTGAATGACCACAAGCTCATGGCAGATCTGTTTTTTTTACATGTAAAATGGTTCAGACATCCATCAAATTCAAATGCTTATCGGATTCGGTGGCAAAGAATCAAAACCATGTATCTGATTATAATCAGATATTATTTTGGCTTACCAAATGCGACCAAATGGAAACGGATTTCATTGAATATCTGATAAAATCTGGTTTATTGACATCCTAGTGAGTATACTTGTACTCTAAGATCCATATCCAAGCATCACCTACATGACAGCACTGGCGGAGCCAGGGGTGGGCATGGGTGGGCGGTCGCCCACCCCAAAATTAGAAACCGGATTTTTTTTTCTTCTAAGGATGTTAAAGAAAGAATATGCGTCCATGTGTATTTTCTTTTGACGATGGTAGTGCTAATCTTTTCTCTTAATTTTTTTCACCTTATTGAATTGTGTAAAAACCACAAAAGAGACAGGTTATTAGTTCGTGGGAGTTGGAGTTCTCTCATGTGAATATTCAACAAAGATCTGTGTTTTTCCCCAGCTTCTTCTTTTATCATTTGTTCTTTGTGAAACCGTGTAACCTACGTTTATGAGGAAACCGGCTCCACTCATCCCTGTATCATCCTCTGTGGTCATAACTCCCTCTGGGATCTCATTGGTACTAAGTTGTTTTGATCAATCTGGCCCTATTCATGGTTCAACACTGTTGATTTAATAGAAAGCAATCTTTTAATAGTGTTCTTTAACAAAAAACAAAACATGATTTTCAATTTATTTTAACAGTGTTCTTTAACAAAAAAAAACCATGTTTTTATTAATGGTTATTGATTTTTGAATCAACAAAAAGTCTTGCACATAAGTCGGATTTTGTCTATTCAAACGCCGATCTTCACTAAATGGATGATGTAGATCACATACACAGGGTCCAATTTGATGAAAATAACTTGCATCGGTGAGATCCTAATGACAGGAATGGCAATATGGATGATTGGAACCTAAATGTGGTTATGGGTGCCATGCAAAACACTATGCTTGCTTCACTAAATGGAGGAAAAGAGGGATTGAAAATGTGGCCACGGGCAGGCCGATGCCATGAAGACCCTTAGAATGATGAAACCAGATGGTACCATCAATTTGATGGCCATCGCCTTCTCCGGCCAGGGAGGCCGCTTCTAGAAGAGCATGTCAGATCTACTACGCACAACTAAAATTTCTTTTGACGATGGGTGGGCAAAATTTTTTTGGCTCCGCCACTGGTCCGAATAAATGGATCATCCTTAAAGACCATAGCATTATCCCCGAGACCCGAAGTCTGCCCACCAAACTAAAAACTTCTGGCCCCGCCACTACATGACAGCATGTCAATTATTGTCCTTCTCCAAGTCAAGCAGTTCCCAGCTGCATCCAGTCAACCCCAATGTCATAAGCAATATCATAACAACCAATCACATGGCAGCATTTACATGAAGTTCATTCCATCAGAATGCCGGGCCCTACTCATTTCAATGCCATGTGATTGGTGTTAGTAGCTTGTTTATGAGTAGGGATGGCGGTGGATTGGGTGGAAACGCAGCCCCGCCTTGCCTCATTTGAACCAGGTATGGAAGACATGAAACAAGGATGGAGGTTAAAATCAAAACCAGTGCAAAGATGAAGGCGAGGATGGACTTACACTTTTCCCTGCCCTGCCCGGTCACCGATCCCTGTTAGCAAACCTTCCTATCTTTCTTTAGGGATGATAGTGGACGGAGGGAAAACGTGACCCCACCTCGCCTCACCCGGTTTGGACGAGGTATGGAGTACATGAAACAAAAATGGAGGTTAAAATCAAAACCCGAGTCCTAATTAGGCATGAGTCTGGTTTCACCCAAGTCCTAACCAATGATACCCCTAGTCAACAGTCACAAACTCACACTTCAAACAAGGGAGAGAGGAGTCTGGTTTGGGTGCAATATGATTGCCCAAAAAATGTGCATTACGCACCTGATCGCACAGCCCCTACCCCAAGATGGGGGGTAATCAAGTACTTAATGCACAAATATTTATGCAATCATATTGCACCTGATCTTTTAGCGTGAGAGAGTGGTTGCAAAAGCTAAGGTCTATAGTTCGGTTGGACTCTATTTCAATTTATGTAGCAAGCGTCAGCTATACATTGAAAAACATTACAATTTTAACATGTAATACTTTTAAAAGTCATTAAGATATGAGAAAATAAAAAATATTTGCAAAACAATGTCTATTATAAGATATCGATTTTTTTTGTTTATATATAATTATATAACATTTCGCCCATGTGGGCTCTCATCCGATAGCAAAACATCACCAAATTGACTAGATGTCACTGGTTTGTAATCCATGAAAACCATTTTTTTTTATTTAAAGTCAAGCTGGGGTCAGGCATACCCTAACGATACCACTGGGATTTGAACTTGCAACGTCTCAACACAGGGTGACTTGCACTAGCTACTCCTACTAGATAAGCTGAGCCCCCGTTGGTATGAAAAGCATTCTTTGCCACAAGATTGAAGCGAGGTGTACTCATAGTCCTAGGTGGGTAGGAGAAAACTTGGGCAACATTTGATTGCACATATGGCTGTGTTCCCCGTTTGTCCACTGTGTGAAACCCACCCATGCTTGTGCGCTCACACAAATGCAGGATGTGCAGATGGACAGGACAAGTTTGAAAATGTGTTTGGGGGGAGTTCTGCCCTTCCCTTAGAACAAGGGAGGACATGACATCCTGGACACTTTTGAAAAAAAAAAAGCTTTAGTAGTGTCTATCATCCTTGTTCAAGGTCGTCCCAAACAGGTTAAGGAGCCTTGTCCAGGTCTGTCCACGAATCAAACGCATGGTAAGGGTTTTACCAATAGGATGCCAGTCAATGTCAAGTCGTGTGATTAGTTTCCTTAACAAAAAAATTTATATTCAATAAATGCCAATGACTTTAAGAAATTTTTACAGTATAAAAAAACTTAATCTAACCAAAATTTTCTCAACGACTACTTCTCGAGAGCGAGATTTGTGACACTTTTTTAAGTAATCCACTAGTCTAATTTCTTTCTTCACAGTTTAATCTTCTTCTTCAGTCCTCACCACCTCACACCCTTCTTCCTTTTCTCTCTCTCTTTATATATATATAGTGTGTGTGTGCGCTAAACCCATTTTGGTACTAAATCGAAACCATTATTTTGTATATACAAAAAAGTTTAATTTTCAGTTTAATCTTCTTCTTCAGTCTCCACCACCTCACACCCAATAGAAAACAATGGAAAAAAAGTATTTAAAATCTCAAAAAATTATAGGTTGTTGAATTTTGAAACCTTATAAAAATATATTTATGTATGGGAATCAAATGCTCAAAAAACTGATTCTTATAAAAACAAACGCATAATAACGACTGTAAAGTCATAATTATAAAAAAAACACCGAAAAACAGGTAAATATTTTTTATTGAGTTGGTTTGAGAGGTGTTCATTCCCTTTATACAGGGAGAGAGAAGGAAGAAGGGTGTGACCTGTGACGTGGGGACTGAAGAAGTCGTCATCGCGAATTAAAAAGGCGCCATCCTCCATCTCTCTCTCTCGTTGTTTTCCCGGAGCTTAGTAATTAGCGGTTTCCTGAGTGGGCTGTCGTCATTGGGGAAGCTTCTCGTGGTAGGTTTTCCCCTCTCTCTCTCTCTCTCTCTTTCTCTCTCTCTCTCTCTCTTTCATCCATTAGTAGAGTCATTTCTCTCCATGGAAACCAAAAGGTGCAGGTACGTGCGGGATCAATATCATCTCCCTTGTACTGACTCTATCTTCTGGCTGACTTGGAAGAGTCCATTGCTTCGATCTCACTGTCATTGTGCTGAGGAGATGTTTCTTTCTCAATCCTTGTCTGAACCATTCTGACAATGCCAATGCTTTCTACAGAATAAGGGAATGGTTAAAGCGAGAAAAAAACCTTTTAAAACAAAATTTTTGAGAAAAGAATGAAGGATATGATAGACAATTAGAAAGGATTATCCCATTACCAGGATTGGGTCATCACAGGATTCGTGACAATTGCGTCATCATTCTCATGACAACAAAAATGTGCCTTGTTACCTAGGCGAGGTCGTTAACCATGATAAAAGATACTAAAAATGAATAAGGAAGCTATTTTAAAGGAATGTCCCCATTGCTGAAGATAAGGTTGTCACAAACATTGCGACCATTTATGCTTAAAATAATATTTGGCCAAAATGCTTTTCAGTAGAACAAAAAGTAAATTTCATTGATAATAGATTAAGAGACAAAGAGAGAGTGGACAGACAGTTTGCCACCACTCTTGATATTCATTAGATACATTAGGTTCAGGAATTACAGAAAGAGAAATGAAGGAATCCCAAGTGTATTTGGCCGCATGGTATGCCCCAAACCACTGATCCGACTGCAGATCAAATTCTGGCATGTGGCTCGCCGAGAAGTGAGTGTTGACACAAACCTGCCACTGTGAAAACTGTCTGAGACACCGCTCTTGCTGATAATCGACACAGAAGAAAGGCCCCAACAACCTGTAATGTTTGTCACGGGCATAAGTGTAGTGAGGAACTGACTCATGCCGGTTGAAGTAATCCCAAACGACCTCCTTCTGATACAGACTCTTGATCAAGGCTCGACAATGAATGACTGTCTTCGACTTCTTTCTGTTGAACCTGAAGGAACTGGCCTTTGATGGCACATGCGGCAGGAACCAAGACTGCAAGGTATAAGTGTATCCTTCCACCAAAATGGTCTCTCCAAGAGAAAAATGAGCTAAGCCTCGGTAGAGGAAGGCTAAGGCCGCCATGAAAACTAAAAGTCATTAGGTCCGCTTGCTTCCCCATCTTCGAAAGAGTTGGGTGACTCTGACATCGATAAAATTCTGGCCGTCCTGAAAGAACGCTAATTTCACTGTGCATAGGACCATGGCATTCTGAATTCTGTCTTTGGCTACTCGAGACAAGGTGTTAACCTCCTCGTATGCTTCATACTTACGATAGAGCCCAAACAGGTCGATGAACTGACTTCCGTTGATCTTAGTGAGAGGCCAAGATTTGCTCCCTATTGCTCTGACTAATGCTTCTCGAACATCTACCCCTTTGATGTTGACCAGGAACTGCTGCTCGACAGGATCATCTGCCTGATGGAGTGGCGGTTTCGGGCTAACCAGCTACTCGTCCTCGGGCTTGTTCAGGTACTCTTCCCTTTCTTTCCTTCTACTGTTACTGCAGCTAGAGTCCCTTCGGTTCGTCTTTTGGTTTGGGGAAGTTGCTGCTTCGTGCATCTTGCGCTGGAGAAGCTGTTACGCTTGCTCTTTATGTGCCCAAGTTGTTTGGATTGGTCCTCTCTGGGGAATTTTTCTTCGTTGTTTGTTTTTAGAATTGATTCATCGTGACAGTGGTTTAAATTGATGCATAGGCCCTATTTTAACGGAACCGATTGCGGAACAATGAAAAAGAAAGGATGTTTGTATTCAATTGGGTATGATTCAATCACCTCCACGCAGGGGCCGATGGAAATGGCTTGGATAAATAAAATTCGCGGTATTCTTTCGAGGATTTCCGAGGGGTTCGAATGCAAAATATATGAACTTGATGTGAAATCTTCATCCGCATGCGTTTATGTTGCTTTCTGCTGATTTGTTGATATGTAGCTTATCTTGCAAGAGTGTTCTTTTGATTCTCTCGTCTGAGTTGGTTATCACTATCCACCTGGCTCGGGTTATGGTTCCTTATGGAAATGGAATGACTTCATATGGAAAAGGGGTTGCTGTCTGAGCATTCAAATGACTCTTTATGGAAAAGGGGATCAGAGTTAAGATGATTTTACTTTGGTATCTTGAAAAGAAGTCTCTTTGCATAATAGGTGGGAACGTTTTGGCAATAAGAGATTAAGGCTGATAATAACGCTCTTCTTTGTAAAGGCTGATCTCTCTTTGGCTGATGGGCTTGTTTGTTCAAGTAAAGTTTGTCATGAAAGATTGACAATTGATAAGAACATAAAATTTGCATTGGAGAGTGAGATCCAAAGGCTGGACCACTCAGACATTTGGTTTCGGAGGAAAAAGGTAAAGGGGATTCAATGGCTTTCTAGAGAGACCCGTGTTTGACATCAATTCCTTGAAACCTAGATCTTTTATCATTACTAGACATAAGAACTAAGGAGTATTTGTGGGCTGATTGTTGGATGAGAAATGGTGGATGGGATGTAATTCATAGAACCATCAAAATTGACGACATGAATCCCGTGAATGTTGAGATTCACTGGGACTTTCTTTTTGCTCAATCTGTGGGATGTCCTTGAGGGGAGTTGAAACGGAGATCCTTTGATTATGATAGTGCAACTCTAGGAAGTCCAGCTGTCTTATTCCACACCTGGTTATGGGTTTTTAAAAATGAAAGATGAATATCATCAGTGACTATCTGACATGTAGTTTGTCCTAGGGGAAGTTGAAGTCCTGTTATAGGGCTTCTCTTGAACCAAGCTATGATCCCCTTCCTGAAAATTTTGTCTTTCAATTTGTAATGGAGGTTTCTCCCATGTATATTGCATCAGTGATTTCCATGGATGCAACAAACCCATACTAGAATTATAGAAGAATCTTAGAAAAGATGTGTGGAAAAGGAAAATCTTAGTTAAGTTGGAAGAAGTTTAATAATATAATGTAAATGCTAGTATTCTCGAAATATTGTGATAAAATCCTTTAAGAATGTTTTATGATTTTTTTTTCATATTGTCTAACAAATTGAATTGTTTTTTACTTTTCGATCATAGAGAGCACCTATACTCTAGGCCAATGGTGAGCAAAAAGGAGAACCCGGCGCTACTCTGATCTCAGAAGTGAACAGGAGAGAGCAAGAAGGATGGCTCAACACCGAGTGATCGTGGTGGTGGAGGATGTTGATGTGGCTCGAAATGCCCTTCAATGGGCGGTTGATAACATCCTTAGAGGTGGCGATCTTGTCACCCTTCTCCATGTCTTTGAGCCGTCTTCCTCCTCTTCTACTTTGGCGGGGGAAGTTCAGAAGAAGAAGAAGAAGAAGAAGAGCAGCATCGCAGCAGCTGGGAATAGGCAGAGGGTTCGCAGGTTGAAGGGGTTTCAATTGGCCCTGTCATTCAAGGATATCTGTGCAAAGATTCCTGAGGTCGGTATGATTCTGAATAAAATTTCTTTCTTTCTACCTTTTTTCTTCTTAATGAAGCTTCACTAAATGAGGGTGTAATCTAACTTTTCCTTTTTGATTTTGGCTTAGGTGAATGTGGAGATTATAGTGACGGAAGGGGATCAGGGGCAGACAATCATGTCTCTGGTGAAGAAGATAGGGGCTTCTACCATTATTCTAGGACTCCATGAACGGAGCTTCCTTTACAAGTGATTCCTCACTCCGAAACCTGTTTTTAATTAGTTTTATAGTGAATAATTCTGGAGAATATCGAGTCCTCTGTGTGTGTGTGCGTGATGCCTTCAGTGATGAATTCTGGGGAAAATGGAGTCTTCTCCATCTCCTTCTAGTGATACCTTGGGGGAATTTGGTGAAAGGTCTTCTTTCTCTCTCTTGATGATGCCTCCATCTCTTTTTGTTTTGAATCTTGTGGATCCAGGACTACCATGGTGGAGAAGTACATAAATAGTCTTAAGTGTCGTGTTCTTGCAGTGAAGCAACCGTCCAGGAGTTCTTCAGCCACACCTGATTTCTCCCAAGTCGAACTCGTTAGGTAGAGTCCAGAATTTCCACAACTTCCTCGTATCCCTTTGTTCTCTAGCTTTACCGGGATAAACTTTGGTTTCACTTTTTATTTATCAGAGAGAACCTTGGAAGAATCCTTATTTTTTGTTAGTAATTTCCTAAGATGAATTCTCTTGAATTATCGGTCTATTTCATTGACTTCTTTTCTTTAAAGAAAACCCCTTCCTATCCGCTTTTTGAAAGACAAATATCAGGACTTGATACATTGAAACTCTTGAAATACAAAGTCTTAAAAAAGGCTCCTTGATCTATAACTTGAATTCTTTCTATCTGTAGTGTTTCAGAGCCGAAGAATCCAGTACAGGCAGTACCAAACCCCATGGCAAGCTTTTGGAGGTCAATGAAACGATGAACACGCCACTAACTTTTTCGGCCATGGTGGATCAAGAAGAGGAGCTTGCTGGAATCTTTAAAGTTTTACTACGTACTCAGATAGAATATGGAAGTAAAAAGATGAAAAAATAAGGAAAACTATATCGAAATTTCTCTTGGGTGTATTTATAATTGAATTCTCAAATATTGAGCAATTGGGACCAATTTGGTGGGTAGATAGTTTGTGGTATTTTCTATCAGTTTGTCTGGTATTAAATCGTGACTTCAATAATCTATGAGCGCTTCTCTCTCTCTCTCTCTCTCTCTCTCTCTCTCTCTATATATATATATATATATATATATATATATATATATATATATATATATATATATATATAGCTTGAACCTCTCTCTCTCTTGGAAGGCCCCTGCTCTTTAGTTCACCTCATCCCTGCACCACCACGGCCATTGCCTCCCCATTAGGGTTCGTTATACCTCATCCTTGAACCGTGACCATTGTCTCACCATTAGGGTTTTCTTCTTGTGCCTAATCTCTGCAAAGTGGCTATTGCCTCCAGTGTGAGGGTTTTTCTCTTTTCTCTCTCTCTCTCTCTCTCTCTCCTCCCCTTATCTCCTTCTTTGAACTGTCGAACTCCCACCCCTCTCATCTCCCCCCATTTTCCCTTTCTCAGAACCTCACTTCTCTTCTCCCTCATTTTCCCTTTCTCAGTTTTTCCTTTCCCTTCCATTTTGCCCTAGTTGCACATTGTGCAACCACCTAAACCTCCCTTCTTTCCAGCCCTAATCCCTTCTCCCCTAGTCTTTGCCCTTCTCCTCCCCCGTTTTGCCCTAACTGCATAGTCTATGGCCTCTCTCTCTCTCTCTCAGCCCCTATTGCTTTACTTTTCTCTTGGCAAGTTGGAGGGACAACGGGACCTTGATCATCACGCATTGGCGGTCCCGGGGATCAACAGAATGGGTTGCTTCTACTGCTCCTTGAGCTTCTTTTCCTCATTGTGAATCTTTTGCATCTGCATGACCCTCTCCATCATCAGCTCGTACTTGCACTTCCCGTAGCGGTGCCTCTCGCTCTCGCACTTTCAAGAGAGGTAAAACTCATTGACCCTGCATTTGTTGTGGGGGATGAGGAGGTGGGCACACTGGTCTCTATAGGGGATAGGGACCCTGGCCTCCACCATCTCTTCCTGAGTCGCGATCATCTTCTTCGACGATCCCTCCACCTCCATTCTGCAACACTTCTCTCTCTCTCTCTCTCTCTATATATATATATATATATATATATATATATATATATATATATATATATGCGCTCCTCGACGACCCGTTTCTGGGGCCTCGCTCCAGATCGTTTGTTGGGCTCGAACCAACGAGCCCTTAATTTCATCCTGGTTGTTATCAATGACTGGGGCTGCCTTTGCTTTTCGCCGATCGGGTATCGACGTTGTCCTCTCTTTCAGGCTCAAATATAGGTTTTTCTCTTTTCTTTCGGTGTCGCTACTCTTCTGCCTTGTTGTGGGCTCGCTTCTCATCTCAGATGTTCAACATTTTTTGCATGGGGTAAGGCTGGAGCCTCTCGTCGCATGCTCTGTTCAGGCAACGCTGGTTCCATAATTCTTCTTTTGTGTGCCATCGGTTCGGGCGACGGATAAGTCGTGGCAACATGTTTCCTCTTTCTGACAATGTTCCTTCCATGCCTTTCGCTCTAGATCTCTGTTAAGCTTTGCCAGGCCGGGGGATTGGTAGCGTGCTGCTTGCTTCTCCTTGAATTTTCATAAGCGCCTTCACTGCCACAAGTGCGATTCTTCCTTTTTCTCCGTCACCCAGTCTGAATGTGTAGGCGTTCCGCCTTCTCTCCTCCGCTCTCGGTGGGTCCGTCTCTTCCATCCCAAGCCCCTGCTGGGTTGGGGCATTTTCATGCTCGCTAAAGTAATCCTCGGCCAATCAGACATCTATCTTTCTCGTCGTGGGTGCAAATTTGTGATCTTCAGCAGCCGACAGATTCCTTCCTTGTGGTCAAGATTGGGTCTATCTGGGACCCGGTCCGGCCATCGCCCAGTGGTAAGGTTTCTTAGTCCTTGTCTTCGACTTTCCCTGCCTCTTCTTCGGTGAAGGATATCTTCATTTTGGCCTGGCTCCTCGATGCACGTGTCTCTCAGCTATCGATTGTTCCACGCGGGTTTGGTTTTTCTGGCGCTCTTTTCCGAGTCTCTTTGGCGGCTCCTTCAGGTATGCTTGAATGCAGTGGGGAATTAGACCTTCATCATTAAACGTCGTCGCTCGTGCTGCCTGGTATGAGCTCGCATGCCTATGCCCAGACTTGCTTTGATTTGTCTGATGCAACTCATACGGTCAATTTGTCTCCTTCTTGGGACCTGACACCTTTTTCATCCCTCTTCAGGATGTCGGCCGTTCTGCATGGGAAAGGCTCCATGCAGTCTGTCCCTTTCAATGATTTCTCTTCTCGGGACTTGAAGCTTTTTTCTCCTTCTGGGCAAAACCCTCAGTCTGCTTATTCTTGTGCGCCTTCTCAAGTCTCGTTGGTGATGCCTTCATGTTTGCTTGCTCGAGGTGGGCTTGTGGTGCTTTTGCCTTCTCCTTTGCAGCTTGTGCCGTCAGGTTTGGGCTCGCAGTCCCATGTCACAGACTGCTCTCTTTTCCATTCTCCAGGTCAGTTTGTCATTTCTTTGCATCCTTGGGACCCAACATTTTCTTTGACCTTCTCCCTTTCCAATTGCTGCTCGATGGTGCGGGTGGACAATCTTGCTCATGGTGGTCTTAGTTCAATCTCTTCTTTCATTTTCTTTCCATCTCGGAATTCTGCTTACCCTGTTATCCATATTATGGCGATTCATGCTATCTCCAACCAGGACAACAACTGCATGGTGATTGGCTTCTCAGTTCCTCATCCTCACCCCTTTTCCCCTCGTGCCCCGAAGGTTATCTCATATTCCCCGTGTTCGGTTTTTTCTCCTATCATTGGCCCTGACGGTGGTCTGTCGAGGGGTGTGTCGACCCACTTGCCTTCCTCTCAGCTCCATCTGCATCCTAGTTTGCACCTCTTGGGTATTGAGATTGGTGACGCTGCAGGATATCTCTCTCTCTGTATCTCAGTTGTTAGCTCTATCGGCTGTCATGGATTCGACTATTTTTTGTCTCCATTCTGTTTTTGAGGATATCCTTTGCCCCCCCCCCCCTTCTGTTTCGTTTGGTTCTTCGCAAGATGACTCTTCGGTTAGGAATGTTCAACGTTCCCCCATTGGTAACCGTAGACGGAGGAGGGTTGTCTTTTCAGATTCGGTTTCTCCTTGTTGGTCTCCTCGTAGATCGCCCAGGTTGTGGCAGCCACAGGTTTTTTTCAGATTTTGTGCCATGAAGCTCGTTTGTTGGAATATTAGGGGCTTCAATTCTGCCCCCAAGCGCTTGTTTTTTAGACAAGCTAATCCTAACATTTTTGCCATTTGTGAAACTAAAAGGGATGACATTTCGCTTGCGGTCGCTTCTTCCATTTGGTGGGGTACGGATTTTTTCTTTAAGTCAGCGGTCAACCATGCCAGTGGTATTCTCCTCTTCGGTAAAAAGTCTTTAAATTTATCACAGCTGGACGTGGGTCTCTACTCTTTGTTTGTTGCTTTCAGCTTATAGTCGGTTGGTCGGAGAGCAGTAGTGTCTGTGGTTTATGGACCCAACCTCGCTAACAGGAGACTTGCGTTTTGGGATGACCTTGATAGGGTGGTTACTTTTAATGATTAGTGCCACTTTATTATGGGCGATTTTAATTATTTGCTTTCTCCTCATGATTCTAATTCTATCAGCCTTCCTAATCCCTCTATTCAAGGCTTCCAAGACTTTATTCACTGGCATCTTCTTTATCCTATTCCTCTTACCAACGAGCACTTCTTTTGGTCGAATAGACGGTCGCGCCTGTGCTGTCGGGTTCTGGACATGGTATTTGTCACCCCTTTTTTGTTGGAGCTCATCCCTGACGTTAAATGTGTCTTGCTTGCGCTCTCTATCTCTGACCATGGTCAGCTCATCACTCTTTGGAGGATGGCTTCTCCTTCACCAGACGCTTTGTTTTTTGAGCAATGGTGGCTTTAGGAGCTGGATTTCAATTCGGTTATTTCGGTATCTTGGTCTAAACCTTCTGCCGAGCACTGGGCTGCTCTTCGGCTTATCAACAAGCTTTCACATCTTGCTAAGGATATTAGGGCCTGGATCCATAATTGTAACGTTGTGAAATTTCAGCATTTGAATGTCTGGGAGCGTGAGCTTTCTGAATTGTACCAGTCTATGTTTTTCCCTGACGCTTTTTCTGAACTTCAACTTTTGAGTTTCCAGGCTAGGTTCATTGAGCTATTTATGCTATTGAATAATTGGAGAGTCAGATGAAATTCGTTGGAAGCAACGATCTAGGGTGAACTGGCTCAAAGCCGGTGATGGCAACACTAATTTTTTTCACTTCTATGTGTCCCATCGCCATCGGAGGAAGACCATCCCTTCTATCTTCATTGAGAGTGTCTCTTTCTCTGATCAGCTTGTCAACCAGGCCGTCATGCACTATTTTAAGTCTATTTATGCCTCTTCAGTGGTTACAGAGGAGAATATTGGGTCTGTCATGCCACGGGTGATCTTTCGTGACCATGCCTGTACTTTACAAAGAAGATTCTTGGATGTTGAGATTCTTCGTGCTATCAAGGATCTGTCTGGTTGGAAAGTGCTCGGCTTTGATGGGTTTCATGTTGACTTTTTTAGGATTTTTTGGGATTCTGTCAAACCGGGCGTGGTTAGCCTCTTGGATGAGTTTTATCGCAATTCCAGGCTGCCCTATCCTTTTCATTTAGCCATTATTTCGCTTATTCTTAAAGACGTCGACGCTTCAGGTATCTCTTGGTTCTGCCTGATCTCGGTAACGAGTGCTCTTTACCGTATGATTGTCAAGGTTTTGGCAAACAGGCTGAAATCGGTGGCTCAACAGATCTTCTCTGACTCTCAGTTCACCTTTATCCATAATAAGAGGATTCATTATTCTTTTATCATGGCAACCGAGGTTGTGCACTCTTTGCATCTTTGCGGTCAACCTTCTTTCGTTCTTAAATTAGATTTTCATAAGGCTTTTGATTATGTGCAATGACCCTTCTTATTTCAAATATTATCGAACTTCGGGTTTGGTCATCGGTTCTCTAGTTGGGTTAGGGAACTAGTCTTGAATGCCCAGGCTATGCTGAATATCAATGGCACTTTCAGGAAACAGTTCAAGCTGGAGCGGGGTCTGCGTCAAGGTTGCCCTCTTTCGCTTTTATTGTTCAATGTGGTCGTCGAGGGTCTTGTTGTGCTGCTTAAGCGGGTCGCTGCCTGCAATTTCATTGATCTCTTACCGGTCCAGAACTTTCATACTCATGCTCTTATTTATGCTGATGATATGATCATTTTCGGCCGCGTTAGTGTTCAACAGATGCTTCAGTTCAAGCTTATTCTTCAAATTTTTCTCTCTTTCCAGCCTTTCTCTCAATGAGCAAAAGTGTTCCCTTTCTATGTTCCACATCCAGCCCTCTATGTTAGCTGATGGGATAAAGCCGATGTTGTACTTGGGTTTGCCGTTACAAGCTAAACACTTTTCCTTTGTGGACTGGGCTCCGATGCTTCTTAAAGTTAAGCGCAAATTACTCTCGTTGCAAGCTTCTTATCTCTTGTACGTTGGCCGCCTAACTTTAGTGAAGCACATTCTCTCGACCATTCCAGAATTCTTCATGTTCATGTTTTTGATGTCTGTGGGTGTGGAGAAGCAGCTGATGCGTCTGCTGGCAGATTTCCTTTGGTCTGGGTGTCATTTCAAAGGTAAGCGCCACCTGGTTGGCTGACGTTCGGTGGTCTTGCCGCGTTCTATGGCCGATTTAGGTGTTCCTGCGCTCAGACCCAGGAGTATTGCCCTGGTCTCTAAGCAATGCTGACTTGCTCATCAACCGGATAATCCTTGCGTTACTTTTCTTTTCTCTAAGTATGGGTCTTCTTCTCTCCTTCCGATTTTTCTCCGCTCGCGACGTGGAGCGTTTTCTCATCTGCGTAAGTCATGGTTGTTGGTTTTAGCTTTTTTCAACAACAATTTTGATGATCTCGCCGATATTGGTAACTGGGTGCATTGGGCTATTGCTCCTACCGGGAGGTTCGTGACCAACAAAGTCTATAGATCGTTGTTTCTCCTAGGGGCGGCCTGGTTGCCCGAATCTGCGCTCTGGGCGAAGGGCCCTTCACCTCGTTCTCGGGTTCTGGCTTGGTTAATCTTGCACGATAAGGTTCAAACTCACTCTACCTTAAAGAGGTGGGGCTTCCAGCTTTCGAGCTGGTGTGTGCTTTGTCATTCTACTGAAGAATCCTCGTTTCACCTCTTCTGGTCTTGCCCTACTTTTGTAGAGATTTTTCGTAGGACTTGGAGGCACTCGGAAGTCCTGGTTATGGAGGAGTCCTTTGCGCTAGACCTCATTTTGGTTCCGATCTGCCTTCGGTGCAGTAAGCGGTGGCGGTTAATCTGGAGGTCGTGGTTGTTTACCACTTGGTGGTTCGTTTGGATGGTGCGCAACGATGCCCTTTTTCGAGAATTTTTTTTCGACATTAATCATCTTGTGCAAAAAATTATAGTGGATGTTTACGCGATTTTGCGTATTCATCTTCTTGATCTAACATCTCGTCCTCTTGTGGCTCTACTCCTTTCAGACCTTATTGGTTTTGCAGCTTCTGTGTGAGCCACTTGTTTTAGTTTGTTTTGCTCCAGTTTGTTTCTGTTTTGTTTTTGTTTTTCTGCTTTGGGTTAAACTCTGTTGCCCCTTTAATTGACTATGTTGAAATCTTGTTTCTCTCTCTCTCCCAAGGAATAAAAATTACTTTATGTTATAAATGGTACAATTGTGTGGAAGTATTGCAGTATTATCTTAAAGGGAAAGCCAGTTGGCTAGCTTGACCAGTCAATGCTTGGCTTCTACTGAAGCAACTAACGTTTTATGTGCTGAAATGTACAAAAGAAAAGGTGCGAAACAAGGTATTGTTTATGCAAAAGGTCTGAATACAAATGGTACAGATTGTTTGGCTTATCTTCTGAAACAACTAATGTTTTATGTGCTGAAGATTACAAAAAAAGGTGTGAAACCAGCTATTCTATATGCCAATGATCTGAATACAAATGTTACAGGTCCAAACATAAAGAAGATGCCATAATGATCACAGCGCTTCATAACATTGAAACAGCTTTTACCTATAGCTTGTGGACAAAAGAAGCGACAAACTATAGAGAAAATGTACTGTAATGTTCTCTTATCAAATTATTTTGTTGGTTGGGAACTGCAAGTGGGTGGCTGGGATTCATAGTTGAAGCAAGGGAAGGCTGTGAAACTTACAATTTTCTGCATCATGAAGTCATTGAAAATGGTGTTTGCCTGTTGTTTTCAACAAATCACATTTTTTTTAGGATATTTAAAGGGAAAACCCCCTCCCTCACAGACTGCACATTGGCTGGCCCCCGATTGGTAGAACCCTTGAGGTCTCCCCTGCCCCCCGGAGTAGGGATGGCAGTGGATCGGGGGACAACAGGGCTCCGCCCTGCCTCACCCATTCGGACCGAGGATGAAGGGCATGAAATGGGGATGAAGGTTAAAATCTATCTCCGTGCGGGGATGGAGGCGGGGATGGACTTATGCTTTTTCCCCATCCCGCCCCGCCCTGCTCTGTCCCCAATCCTTTAAGGGATGACTATAAACTAAGGGGAAACGGATCCCCGCCCCGCCTCACCCCCATTTGAACTGGGGATGGAGGACATGAAACGGTGATGGAGGCGGGGGTGGAGGTTAAAATTCATCCCGGGGATGGAGGTTCGGATTTTGAAACGGGGCGAGGGTGGAGACCTTGTCCCCCGCCCCCGCCCCCGCCCCCGCCCCGGTCCACTGCCTTCCCTACCCAGGAGAGTACACCCAGCTTAACCTTGTAGTAACCAGCCATGAATTTCAAAGCTTTTATGATATTCTCTTGAAGGGCTTCCGAGGTGAAGGAAGTTGGGTTCAGGTCCTGCTGGATCGGAGCTGTGAGTCTCTAAGGCTGGTGTGGGTGTGGGCCCATTAAGTGACCTATGTCTTTAGGAAGGTTCACCATCATAGAACAAAAAAAGTGATATTCTCAGATTTTCCAGCGTTTTAAGTTTACTCGTTAGGTCTTCCCCATTCAAAAATTGCTAAAAAATCTTGCTTGGGGATAACATCATCCAGAGGGGGGGCAATGCTGCCTGGTTGATGCTGCCAAGACAATTAAGGTTGTCACATGGACATGGTTAAAAAGGACACGGGACACATTATTATTATTTTTTTTGAAAGGCAAGCTGGGGTTAGGCAGACCCCTACCAGTTATACGCCCATACCATTGGGTTTTGAACCTGCAACGTCCCAACTCAAGGTGACGTGCAGTAGCTGTTCTACCATACAAGCGCAGCTCCCATTGGTCACGGCACACAGTATTCTTGTATGATTTTTCATTAAAACTAAGATACATGGTGGTTAGCCGTGTGGTCAGCAGGGTCTTGTGTCAAGCTGAAGGCTCAAATCCCACTAGTGCATGGGGGCTGTCATTGCTTGTAATAGTATTTTCAATATTTCATATATTAAAATATCAAAAATATACTTTTTGTGAATTAAATAATAAGATAGAATGTGTCATCGTGTTAAAAAAAATTTGCATATTGTGTCACCTTGCATCCTTGAACCGATAACCATATTTCAGCTAACCTAGCCTCCTCCGTCCCTCCCAGGCTGTGCCCATGTCCTTGTGATATAAGTATATAGCAAAATATCATGATATTTTAAAATTATAATATTTTTCTTTAAATTAAATATGTATATTTTTACATAATGAGTTTTTTGTATTCCTTTCTAGTTAAAATTATAAATTTATATGTTTTTACTAACATTTTGCCTATGAAACAGCAAAAATATACAAAATTTGAAATTCTCATGAGAAATCGATTGCCGTCTAAAACTTTGGCCACTATGGTCGACCTAGTCCAATCCATTTTTCCTCTTTCCCATTCTTCTTATCTGTAAAAAGCCTGAACCCAATCAGAAAAAGGCTCATTTTAGGTGGCCTTCTTATCCAAACAAGATCTTGATTCTTAGGCTTGATTGCATGTGGATGCTGATATCGTGTAGACAAGAGAAACTTCAAAGCAATCAGTATGAAGATTGAAAGTAGTGAGCAGGTGGTGAAACAATGGAGCTGATAATGGACCCAATGGTGCATGCCTCAAAGTCATAGGAAGAAGGAAGTTCATGTTAATTAATAGGATGACATTCAAACCATACTTGTTTAATAGAGAAGCTGGTGGATAACCACTGTGGGATCTGAACCCGAGACCCCTCAGTTATGATTAGGAGTGACAATGGGTCGTGTTTGATCAGGACCCGACCCCTACCAAATACTATAGGGTAAAGGTTTGGTGATAAGAAAGGAGGTCCGATTAGAATCCTGATTGGACCCAGAGGATCCGATTAGTATATAGAGCCAGGTATGATTTGTGAAATTTTATACCAGGCCCGGGTTTGACTCGAGTCCTAATTAAGAACTGTGATTTTTTCAGAGTAAAAAAGATAAAAAAATATTGTTTTTACAGGGTTTGATTCATGTAACGCTTATGGACCCAGTCTGAACTCAATGCCAGCACCTCAAAGCCAGATCTGAGTTTGGACCCACCTGAGTCCAAAGCAGATTCGACCCGTTGATACCCCTACTTATGATAGTGCAAACTAACCATCCAACTGTCTCATTCGATACCATCGCTTCCGAACCGTACTTTTAAAAAAATATTTACATGGAGAAACCACTCCCAGGATCAGAGGCCTAGCCACGCCGGCTTTGCTTGCCGTACTTATGGTCGTTGTTCTGGCAGCATAAATCTCTGTGGGCTTTCCGCTTGCCTCCAGGGAGTCGCCACGCTTCGGCTTGTGCAAGGGGTGATGCCCATGGGATTTGAACCTAGACCACCAACCTAGCAGCCTAAGTCTAATGCCGCCACCCCAAACTCCTTTGGGGCATCGTAATTGAACTTGCTAGCAATTATTGCAAAGCAGGTTATATGTTCCCCCCCCCCCGAACAGGGCAGTTAGCTACATCTCATGATCGGGGGTCCCAAAGAGCACCACGTATGTAAGCATGTGTGTCTCGTATCCCCATGTTTGCCAGCATTAATTAGCGTTGGAGTTTGATGTGATTGCAAAGACTTAAGTACCCTCTCCTCCATTGGTGCAAAAAAAAATGACGGTTCTTGAAAAGGAGTGATTGTAAAGACTTAATGCCCCGAAGATGATTATTTAAGACCCAGTCTCTGCACTGCAGGATTATCCGAGAAAGAAATCTCCCCTGGAGGAGGCCATGAACATCAATCCTCTTACTCTCTCTCTCTCTCTCTTCTATTTCTGCTTATGTGCACATCCATTAGAAGATCATACATTGCTCCATCAAGCACCGACTGACCTGCACATTGACTGTTGTGGAGCCTGATTCAAAGTTTTTACCCTTACAGGAGGAGGGTTTGGGGGCTCATCCCAGCGTGGGTAGCATCATTCAACTCTCTCTCTCTCTCTCTCCCTTCTATTTCTGCTTCTATGCACATCCATTAGAAGATCATACATTGCTCCATCAAGCACCGACTGACCTGCACAGTTACTGTTGTGGAGCCTGATTCAAAGTTTTTACCCTTACAGGAGGAGGGTCTGGGGGCTCCTCCCAGCGTGGATAGCATCATTCAACTTGAAGAGTTGTGGAGTCTGATTTAGAGTTTTTACCCTTACAGAAAGGGGGGTCTGAGAGCTCCTCCCAGTGTGGGTAGCATCATTCAACTTGAAGAGTTATGGAGTCTGATTCAGAGCTTTTACCCTTACAGAAGGGGGGTCTGAGGGCTCCTCCCAGCGTGTTCATGGCCTTTTGCCCTTACAGAAGGGGGGATTTACATTTCGTAGAACACCCGTCACCGGAACGAGATGAACACCCGTCACCGGAACGACGGCTCTGCTGAGACCTCCTCGATAGGGAGAGGAAGACGACGTGGTGGAGCTTCTGCGAGCTTCTGCTGGCCATCCTCAGTGCGACTGCAGCGACTGGGTTGATGTCGAGGAGAAGTTAAAATGTATCGTTGAAGTTAAAATGGGGAATGAAATGACAATAGAAATTGATGAAAATTTACAGAAATAAACTAAACTCAATAACGAATACACCACTTTTTACGGATTTGGAATATGACCTCCGGTTAGGGAGATATGGCTCTGACAAGTTGGTCCTAATTTGCGGAAGACACTACAAATCGCTATAGCGATTTGCGGAAGACACTACAAATCGCTATAGCGATTTGCGAAAGACACTACAAATCGCTATAGCGTTTCGTTGGAGACTCGAAAATACTACAAATTGCTGTAGGAAAGCCCGATAATACTACAAATCATTGTTGGAAGGCCCAAAAAAAATTTGGTCCGGAGGGTGCTGCCCCCCGAGCCCCCGCCAGGGGCGCCCCCCCTGGACCCTCGCCCACTGACCGCGCAGCGGGATCCGCGCCGGGGGGAGCCCTCGGACCCCCCTCCTGTAAGGGCAAAAACTCTAAATCAGGCACATAAGTAGAGAGAGAAGGGAGAGAGAGTGAGAGGGTTGGTGTTCATGGCCTTCTCCAGGAGGAACCCTTTACCTCCCTTGATTTCTTCTCTAGAGAGAGAGAGGGTTTTACAGTGTTTTACGAAGAAGGAAGAAGAAGAAGATGACGATGGAGCAATGTAGGATCGTCTGTTGGATGTGCACAGAAGTAGAGAGAGAAGGGAGAGAGAGTGAGAGGGTTGATGTTCATGGCCTTCTCTAGGAAGAACTCTTTGTTTCCCTTGATTTCTTCTCTAGAGAGAGAGAGGGTTTTACAGTGTTTTACGGAGAAAGAAGAAGAAGATATGTTTGTCCTTTTTTTGAACAGAAAAAGAAGAAGACTTTGAAGAGTCAACATCATCCTCGACTTTCTGGATGGAGGACATGTTTGTCCTTTTTTTGAACTGTTTGTTTTTTCTTTTTTGAATGAAGGGCATTTTTGTCATTTTCTCAAACCATCACTTTATGAGAAGAATAGCAAGGAAGGGTACTTAAGTCTTTGCAACAACACCAGAGTCCGATGCAAAGTTATGTCAACATACACGGGAATACGAGCCCCATGTGCTTGTATACGTGGTGCTCATTCAAAGCCTCGAACACAGACGTGGGATTCAGTGAATCATCGGGGGCGAACATACACAACCCTTTCCAATTATTGGCAATTGCTCCTAGTTAAGATGGAATTGATAGGGGGAGATCACATGGGCAACTGGGGGACTGATCACCTATTGGTGATAAATCACCTTAAGCACGTATTTGTGCGCTGCAGAAAGCTGGGGCTTTCCGCGAAAACACAACTTTTGATGGGTTTTTCGTAGGGCCCGCAATGGCAATGCAAACGTGGGGCTCCCTTTCCTCGTGAAAAAGGCGCCCCAAAAACAAAGTTAACTTGGACTCCTTTCCACGGTAACGGTTCTCATGGGGGTGCGGGTTGGAACTCGATGCAGCAATGTTTGCCATATTTTGAAATTATCAGTGTTTCCAAAAGCCAGCATAATATAGAAAAACACGATGTTTACAAAAAATTTACATCTTCAAACATATCATGATAATTTTTTTATCTTTTTACTTGTGATTATATGCTAATGTATTTTCTCAAGTATAAATGTATATTTCTCAAAGATTACTAAGCTATCACGAGGTTTTCCCTTCACTGAAAATATCATGAGAATAACATTTGTGATATGGATCCAAACCTGGGTAACCAGATTCCTAATCTGCCTCTCTTAACCAGCAAACTTTTAAAACAAAGACCTAGCCACAGTAGCCCTTTCTGCCATACTTATAGTCACTGTCATGGCAGCATAAAACTCCGTGGACGAATCACCACGGACACTCATGAGATTTGAATCTAAACCGCCTGCCTAGCAGCCTAGGCTACATCCCACTATGCCAAACCCCTTTGGGGGGCAAAGCCTAAGCTAAAACAGTGACACCATTTTGTGTGTCTCCGTAGTGACATGGGTGGACATGTTTGGACACACTGACACGTACGAACATTAATATTTTCAATAATATTGCAATACTTCATAATATTATTTAAATAAAAATGCATTAATATAGTTTTTATTTATTGAACATTAAACTTTTTTTGAACTTACAAGTCAAACTCTCATCACGTGTCCCATGTCAACGTATCTTTATGACATAGCCCCTAAATAAGTTTTTCAATTAGTAAATGCAATGACCTCCAAACCAAACCTGAGTATTTGGAGATAGTTACCATAGTAAGAAGTGGGTGTGATAAGTGATTGCTTCAAGTGTTAAAGCATGAAGCATTTAAGACCGTAAGAGGAAGCGAGTGAGAAATAACAATAAAAATGAATAGAAAATGACATAAAAATATAGTTAAAACTCGTGTTCTTTATTTAAAATGAAATTTACAAATTTTATCATTATCATTCAGTATAAATGTGTATTTTATGAAAAAAAAAACATGAATTTAAAGGACATAGGATATTTTTTATATGAAGAAGTTGTTTACAATATCCAAGTTCATTTTGATATTTGAGGAAGCAAGACTTTTGTTTTATGAAACCCAGTTTCTCATAAAGTTTTTAAAAACATAAAAGCAATGTGTAATTTCATGCTTTTGAAGTGAGCTTCTGTGGTCTTAATAAGCTTTGGGTAGTTTTTTTTTTTTTGAAAGGCAAGCTGGGATTAAGCAGACCCCACCATTTATTATTCAACGCACCACTGGGTTTTGAACCTGCAATGTCCCACCACAAGGAGACGTGCACTGTTAGCTCCTACCAACCAAAAGAACCAAACATTAAAAAGTTGGTGGATTACATTAGAGAGGCATGTTAAAGATGAAGAAAAGGCTTGTTTGTTTCAATTAAGCGATGGGAATGTCCTTACCGTGAAAGGGCAAGAGTTCCATCCGTAGTAACCAGACTTTTGGCAGTTTGGATGGATGATGAGAAACGGTTTTCACAGAGGAGGGAGGAAAGTGTGACTCAAAGGTCACATGAAAGAGGAAGGAAGTGAGAAAATTTGGAGCAGAAACTGCCATGGTAGGAAAAGCTAAGACTTTGTACCATGACGGATAGGGCTGGTAAACGAGCTGAACGAACCGAACATAAAGGGTCCATTTGCTTGTCACGGAAAGTGAACCGTTTTTGCGGAAACACATCGATGGGTGTGCGTTTTTGGGGGGCCTATAGTGACAAAACAAACGGGGGCTTCTCTTTCTGCGCAGAAAGAGGCCCCAGATTCAACGCTGGACACCTCTTTTCTGTGAAAAGTGTTCCCGTGTGGAGAGGTCCGATTCTGTTTCCGCAAAAGAGGAAACCGGGGAAGAGGTGGTGGCTTCCTCTTCAGGCGGACCCAAAGTGTTCAAGCTTAGTCAAGCAGAGAAGCTTGAGCTCATGAAAAGCCCAAGCATGAGCAAGCTCATTTACAAAACGATATATTTTTTAAAATTTTACTTTTAATTGTCTAATTTATGACAAAATTAAGTTTAAGCGCCTATGTTATAAAACTTTTTGAATATGCACCTGTATTTTTAACGTATTGCTCGTATGACCGCTGGTATCACTTTTTTTTGCTAAAGTTACTGATTTAACTTTAAAAAAATAAAAATAGTTAGTGTTATTTTAAAGAGTCAGCTGAACTTGCTAAAGTTACCTTTTTAACCTTAATTATAATACATTTAAGGGTTAGGGATGGCAGTGGACAGGGGGACAACAGCGCTCCGCCCCGCCTCACCCCGTTTGGACCGAGGATGAAGGGCATGAAACGGGGATGGAGGTTAAAATCTATCTCCATGCAGGGATAGAGGCGGGGATGAAGGTTAAAATCTATCTCCGTGCGGGGATGGAGGTGGGGATGAACTTACGCTTTTCCCCGCCCCATCCCCGTCCCAATCCCCACCTAGCCCCATCCCCGTCCCAATCCCCACCTAGCCCCATCCCCAATCCTTAAGGGATGACTATAGACTAAGGGGAAACGGGCCCCCGCCCCACCTCACCCCTGTTTAGACCGGGGATGGAGGACATGAAACGGGGATGGAGGTTAAATATCCCCATGCGGGGATGGAGGTTCGGATTTTGAAACGGGGCGGGGGTGGAGTCCTTGTCCCCCGCCCCTGCCCCAGTCCACTGCCATCCCTACTAGGGGTGTCAATTGGTCGAGTTTGGTTGGGACCCACCTGAAACTAGACTTGGATCAGATTTTTGGGCATGATATCAGGTCCAAACTCGGGTCTAATGTAAGAAAAACCATATTCAGACCCAATAAAAACTACATGAAGGAAACCCAGACCATACCCCGTAAAACCATATTTTTTATCATTTTTACATTGAAAATTTCTGTCTTAATTGAAATTCGGGCCAGGTCTGAGTCTAGTATAAAATTTCACAAACTATACCCGGGTGCATGAATTAATAGGACCTTTGGGTCCAAACCCAGATCTTAATCGAGTCTTTTTATTTATCACCATACCTGGACCCTTTAGGGTTTGGTTCGGGGCAGGTCCGAGTAAACTAAGCTCGTTGACACCCTTAAATACAATTACAAAAAGTGAAATTCAGCCATTTGAAAAAAATAAAGAGTCAAATGATAAAAAAGCAGCCCAAAGGGGTCACGCTAGCAATATGCTGGAAACTCAGGCATCTATTTCAAAAGTTTTGAAACACAAGGGTTAAACGCAATTTTTTATAAGTTAGGGCTTAAACCTAATTTTTTTTTCTTTTAAAATAATAAGACTTGAATCCAATACCCATTAAGCCAAGCTCAAACTAGCTTATTTACAAAATAAATAATTGTTTATTAAGCAATAGGATTTGAACTCTAAAGTTATTGCTTGAAGCATTCCATAATATAAATTTTACTTAAAATATATTTGTTATTAATAAATGAGCTTATATATGAGCCTAATTGAGATAAACATTGGTTCGAGCCTATTTCACGATTTTGAATGAGTTCTTTACGAGCTGAATATCTCGTTTCCCAGCCCTAATGACAGACTTTTCCCATGAAAAAGCCCCGAAACAAAAGAGCTTAAGAGTTTAATACTTGGGGGCATGCATCCTTTGTTGTATGACTTGAGTCAAATAGGAAACAATCACCGGGGACACATACTTAGATCCATGTAGGGATGGCAGTGGGGCGGGGGACAAGGTCTCCACCCCCGCCCCGCCACAAGATTTTTATCCTCCATCCCCGGCAGGGAATGGATTTTATCCTCCATCCCCGCCTTCATCCCCGTTTCATGTCCTCCATCCCCGGTTCAAACGGGGATGAGGCGGGGCGGGGATATTGCAGGGAAAAGTGGTCGGGGCGGGGATCGTGGCGGGGACGGGGCAGGGCAGGGCGGGGAAAAGTGCACGTCCATCCCCGCCTCCACCCCCGGACGGGGATGGATTTTAACCTTCGTCCCCGCCTCCATCCCCGTTTCATACCCTTCATCCCCGGTCCAAACGGGGCAAGGCGGGGCGGGCCCCCGCTTTCCCCGGGTCCACTGCCATCCCTAGATCCATGGGTCAATGTGACCCCTCTCTGCCGGTAATGTGACGTCAAAACCATAGCAATGGTTAGATTGAATCTGAATCCCAAATATATGTGGTAATATAGGATTTGAAAAAAAGTAGAAGAAAACAAACTATTTACATGTAAAAAAATGTATTTGGGTCAGATTTTGATTCAGATCAACTCTACATCCGACTTAAAATGCTGATCTAAGTCTGCCCCGAATCCAAAAATGAATTGATTAACAGATCTGAATCTGATCCAAATCTGCATTCGGATTTTACTTAAAGGATCAATATTCTAAAAAATATGTCAGATTTGGTTTGGATATCATAGGATCTGTTTGCAGCCCTAGCAGCAGCACACAAAAAGTGTGCAATCACATTGTACCTGATCCTCCCTCAATCATGGTAGGCGCTCATCTATTCAGGTACACATAGAATGCTGACAAAATGTCAACCAAATCAGATATTCAGATCCAAATCCAGATAGAGTTCACCAAAATGCCGCTCCATCTCAGTTAGGAGATATGTAGGGTCCATTGGGAACGGACAAGTCAAGAGCTTCCCTATGAACCGAAATCCCAATTTCCCATCCCTTCTTTCGGTGTATTTTCCCCAGGTTCTTGGAGACCCATTGTTCAACTGGATCCACCGAAAATGGGTAAAAATGTATTGGTTTTTTAAAGTTAAAAAAGCTAAATGAGTCTTTCAGACCCATACATACATTTTAACCTTAAATCTGAACCGGATCCGAGTAATCTGCATTTTGTTCTCAAGTTGACCCACAATCGGGTTTTGGATCCCAGTTGAGAGAGAGAGAGAGAGAGAGAGAGAGAGAGAGAGACGCTGAAGCCGTGGGCCGGGTGGGACGTGGGAGAAGGCGTCAAGCGATGGTGACTTAAAAATTGGGTCGGCTTCCCATGTTTCTCTCTCTCTCTCTTCTTGCAATGAACGAGCCAGTCACGCTATTTGTTTTTGTTTTATCTTTTTACTCGGCTGCATATTTAATAAAATTATTTAAAAAAAAGTAGAAAGAAAGAAAAATAAATCAGTAAGATCACGTATGAAAGTTGCAAGAAAAGTGATACAAAGTGGATTTTTTTTTTAAGATTCTTTCCAACTTTTAAACGAAAAAAATCTATTAGTAAAAGAGTTTTTTAAAAAGTACACTTTTGATAAGAAATATTTTTGAAAAGGGTGAAAAAGCCCTATTTTTCTCTAGATCTTTTAAGATTTTTTATTTAAAAATTTTTATACTATACAAACAAGTAAACAATTTTCATTTAAAAAAAATTATCATATCAAAACTTTTTATAGATTTTTTTTTTCTCTATGAAAAATTTTCTCGCTACCAAACGTGTCATAACAGTGATCTGCCAGGCTTGTTGTTTGAGAAGTGGGAGTGTTTTTTTTCTTACCCAAAAGTACAAAAACAATTAAGAGAAAGCAGAAATGAGAGACGAGTCCAACCTACTCATCTCTCTCTCTCTACAACTGATTCCCAAATCCCAAGGGCAATTTGATCCGAGTCTGAGCCCCAATATTTCCCCAATCTCTTTCTCTCTCTCGGTGGCTCGCTGGCTCGCTCGGCTCGCCATCCGTCAGTCGCTTCGCTCGGCGTCGTTGCTCTCGCTTCGTTCATGTCCGAAAGCTCCTCCTTGCCCCTCCTCTCTTCCGTTTTCCCTTTCTTTTCTTTTTTCCTGTTGTTGTTTCCCTCCCACTCTCCCCCATAAACTCCACACTCAAACGCTACTTCCTGCTTCCCCTTCTTCCTTGGACTCTCTCTCTCTCTCTCTCTCTGTTCCGGATCCTGCTCTGCTGCTTCCTCTTCATTTTCTTCCACCACCTTTCCTCCACTTTCCCTTTTCCAGACTTTCTCTCTCTCTAGAAGCTTCCAAATTCTCGGTTTCGGAGCGGGGGGAGTCGTGATGACGGAAGCTTGCCGAGGTGGGGTTTCTTGCTTCTGCAGATGGAAAAACAGTTGTTTTTTACCCTGTGTGTGTGTGTGTGTGTGTGTGTGTGTGTGTGTGTGTGTGTGTTTGGTATGGGTAAGGTTTCTGATTGCGCTTATTCTGCTTGTTTGGATCGTCTTCTGTGGGTGGTTGCAGTGTGCGGTGTGCTCGGCGATGAGGAGCTTCGTCGTCACTTGCTGGAGCGGTGAATTTGCCCCCCTCTTTCTCTCTCTCTGCTGTTCGCTCTCATGCTTGTCGAGGTGCTCCCTGTGACCTTTTCCTTTCATTCTTTTAACTGTTACTTCAATTAGAGTTCCTGCATTTCCGTCTCTTCGTTTTAGGGGATTTGCTTTGTATGTGTTGTTCTTGAGAAGTGGTTATGCTTGCTCTTTCAGTTCTGTAGTTGTTTGGATTGCCTGTGTGTGGAAAATTGTTTTGTCTTCGTTGTTTGTTGTATAATGGCACTCTTGCCGTTTCGTCATGTGTATGTTCTCAGAAATAGAGTTTAGCTACGTCTCTATGAGTCAGTTCAAAGCAGCGTGCGGCGACGTTCCCGGAAAACTGTTTTGGATACATCTCTAATTTTTTTTCAGTGGGGTAATCAAGATGCGGTGACATTTTAATTAGTACATTACTTGCATTGCTTTTGACTGATTTCATGGTGCGTAGCTAAGCTGGATTCTTATGTGGAAAACGCGTGTTTCCTTTCTTTTTGCTCATTTCATCTGAGTTGCTTATTGCCATCCAGCCGATTCTAGCTATCGCATAGAAGAAATCTCTGCTCTTTCGAGATCCAAATGCGAGCATTCTGAGTGCTTTGGTTTGTCAGTGATTGCTGTTGAGATGGGATGTTTCATTTTTGCAGATTAGATGCACTTGCGCTAATGAAATTTCTACATTTTCAATTCAGATAACTAGGCAAAATTATTTGTTGACATTAGCAATGCCAATTCTCATGTTAATTACAGATAGAATTCTGTTGAAACAATGGGTACAAGACATGTCTGCATTCTTTTGTTCTATAGAATATTTGTAAGAGATTTTGCTATCAACTTCTTGATAATGACAGGTTTTCATGGCAGCCTCTTGTGGCATAACATATTTATCTAATGCCCTTGAGCGCTTTAGATTTCAGATTTCTTCAAGTTCTTTCTAAATTTTGAAATGCTTTTGAGAGGTATTCATTTAGTCTATCATACAAGCTTAAATGAATTTGCAATAATTTTTCTGATAGTAGTTTTGGGAATTTATTGCTCATGTCATATTTATGGGACTATGAAAATAAACTTGTATGGGAATTTCACTTCTTGAAATAAAATTATGGGAAAAACATCCTACCTGTACAGGATTACTTAAAAAATCAATACTTGAGAGAGTTGAGACAACAATAGCCTGGTGGTCATGGGAGCAGGAACGAACATAACTAAAATAAGTTATAAGGGAGATAAAAACACAAAGCTGTCCTTGATGATATGTGTTAAGTATATTAGAATATGGGCTGGATATGGATCCATTCAATAAAGAATCCATATCCATTCCCGAGTTTTGTATTTTAATGTAATATGAGTTACTAATACAGGGGCACTTTTGTCCATGTGTAAATTATTGTAACCCTATTAAGGCTAATGAAGTATTAGCGCAGCCTGTGTGAAGGATACTGGCTGCCGATTCCCAACAATATCAGATCTCTCTCTCTCTCTCTCTCGTCTTTGATTTCTGCAGGAGTTCTGACATGGTATCAGAGCAGCGGCAGGTCTGGGTATAAAAGTCTCTTCATCAGGAACGTGAAAAGCACGTCTTCATCTCTTCTTCAGTCAGCCGAGTCTTTCTCATTCAGAGGCTGAGATCCTTCAGCCGAGTCCCCTTCATCTTCTTCAGCCGAACCCAACAGAAAGATCCTTCAGCCGAGTCCCTTCATCATCTTCAGTCGAACCCAACAGCCCAGTCTGAAGCCCTCTTCTAAACAGGTCGAGTTTTCTGTTTTCCAACCAGTTTTATTTCATCATCTTCTAATATCTATTTTTCTAGCTTCATCATCTTCGAATATCTATTTTTTTTCTAGTTTCTACCGTGAAAATTTATTGGTCGAGTTTTCACTTTTCCATTTGTTTTGCTTCATCATCTTCTGATATCTATTTTTCTGGTTTCTGTCGTGAAAATCTATTCTTTAGTTTCTTGTTGATTCATTATATTTAACATCTAATATTCTGATATTAGAAAAGTCAAGTTCCCTGGTTTTCGAACTAGGGATTTGCCAGTGGTATTCTCATTCATTTTCGTTCACTTTACTTTCGTTTCCTCATTCATTTTCTGTCAAACTTTCCATACACTAAAAAATATATATAGAGCTCTCATTTCTCTTGTCGTGACATTGTGCCAATTTCTGTCAACTGTGTCAGTTTATGATAAAACAGCCCAGTTTCAGGCACTAGTGTTATTTTCCAAAAAAAAAAAAATGTCAACAAGCCTACAATTGGATACTTCAGCCAATTCGGGTCTTTCTTCCAATTTCCTGGGGCAGCTAGTTTCGGAAAAGCTAACTACAAACAACTATCTGACTTGGAAAAGGCAAATTGCTCATTTTATTCGAAGTCAAGACCTTTTAGGTCACTTGGATGGCTCCACTCCAATGCCCTCAGAATTCATCACAACCGAAGCCAAAGAGGATGGAGGATTGCTGAATATTGTTCGCAATCCTGCATTTGTTTCTTGGATGAAGCGCGATCAGGCCCTTGTCGCATACATCACTTCCACGTTATCACAAGAAGTACTGATTTCCATTCCTGATGATTGCACATCCAAAGTTTTGTGGGAGGACTTAGCTCAGGCCTACTCTCAGATATCGGAGGCCAAAGTGCTGTTTCTCAAACGCGAATTTCAAATGTTAAAAAAAGGGGCAATGAGCATCATTGAATTCTTAAATCAAGTCAAAAACATCACAGATTAGTTAGCCATGGTTGGATATCTAGTGTCAGATAAAGAAAAGGTGCAACCGACACTGAATGCTCTGTGATCAGAATATCATGTTCTTGTGACGTCTTTGTTGTGCCTGTTAAATTGTATCTCCTCCTAAAATCGTTGATGTAAATATAAATATATATACTTATATACTTAGAGATACATATATATATAATATTTATATGTATATGTATCTCTATATATATAAGTATATATATTTATATATTATTTTCTTTTTGTTCACCCAATAAGGGTATTATTGTAAATTTCCTTTTTGCGCATATTCCAATAGGAATATGTTGTATCTTTTCTTTTTATTTTTTATCTTTTTTTGTTTTTCATTTTTTATTTCTTTTCACCTTTTTCACAAAAGGTGCATTGGGGATCCCCCAATAGAGTCGTTGGGGGGTCCCCAACGGTCACAAAAGTGACCGTTGGGGGCTCCCCAACGACTCCTTTGGGAGCCCCTTTGCACCCTCTTTTTCTTGTATAAATAGGGGTGATCCCCTCTTGTTTTTTCTAAGCTTGAGAGTCTCAAGCATTCGGTTCCTTCTATAAAATACATGCCATTGTGCATGTTTATTGTTTTTACGCTTTTGCGTATTTGTTCAAGTGTTGTGAGAGTGCCTTCGTGCACATCTTTTCCATATTTTTTGTGCTCGTATGTGTATTGTCTTTTCATAGACAATTTTACATGGTATCAGAGAAAGGTTGATTATTGAAGATCGTGGGATTCTCTTTTTTTCGAGTGCCTCGAAAAACGTGCCTTCCGATCCTTGAAGATTGAAGTGGTGGATCTTTCTTCTCAAATATTTTAGAAGAATCTTGTGCAAAATTGGTGTTGGAGATATTGTGTTGGTACGCTTTTTTCTCTATCTCTCTTCTCTCTAATGGGCGAAAAAGAGTCCCATTTTGCTCTTGGTTTCAAATTAAATGGGTCCAACTATCATGTTTGGGCTGGAAATATGGAGGCTCATATAAAAGGGAAAGGCCTATGGGGATATGTTCTTGGCACAATTCCGGAACCGGAACCCAAGATTACCATAGTAAAAGAAGGCGAAATCAAGATTCTTGAGGGAGAAGAAAGAACCAAAGCTCTTGAAGAATACTCCAAGAAACACGATGAATGAGAAATGAAGAATTTCAAGATTCTCTCATGGTTTTTCTCATCCGTAGAAATCAAGATTAATGCCAACATTATTAAATTCAAAAAGGCATCAGAAGCTTGGCATTATCTTGAAAAAATGTACACCTCAAGGGATCTCTCTCATAAGTATTACCTTCAAAAGAAGGCTATCTCTCTCTCCCAAGGTGAAATGACGATTAGGGAATACTTTGCCGATCTTTCCTCTATTTGGGATGAGCTTGCAATGCTTGAACCAAAATGAAGTGGAGAGGCAATTGAGCTCCGTCATAAGCAACTTGAAGAAGATCGGTTCTTCAATTTCTTAAATGGGCTAAGGCCCGAATTTGAGCAAATAAGGTCATCTCTTCTCTCCTCTTTCACTCCCCCTTCTCTTGAAGATGTTCTCACCAAGTTAAGTGGTGAAGAGACTCGTATGAATTTATGTAAACAAGGACCAAATGTCCTTGCGGTCCCTTGTAATGTTGAAGAACATAGTGAGGTCAATGCCGTATCAAGACCCAGAAACAATGTAAAAACCTATCGTCCCCCTCATTTTAAATTCCAAAATCAAGGTGAAAATGGTGGTCAAAGAGGAAGAAGGGACTATAGCAAAACTATTTGTCATTTTTGTAAAGAACCGGGACACATCAAACCTGTATGTCCTAAATGGAAGAGACTTCTAGCTATGGCTACCACTGGTGTACCACAGAAGGATGAGGCATCTTCAAGTGGGACTCTTTCTATAAATCAAATAGTGGAAGCCCTTCAACCTCTCCTCAAGGGATCTACCTCCGGTGCGGCCGTATCCACTTCTTCTCCTCCAGGTAAAATCTCTTGGCTTTTGGACTCTGGTGCATCTTTTCATATGTCCCCAAACTTTTTGTCACTTTTCGATTATTTGAAAAACCGTTCCCCATCTTATGTCTCCACTGCTGATGGAACCTCCCTTGAAATTAAAGGAATAGATAATTTTGAAACTCAAGAGTTTTCTATTCCAAAAATCAGATTTATACCTAAACTTAACTTAAACCTCCTCTCTGTTTCTCAACTCACGGACCATGGCTGTGATATTAAATTTTCTTGTGACAAATGCTTAATACAGGATCGCCAGTCCGGGAAATTGATTGGGGAAGGCTTTAGAAGAGGAGATCTATACTATATGGAATCTCTTCAAGTTCCAAAAGTTTTGTGTAATGTTGCCCGACATAAGGATATAAATGTATGGCACAAAAGACTTGGTCATCCTAATATCACCAAGTTATCATATTTACATTTTGCAAAAGACCTATGTAAAAGCTCTTTTTCTTGTAATGACTGCATTCTCGGAAAAATGCGCAGCTTACCTTTTGAGCAAAGAACTATGTTCTCTTCCAAAACTTTCGAAATTGTTCACTCAGATGTTTGGGGACCCGCACCTGTTGTTTCAAAAGGAGGTTTTTCTTATTATGTAATATTTGTGGATGACTTTTCCCGTTACTCGTGGATATATTTTCTTAAGTTTAAACATGAAGTGTTTTCATGTTTTAAAAATTTTCACTCAATGATTAAGAATCAATTCAATAGCAACATAAAGATTTTTAGAAGTGACTCTGGGGGAGAATATCTCTCCAATCAATTTAAGGTATATCTTGAGGATCACGGTATTATTCACCAAAGGTCTTGTCCTAAAACACCTCAACAGAATGGGTTGGCTGAAAGAAAACATAGGCACATTATTGAGACCACTAGGACTCTTCTTATATCTCAAAATATTCCTAAAAACTTTTGGGCCGAAGCAGTCCTTGCTTCTGTTTATTTAATAAATCGTCTACCATCTAGGTTATTAGGTAAAATTTCTCCTTTTGAGATATTACATAAGCTTGAACCTGATTATAATAGGTTAAGGGTCTTCGGATGTAAGTGTTTCATACTTACGGATAAGAATGACAAGCTTTCACCCAAGGCTATCCCTTGTGCTTTTCTTGGTTATTCCGAAACTCAAAAAGGGTTTCGTTGTTACGATCTTCGAGAGGATAAGCTATATGTCTCTAGAAATGTAACCTTTTTAGAAAATGAGAGTGGTTTTGAAAAAAATGTTTCTCAACAAGAAAATTTTGATTACTCCTTATTCGACTTGTTATCTAGTAATGATGACATATCCAGTGATGATGATGTATCATTAAACCATGATGAGGAAAATGATGAAGATATTGGTGAACATAATGATCCAGAAAGTAGAGTTCCAAGTGAGCCTATTACCTACTCTCGTAGAAACCAAGACACCTTTAGAAGTGCTATTGATCAATATAGTGAGCTTTCCACTCCTCTTGACCATAGAAGATCTGAAAGAAATAGAAGACCTCCAACTCGCTTTGTATCGTTTGATTCTTTTTCACCCCGATATAGGGCTTGTCTTAGTGCTATTCACTCTTATTTCGAACCAAGAAATTTTGCAGAAGCTAAAAAATGTATAGAATGGCAAGAAGCCATGCAAAGTGAACTTAATGCTCTTAAAAGGGCAGGAACTTGGGATTTTCAAACTCTACCTATAGGAAAGAAAACTATAGGCTGTCGATGGGTCTTTAAAGTTAAAACTAAGAGTGATGGTTCTTTAGAAAGGTATAAAGCTCGCTTAGTTGCTAAAGGGTATGGGCAAGAGTATGGAATTCATTACGAAGAAACCTTTGCCCCTGTAGCTCGGATGGTTACCGTTAGGTGTCTTATTACTATTGCATCTATTAAAAATTGGAACATTTTTCAAATGGATGTTAAAAATGCTTTTTTAAATGGTGATCTTAACGAAGAAGTATATATGGATGCCCCACCAGGCATGATAATTCCTAAGGATAAAGTTCTTCGTCTTCGTAAGGCTCTCTATAGCTTAAAGCAGGCCCCCAAAGCCTGGTATGATAGATTTACCAGTGTAATGTTGGAAAATGGTTTTTCATCGTGTTATACTGACACTGCTTTGTTTACTAGAAAATCTAATGCAGGGATTGTTATTTTATTACTTTACGTTGATGACATGTTAATAACAGGTGATGATGTTCAAGGAGTCAAGGGTATTAAGTCCGTCTTGACTTCAAAATTTGAGATGTCAGACTTAGGTTTTCTGACATATTTTCTTGGAATTGAGGTTGCCTATTCGCAACGTGGTTATTTTCTATCTCAATCTAAACTTGCCTGCGAGATTATTGACAGGTCAGGTATTTCTGATGACAAAGTATGCGAAACTCCTGAAGTTGTGGGAGCAAAAATGAAGATTGACGACGGTGTTCCTCTAACCGATCCTACTCCTTACAGGCAGTTGGTAGGGTCTTTAATGTATCTTAGCATTACTCGACCCGACTTGTCACATGCTATACACATCGCGAGTCAGTTTCAGCATGCTCCTACAACCATTCATATGAGTGTTGTGCTCCGCATCATCAGATATTTGAAAGGAACGGTAAATATGGAAGTATTTCTATCCTCTTCATCTGAATTGAAGTTGCTTTCTTATACTGACTCAGATTGGGGAGGTGACCCTAGTAACCGTCACTCCACCACTTGTTTTTTGTGTTTTCTTAGGGGAGTCCTTGATCTCATGGCGATGCAAAAGACAACAAAAGGTCTCCCTGTCATCCACTGAAGCCGAATATAGAGCCATGGCATCTACCACCATGGAAATTGTATGGATTCGAAGTCTTTTGGAAGATATGGGAGTGTTTATCAGAGAACCAACAAAGTTGTGCTGTGACAATAAAAGTGCAATTTATATTGCCAAGAATCACACCTTTCACGAGCGAACAAAGCATATAGAGATGGACTCTCATTATGTCAGAGAAGAATACTTGAAGAAGGTCATTGATCTACCATACGTAACGTCTGAGTATCAGCTTGCTGACTTCTTCACCAAAGCTCTATGTTCGCCCAGATTTCATTTCCTCCTTGGCAAACTTGCGGTTATCACACCGTAAGTTTGAGGGGGGGTGTTAAAATGTATCTCCTCCTAAAATCGTTGATGTAAATATAAATATATATACTTATATACTTAGAGATACATATATATATAATATTTATATGTATATGTATCTCTATATATATAAGTATATATATTTATATATTATTTTCTTTTTGTTCACCCAATAAGGGTATTATTGTAAATTTCCTTTTTGCGCATATTCCAATAGGAATATCTTGTATCTTTTCTTTTTCTTTTTTATCTTTTTTTGTTTTTCATTTTTTATTTCTTTTCACCTTTTTCACAAAAGGTGCATTGGGGATCCCCCAATAGAGTCGTTGGGGGGTCCCCAACGGTCACAAAAGTGACCGTTGGGGGCTCCCCAACGACTCCTTTGGGAGCCCCTTTGCACCCTCTTCTTCTTGTATAAATAGGGGTGATCCCCTCTTGTTTTTTCTAAGCTTGAGAGTCTCAAGCATTCGGTTCCTTCTATAAAATACATGCCATTGTGCGTGTTTATTGTTTTTACGCTTTTGCGTATTTGTTCAAGTGTTGTGAGAGTGCCTTCGTGCACATCTTTTCCATATTTTTTGTGCTCGTATGTGTATTGTCTTTTCATAGACAATTTTACAGTGCCTACCTACGCTACTCAGTTTTGAAGAATTACGTGCCAAATTCTTTCAGTACGAGATGACTCTGAAAAGCATGTCTGATGCTTCAGCAGGACAATCATCTACGCATGAGGTTCTTGCCACAGGGATAATAGCTGATCGTTCACGAGGAGGACGTGGCAGAAGCAGGGGAACTCCAATCCAGGGTGGACGTGGGTTACTACCTACACCAAGTTCCAATGTCAGTTTTTCAAACAATGTTCCCACATGCTACCAGTGTAACAAACGTGGTTACATCAAAGCCAATTGCTGGTTCAATCCACAAAATCGGAATAGAACACAAAATAATAGAAATGCTGCTACATCAGGAACTGCAGGTACATTTCGAGTCAGTGATGATGCTAAGGATCTTCTCTTATCTGCGATGGCCAACTTGAATTTGAAACAGAGTGACCATGGAATATGGTATGTTGACTCTAGGGCAACAGCTCATGTCACTGGCAATGCAAGTAAGTTTTCTACTTTGACTCTTTATCTTGGTAAATCTAATATTGTAACTGGAGATGAGACTCACCACTCTATTTCAAATGTAGGCAATGTCCTCATTCCTTTGTTTGAGTCATCTATTCCTTTATCTGATGTTGTTCATGCGCCAAATATAAAGAAAAATATTATCTCTTTTTCTAAGCTTGTTGACTACCAATTCATCTGTGGAATTTACACCTACTTCTGTCTTTGTCAAGGATCTTCAAACGAAGGAGATGTTCGCTAAAGGAGAGCGACGTGGAAACATGTATGTCTTCAATGAAGATTCAGCCTCTAGTGTCCTGAAGCCCAAGTCTGATCATGTCTCCAAAAGCGTCTTAAGTATATCCAAATGTAATAAGCCAGATGTCTGGCATTCTCGTCTTGGTCATTGTAGTCAAGTATTTATTGAAAAGTTAGTGTCCAATGGTTTTCTTTCAGAGTCTGTTTCACCTTCATTGAAGAATAAAATGTGTCCCAGTTGTCAGGTCTGCAAAAGTCATGTACTTCCTTTTCATCAAATAAATAAAAGAGCCTCTATGCCCTTTGAAATAATATGTTCTGATGTTTGGGGCCCAGTCCTCAATCCTTCATCTTCTGGAAGCAAATATTATGTATCTTTTATTGACAGTTTCTCTCGTTTTACCTGGATATTCTTTATGAAACACAAATCAGAGTTTTTTCTCATCTTCCGTCACTTTCATGCCTATGTTAAAACTCAATTCTCCCAAAACATTCAAATTCTTCAATGTGATGGAGGTGGTGAGTATTCCTCCAAAGAATTTTTAGATTTTTTCCAAGATAATGGGATACATCGTAGAGTTTCTTGTCCGTACACTCCACAACAAAATGGAATTGCTGAACGTAAACATAAACATATTGTGGAAAGTGCAATGAGTATGATGCATGGTTGTAACTTGCCCATTAGTCTTTGGACATAAGCTTTTCATACTGCCACTCATGTGATAAATCATCTTCCTATGCCTATCCTTGAAAATCAGTCTCCCTATTATGTTCTCTTTGGTGCACATCCTGATTATGATGAGTTACGAGTTTTTGGATGCACATGTTATGTACACATTGGCAAATCCATGAGAAATAAATTTCAGGACAAAGCCTCCATATGCCAATTTGTTGGTTATGCAGATGAACATAAGGGTTACAGGTGCTATGACCCTGCCAATAAGAAGATCAGAATTTCTAGAAATGTTGTTTTTGATGAAAATAGTTTTCTGGAAAGTAAAGCAAATCACAATTGAGAACATAGTGACGCAGCTGGTAATTGGTATGATCCATGGCTTAGTGCTGAACTTATTTCACATAATGCCGAAGATACTTTTTTGACCCCTGAAGGCATACATGGTGAGACGATTTCAGATGATGCATCACAAACAACATGTCTGAGGTACAAAGGTAATGTGTATACCAGGAGACCCAAACAACAAACAAATGTACCTGCTGAAGAACACGTTGCATTGTCTGATAACAGAGAAGCACCAAGAAGATTAGGCAGGATAAGACATCCTATTGAAAAATGGGTTAGTTATGACAACTTTTCTATGGACTTTCAAAATTTTCTATCCAAGATTGAAAAACATGATGAACCACTTAGTTTTCATCAAGCTGTCCAATCCAACAAATGGATTGAAGCGATGAATGAGGAGATCGAGGCACTTCATGAGTGTCAAACATGGGACATAGTTGGCGTCCTCCAGACAAGAATGTTGTTGGTTCCAAATGAGTATATAAAATTAAATATAAACTGGATGGTAGCATTGAACGGTACAAGGCACGTCTTGTAGCCAAGGGTTTCACTCAAGAATATGGTCAGGATTACGATGAGACATTCAACCCAGTGGTGAAAATGGGAACTATTCGCATCATACTTGCCTTGGCAATTGAACATGGTTGGATCCTTAGTCAGCTTGATGTTAAAAATGCATTCCTTCATGGAAATTTAAAGGAAGAGGTCTACATGGAGCAGCCTCAAGGTTATACAGAAGGAGACCCAAAAGAGTATGTGTGCAAATTAACCAGAGCTTTGTATGGTTTGAAGCAAGCTTCCAGGTCATGGTTCGAAAGCTTCTCCTTAGAAATTCAGAAGCATGGTTTCTTTCGTTCCCAACTAGATCATTCTCTGTTTATATATAGGAATGATACCACCCTGGTTTTCTTACTCATATATGTTGATGATATTGTGATCACTGGAAATTCTCCAGACCACATTCAACGAATTAAAGTTTTATTGAGTATGCAGTTCAAAATGAAAGACCTTGGGGAATTGGGATACTTTCTTGGTGTAGAGGTGGACAAACAAGATAACAAAATGTCATTAACTCAACACAAATACACTCTTGATCTTCTGGCTAAAGTAGGAAGGACAGACTGTAAACCTCTACCTACACCCAGTGTTGTCAACCAAAAGCTCAGTATTTGTGATGGTGAATTATATCCTGATGCAGTCAAGTATCGCAGTTTAGTGGGTATGTTGCAATATCTTACTTTTACTAGTCGAGACATTGTATATTCTGTTAATCAAGTATCTCAGTTCATGCATGAACCAAAGACTGGTCACATGGATGCTGTCAAACACATCCTTCGCTATCTAAAAGGAACGGTAGGCGATGAACTTACATATATTCAATCTTCATGGAAGTCACCAAAACATAACATACTGGCCTATACAGATGCAGACTGGGCAGGGGATCTAGATGAGAGGAGGTCTGTTTCAGGATACTGTGTTTTCATTGGAAGAAATCTTGTCTCATGGAGTAGCAGAAAACAGAAGGCTGTGCCAAGGTCTAGCACAAAGGCAGAGTATAGATCTATAGCAGCCACCACTGCAAAAGTGACCTGTATTAGGCATCTACTTACAGAGATGGGAGATGATATCTCAAATTCGACACTTATGTGTGATAATAAAAGTGCTATACAAATTGCATTCAATCCCATTCATCAAAGTCGAACTAAGCATATCGAGATTGATCAACATTTCATCAGACAAAAGACATCAGACAAAGAGATTGAAATAGTTTATGTGTCTTCAGAAGACCAAATTGCCGATATGTTTACAAAAGGTCTTACAAGTCACCGTTTCTGGTATCTGAAGAACAAGTTGCACATGGTTCACTCCCATGCAGAACTTGAGGGAGGGTATTAGAATATGGGCTGGATATGAATCCATTCAATAAATGATCCATATCCATGTAATGAAGAGAGACAGAAGCACCAATAGAGCAAAGGCACTCTTTAAGAGTGACCACAAGAGCCAAGAACACAAACATTAAAAGTGTACACACAAAACTCACAAAAGTAGAAAATGACTTAAAGTCATAAGCTGAATATTATTGAAGAAAGAAAGAGGAGGGTGAAAAACCCCATGCATTTACAAGTGTGAGCCTCCTCTATTTATAGAGGAGGAGAGCTAAAGGGGGACCATAAAGGGGGCTCCCTTCTAGTCGTTGGGAGCCCCAACGGTCATAAATATGATCGTTGGGGCCCCAACGACTAGATAGGTGGGGCCCCTTATGGTCCTTCAAAAGGAAAACTAAGAAATAAAAAAAGGAAAAGAAAAAGGGGAAAAAGAAAGAAAAAAAATACAAAAAGGAAAAAGTACATGGTGATTTACCAAAACACCCCTATCGGGTTTTTGGTTGTACAGAAAAAGAAAATGAAATATATTATGTATATATACATATATGTATATATATACTTATATATATACTTATATATATACGTATGTATATATATATAAGTATATGTATATATATATTTATATATACATAATTTAACATGCCCCCTCAAACTTTACGGGGAGAAGACCGAAAGTTTGCTAAGAAGAAACATAAATCGTGGAGTTGGGAGCACTTTGGTGAAGAAGTCATCCAATTGATATTCTGAAGTAACATATGGTAATGTGATAGTTCCTCTGAGATATTGGTCTCGAACATAATGGCAATCCATTTCGATATGCTTGGTCCGCTCGTGAAAAGTATGATTGCTTGCAATATATATCGCGTTTTTGTTATCACAACAGAGCTTGGTGGGAGAGGAAATGAGGACGCCCATGTCACCAAGGAGACTTCTGAGCCATACGATTTTCATAGTTGTCATTGCCATGGCCCGATACTCAGCTTCAGTGGATGATAGTGAGACCTTCTGCTGCTTCTTGATCTCCACGAAATGAGGGATTCACCTTAAAAAATGCAAAGACCAGTAGTTGAGATACGATCATTGGGATTTCCTCCCCAGTCAGCATCAATAAAAGCAGTTAACTCAAGAGATGAGGAAGAGGATAAGAAGAGTCCCTTGGAGATGGTATTTTTGATGTATCGCACAATTCTCATTGCGGCTGCCATATGAACCGAAATAGGTGCATGCTGAAACTGACTTGCTGCATGAACCACATGAGCTATATCTAGACGTGTGATGGATAGATAGGTGAGAGATCCAATTAATTGACGATAGGGGGTTGGATCCTCAAGAAGAACACCATCCTCAAGTCTCAGTTTTGCATTGATAACTTCGGGAGTCTCAACTTTCTTTTCATCAGATATTCCTGACTTGGTACAAATGTCAGCAGCTAATTTCATTTGAGATAGGATGTATCCTCGCGCGGAATAAGCTACTTCAATTCCTAAAAAATATCTCAAGTATCCAAGGTCAGACATATCAAAAGTTTCTTTTAACATAGACTTTACATCATTTACCCCCTTTTTGTCACTCCCAGTGATGATCATATCATCAACATATAACAGAAGAATAACAATGAAGTCACCTGTCCTTTTAACAAAAAGAGCAGTGTCAGTATAGCAGGAAGTAAATCCTAAATTGATTAATACATTACTAAACTTGTCATACCAAGCTTTAGGAGCTTGCTTAAGTCCATATAGGACCTTTTTTAATTTTAAAATTTCGCCATTTAAATTCATACCTGGAGGAGGTTCCATATAAACTTCTTCATTTAAATTTCCATTTAAAAAGGCATTTTTGACATCAAGTTGAAAAATTGCCCATTTTTTAATAGAGGCTATTGCAATAAGAGCTCGAACACTAGTTATTCGAGCAACTGGGGCAAAAGTTTCATCATAATCTACCCCATACTCTTGGGCATATCCTTTGGCCACTAACCTGACCTTATATCTTTCCAACGAACCATCACTCTTAGTTTTTACTTTAAAAACCCATCTACATCCAATGGGTTTCTTGCCATTGGGTGGATCAATGATTTCCCAAGTTTGTGCTCTTTTAAGAGCATTAAGTTCCAGTTCCATTGCTTCATTCCAATGAGCATATTGTTTAGCATCATTGTAATGAGATGGTTCATGAAAGGAGTGAAGAGCTAGTAGACATAGCTCGAAAGTTTGGAGAAAAAGAATCATAAGATACAAATCTATTTGGTACTTTAGAAATACGATTTGATTTTCTTTGAGAGGTTTCTTCAATCGACTCACTTTGAGAGAATTTTTCAAGGGCACAAGGTGAATTTTTTTCATTCCTTCTAGAGTAGACTTGTGTTTGTCTTGAAACATTTTCTTCTAAATTTTGATCATCATTTGGATGTTCAAAATGATCTTCTATGAGAGGTTCACTAGGATCAATATGATCATCTATGATGTTTTCTTGAGGCAACAAGTCAAATAAAAAGGAATAATCAATATTTTCATTTGGTTTGTGCGAAAAACCATTTTCTTCTTCTAGGAATGTGACATCTTTTGAGATATAAAGTTTGTTTTTGAGTATGTCAAAACATCGATAACCTTTTTGTTTTTCGCCATATCCTAAGAAAATACATTCAATCGCCCTAGGAGAAAGTTTATCATTTTTGTGAGTTAGAACAAAGCATTTACATCAAAAAATTCTTAGTCTTTTATAATCGGGAGACATATTGTAAAGTTTTTCAAATGAAGAAAGATTTTTCAAAGAAGATGAAGGGGTTCTATTGATAAGGTATGTTAGAGGTTAGAACCGCTTCGGCCCAAAAGGATTTTGGAATATTTTTTGAAATTAATAACGTTCTTGTGGTTTCTATTATATGTCTATGCTTTCTTTCCGCAAGACCATTTTGTTGCGGAGTATTGGGACAAGAACATTGATGACAAATTCCATTTTCTTTTAAATAGCTTTGAAATTCATTGGACATGTATTCGCCTCCCGAATCAGACCTAAGAATTGATAGATTTTCCAAAAATTGATTTTTAACCATCGCATGGAATTCTTTAAAGAAGGAGAAAACTTTGGATTTGTGACTTAAGAAGTAAATCCATGTAAATCGAGTGAAGTCATCAATAAAGACCACATAGTACGAAAATCCTCCTTTGGACAAAATAGGGGAAGGTCCCCATACATCGGAATGAACAAGTTCAAAAGTCCGAGTGGTGAAATAATTTCTTTGAGGAAATTGAGTAGCTTTAGATTTCCCAAAAATACAATCTTTACAAGTCATGTGATTGTCTTTACAAGTATTGTTTAAAAAATGGAAAAGAGACATTTTTACAAAATTTGGATGACCAAGTCTCTCATGCCAATTTCCAATACTTTTGTCCTTTACAAGATTGCAAGATGACTTAGATGGAAGAGTCAAAAAATCCATAAAATAGAGATCACCCCTTTTATGGCCTTGCCCAATCAGCTTCCCTGACTGGAGATCCTGCACGGTGCAATCTTTAGGTGAGAAAGAGACTTGGCATCCATGATCGGTGATTTGGGAAACAGAAAAAAGATTTAGATTAATCTTTGGAACAATTCTTACTTTAGGAACGAAAAAGTTTTGAGAATTTTTAAAATAAGTGTTCCAATACTTTCAATTTTTAAAGATGTTCCATCGGCTGTTGAAACATAAGAGGATATGGGTTCGGAAAAAAACATTAGAAAGAGAGTTTTTATGAGATGTTATATGAAAAGAAGCACCAGAGTCTAGTTTCCACATACCTGGAGGTGATGAAGAATAGGCGATGGCGGCTCCGGATGTTGAAGAAGAAGTCTTGAGAAGATGTTGGAGAACTTCTGAGATATGATTAAGAGTTTCTTTGATATCTCCCTCTTTGGCACTTTCTTCTTCCTTCTTTGGAGAATTTTCTCCAACCGCGGCTACTTTTCCCTTAAGCTTTGGACAAACCGGTCTAATGTGTCCCGGTTCATTACAATAGTGACATATCACTCCTTTTCTAGGCCCATTTTTGTTAAAGTGAGGAGGTCTTTATGCTTTTACATTTGATCCGGGCCTAGTAACGGCCAAAACTTCATCACTCTTAATGCTTAGGCCAAGTCGAGTTTCTTCTTGGCATATTTCGGCAAGGGCGTCTTCAATGGGTAAGGCTTTACTTCTATGGAGAAGGGATGCCCTAACTTGTTCAAATTCCGGTCGAAGACCATGAAGAAATTGAAAAAAGTGCTCTTTTTCAATTTGTTTCCTTCTTAACTCAATATCTTCCAGAGCCACCCATTTAGGCTCAAGAAGAACAAGTTCATCCCAAAGAGTGGTTAGAGAGCTAAAGTAGTCCCGGACACTCATATCCATTTGTTTGGTGGAACGGATTTTTTCTTGACAAAAAAATTGTCGAGCAAGATCCTTTTGGGTATACATACCCTTAAGGAAGAACCATGCCTCATTGACTCTTCTAAATTTGGCAATATTAGCACAATTTTTGAGGTCTACATTGTTCATAAACCATGCCAAAATTTTGGCTTGGTTACTTTCCCAATCCTCAACTTTGGATTGATGGTCATTGATAGCTTTGATGCGCTCATCGCCATCTAAAGCTTTTTCAACCTCATTTTCGATTTTAGTGAGAACAAGAGAGGGTTCAGGAGTAGTTCCCATAACAAAACCCCAAAGTTTCTTACCTCTTAGATGATTTTTCATAGCAGAGGCCCACATAAGATAGTTGGACCCATTGAGCTTAAAAGAAAGCTCAACTTTATAATCACGTTCCATCGGCACCAAATATTCTTTCTTTCTTCAAAAGCTTGAGAGGCACACATCCCAAGATAACAAAGAAAAGCCCAATCACCAACTGAGCTTTGATACCATGTAATGAAGAGAGGCGGAAGCACCATTAGAGCAAAAACACTCTTTAAGAGTGACCACAAGAGCCAAGAACACAAACACTAAAAGTGTACACACAAAACTCACAAAAGTAGAAAATGACTTAAAGTCATAAGTTGAATATTATTGAAGAAAGAAAGAGGAGGGTGAAAAACCCCATGCATTTACAAGTGTGTGCCTCCTCTATTTATAGAGGAGGAGAGCTAAAGGGGGACCATAAAGGGGGCTCCCTTCTAGTCGTTGGGAGCCCCAACGGTCATAAATATGATCGTTGGGGCCCCAACGACTAGATAGGTGGGGCCCCTTATGGTCCTTCAAAAGGAAAACTAAGAAATAAAAAAAGGAAAAGAAAAAAGGGAAAAAGAAAGAAAAAAGAAAAAATACAAAAAGGAAAAAGTACATGGTGATTTACCAAAACACCCCTATCAGGTTTTTGGTTGTACAGAAAAAGAAAATGAAATATATTATGTATATATACATATATGTATATATATACTTATATATACGTATGTATATATATATAAGTATATGTATATATATATTTATATATACATAATTTAACAATCCATTCCCGAGTTTTGTATTTTAATGTAATATGAGTTACTAATACAGGGGCACTTTTGTCCATGTGTAAATTATTGTAACCCTATTAAGGCTAATGAAGTATTAGCGCAGCCTGTGTGAAGGATACTGGCTGCCGATTCCCAACAATATCAGAGCTCTCTCTCTCTCTCTCTCTCGTCTTTGATTTCTGCAGGAGTTCTGACAAAGTATTCTTCTCTTACTTACACTGATCACTTTTTTCTTTCCTTTTATAATAAGAGATCTGGGGTATTTTGGGCCACTCTAGTACATTAAAAATTGATTAGAGCAGTGTCACAATGTTACAGCAGAACTACCTGTAGGCTTATCCTTCCAACAAAAGATCCCCATCCCTGTGAGTAAAGTGAAATCAAGTGGCCACAACTTAATCTCTGAAAAAATGAGACCTGAAGTAGCCAAGGAAGAGTGGAGAGTAGACAGCCAAGAAGGGCCTCCAATGCTGCTGGGATTTTCCCTCTATTCTTTTATTAATGTAGAGCTCTTAATTGAACTGGCTTGCTCTTTATAACACTTTAGACCAAAGTTTCCAGATGAGGAACTGAAAATGGAAGAGAATATGGTCACTGTAGTGACGAGTGGGGCATGCCATAACTTTTAAGGTGCAAGAAACCAAAATTGATTTGGAAGCAAAATGGGAATCAAATAGAATGCAAAATAAGAATCAAACCGGAAGCAAAACAGAAATTGAATTGGAAGTGAAAAGGTATCCAATGAGAATAGGAGTAAAGATCGAACTAAAAGTGAAACAGTAGCCAATATGAAAGTAACAAATGGAGTGAAATGAAAAAATGTGTGTCATGTTTTCTTTAACCAATAAAAACATATTGACCATGTTATTTGAGATATGAAATACTAAAAAATGTTACAAAATTCAAAGTTAAAACTTAAAACTGAATAGCGTATGCAACTACAAAACTATATGGCATTGGTTTTTGACTTTTAAACATAGTCACTAATATCGGCGATATTTTGACAATATCGAGAGAAATTCTGATATTTTAAGGTAGCCGATAATATCGGGAAATTCTTGCTATATTTTCAAAATTTCATTAAAATGAAAATATCACAATATTATTATGATATTTTTGCATTAAAAAAATCTTCTTATATATATTTGAGTTCATTTTTTCTATTTTTTGTTTCTTTTGTATTTTAAAACTTTTTCTTTATATTTTTGTAAGGAAGATAATAGAAAACCTATTCTTCCTTACTGTTTTTTATATTTTTTCAATTTTGTAAGCTTCCGAGATTTTCCACCTTTTAAAAATATCTCCAAGAAAAACCCTCACCGAGAAATTACCTTGAATGATATAGGTGACAGTGCTTTTAAATGACAAAAACCCCTTTGATGTTGTCCCATTTTCCAACTTGAAAGAGCCCATGTTCAAAGTGAAATATTAGCTTTCACGAAGTTGGTAGACTTTGACACGAGAGAATAAACCCATCAATTTGCTGGATGCCCATAGAAGCAGTAAATAGATTTTGCTTCCTAGTAGTTTTAGCTCTATTTACCATTTAGCTCTTTCTATAAAATTCTACAAATCACAAACAACCAATCTAGGGGAAGTGCACATTGAAAATTGGGGAAGTGCACACTTTTATTGTGTTTTGGAAGCTAGGCATTCCGTGCCTCTAGAGCATTCCTTTGGGTAAGTGCACTTCCCATTACTATATAGTGCTTTCAGAAACTCTGTGTTAGACCATTCTTTGAGTATTTGTTAATTACATGTTTATGGCCTCAACGTGACATAATTGCATTTCTATATTGTCATGTTAGTTATAGTCATGCCCTTGCTTTGCATGAGCTTCATCTTTAACATGCGTCCTTAATGTGGAGGAATGGCATAATTGCTAGCTTGTTCTTTAAGAACCAATGGTGTTAGACGGAGTTGTGAATAAATTGCCACTTGATCGTTGCTGACAACAAAACCTAGACTAATCTGTGTTTCTATAACAAAATGTTGATTGATGTTAAGCAATATTTTGTGATACAACAACAAATTTTCCATTGTTGTAATTAATGTTAGAATATAAGTGTTACTTATATATATGTTTATATATATATATTTGTGCATGTAATACATTTTACCCTTAAGGGGTATTTTGGTCTTTTTGACAGCCCAATAGGGAAACTGTTTTTATTTCTTTTATTTTATATATATTTATTTTGGGGCATGTTGGCATTTGATATATTGTCAAGGACATATTTGTCCAACTAAATTTCTAGCCGTTGGGAGCTCCGAACAGCTATATTGTGGGAGCTCCTCACTCCCATCTCATGTATAAATATGGGCCTTGTGCCCCTTGTTTCCTTATGCATTTTATGTAAATTTGTTAGTGAATAAATATTATATTTTTTATTATGAGAGTTTCTTTAAGCCCCTAAGTGGCTATTGTGGTTGTGCCCCTTTTGTGGGTTTGTATTTGCCTCTTGTTTGAGGTGTGCGAAGACTTCTTGATTTTATTACATGGTATCAGAGCCATTGCATTATTTATCGTGGTAAAGCTTGTTCGTGAGGACGTGAGATCGTGAATCATATGATCATGGACTCATGGTGCCTAAAAGAACTTCGCTTTCATTTCCTTCTCTATCTCTCTCCTTTTCTTCTTGTATCTATAGAGGATGAACGAGAAGTGATTGTCACCATGCCTGTGAGACTCAATGACACAAACTATGCGATGTGGGCATCCATAGTGAAGCATAAAATTTGAGAAATGGGTCTATGGGGCTTGGTGGACGGATCAGAGAAAGAACCCAAGTTTATGCTCACTAAGAATAAAAACGGCAAAGAAGTTGCACTTCAAGGAGGAGAGATGAATAAAGCCATTGTTGACTATGAAAAGAGATGGAAGGAGCGAGGATGGATCCTTCCAAAATCATGGGATGACTCATTAATAGTGTTGAAATAAAGAAATGTTTTAGTTTAACAAAGTTTTAATTTGCTAGTGATGCTTGAAAATATCTCCAAGATATGTATTTCCTAAGGGATGTAGCTCATACATGTAACCTCCGTAAGAAAAAGATGACAATCACCCAAGAAATGAGCATAAGAGAATACTGCAATGCTTTTTCTCTCCTTTAGGATGAATTAACTCTCTTAGAGCCTAAGTGATATTGTCCACTTGACATAGAGCTCCATGAAAAACAAATTAACTCAAAGCACTTTTATCATTTTGTAAATGGGCTTAGACCTTAATTTGAGGGGACACAATCAACCCTTTTTCATAGAAGAGGTGTTTCTTCTATAGCAGAAACTTTAGAAGAACTAACTATGAAAGACAATAGATTGAAGAAACCCTCGCCTACCAGATGAGGAATCAATGCTTGCTATGTCAAGACCTGGAAACCACACAAGAGCATATAGACCTCTTCACTTTCGAATAAGACAAAATGACTATGGTAGAAACTCAAGTGACTATGAATACAAGAAATGTGGTAAGATAATATGCCACCTTTGCATTGAGTCGGGTCACATCAAACCATTTTGCTCAAAAAGAAGAGAAGATCGAAGAGATGAAAAGAAAGTAGCTTGTATGAGATCATCAAGCGAAAGGGGTGGTATGGATACAGATTCCTAAAAATGTCTCACTTTCTCAACTCATAGAAATTCTTCAACCACTACTCAAAGGTCAATCTTCCTCTCTCTCTGGTGTGGCCGTCTCAACATGCGTGAACCCTAGTAAGAACTCTTAGATTATTAATTCTGGTGCCTCTTTCCATATGACTCCTAATGAGTTCATACTATCGAAATGTCTCGTTAACTCCAATGATTTCTATGTTTCAACCACCGATGGAACACCTTTGAAAATTAAAAGTTTTGGTACTTTGAAAAACTTTTCTAAACTTAACCAAAATTTTTATGTCCTAAACATTAGAGTAATATCCAAACATAACTTAAATCTCTTATCCGTCTCTCAAATTACCAACCATGGATGTAAGGTCACCTTTTCATCTATTGATTGCTTGGTACATGATGTCCAATATGAGAAATCGATTGGGCGAGGCCATAGAAGAGGAGACCTCTACTACATGGACAATTTGGAACTATCCAATCAAGCTTTTTGTAATTTTATCAAAAAGAAAGATATTGAAAATTGGCATAGGAGATTAGGGCATTCAAGTAGGCCAAAAATGTATTTATTCCCTTTTCTTATAATGAAAATGATTTGATTTGTGAAGATTGAATTCTTGGAAAAATAAAATCTCTACCTTTTGGAACTAGCCAATTTGTCTAAAAAACCATTTGAGCTAATACATCCGGATATATGGGAACAAGCAACGGTTATGTCTAAAGGAGTAGTTTTTTAATATATAATATTTGTGGATGATTATAGTAGGCACACATGGATTTATTTTCTTAGACTCAAATCCGAAGTATTTGAGTGTTTGCAAAAATTTTATAGTTATATCAAAAATCAATTTAAAACCTCGATTAAAATATTTAGATCCGATTTTGGAGGAGAATTTTTATCAAATGATTTTAAAATTTTCTTGATCAACAAGGGATTATTCATAAAAAATCTTGCCCCTACACCCCACAACAAAATGGGTTGGCCGAAAGAAAAAATCGACACATTATTGAAACTACTAGGACTCTTCTAATATCCAAAAATGTTTCTAAAAGATTTTGGGTCGAAGCCGCCCTTACTTCGGTATAGAGCTGGGGTTAATGCTGAGTTAAAATTATGGAGGCAGACATTGGAAGCAAAAGGTTTTACGTTGAGTAAGAGATGTAAACCATAAGATAAAGGTTGGGTGGATGAAATGGAAAAGTGCAATTGGAGTGCTGTGCGATCGTAGAATGCCATTGCGGTTGAAGGGAAAGTTTTATAGGATGACAATTAAGCCCGCTTTATTATATGGTACAGAATGCTGGGCTGCCAAGAGACATCATATTCAAAAAATGAGTGTAGCTGAGATGCGTATGCTTCGATGGATGTGTGAAAATACAATAAAAGATGAGATTCGAAATAAGGAGATAAGTAAGAAGGTAGGCATTGCATTCATTGAAAATAAGATGAGAGTGGTTTGGGCATATTCGGCGAAGGCCTAATGATGCTCCAGTTAGAAGGATGGACAAATGGAAAAATATATTAGTCAAAAGAGGTCGAGGTAGGCCTAAGAAGACTTGGATGGAGATGATAGGAAAGAATATGAATACTTTGAACCTCACCGAGGACATGGCATTGGATAGAAATGATTGGAGGAGAAGGATTCATGTGGAGGACCCAGAATGATTTTCTTTTTGGTTTATATCGTCGACCCCAATTGTTTTGGGATGAAGGCATAGTTGTTGTTGTTTGCCTTCCTTTATTCTTGAAAATACTTTTTCTATTGAAAGTTATTTAAAATCCCTCCCAATTATACAAGATTGAGAATCTTTGGTTGTAAATGTTTTGTTCTTTCTAACAAAAACAATAAGCTTTCTACTAAGACTATTTCTTGTGTTTTCTTTGGCTACGCCGAAAACCAAAAAGGATTTAGGTGTTATGATATTGAAAAGGACAAGCTTTATGTTTCAAGGAATGTAAGTTTTCTTGAAAAAAAATGGCTTTGAAAAAATTGAGTGTAAGAAACCATATGAGTACTCATTTCTGTTTGATCTTATGTATGAACATGATATTATTGATGAAAATGAAAGTGATGACATTCATGAGAAAGAAAGTAATGGTATTCATAGTTTGCATGAGAGTGTCAATGGTAACACTCATGATTCTCATGAAGGTGATATGCTTATTGTTGAACCTCACAATGAAGTTCAAACGTATTCTCGTCGTACATAAGACCAACCACCATGTGCATTAGAGAGGTATTCCCAAAGTCAATATATAGATTAATCTAGTGTTAGAAGATCTACGAGAATATCATAATGAACTTCAAACGTATTCTCGTCGTATATAAGACCAACCACCATGTGCATTAGAGAGGTATTCCCAACGTCAACACATAGATCAATCTAGTGTTAGAAGATCTACGAGAATATCCCAAGCATTTAGTAGGTTTGTATCTTATGAGTCATTTGAACCCAACTATAGAGCTTGTCTTATGACAATACACTCCTATGTTGAACCATTCTCTTATAGTGAGACTAAACATCATCATGAATGGACTGAAAGGCATGAATAATGAATTATAAGCTTTAGAAAAAAACAACATTTGAGAGATTCAATCATTACCTATGGTAAAGAAAACCATAGGATGTAGATGTGTCTATAAAATTAAAACCGAAATTAGTGAAACACTAAAGAGATACAAAGCTAGGCTAGTAGCTAAAGGGTATGGTAAAAAATATGTAATAAACTATGAGAAAACCTTTGATACAGTAACTAGGATTACCATAGTTAGAACTCTCATCATACAACAACAACAACAACTACGCCTTCATCCCAAAACAATTGGGGTCAGCGATATGAACCAAAAAAGAAATTCATTTTGGGTCTTCCACATGAATCCTTTTCCTCCAATCATTTCTATCCAATGCCATGTCCTCGGTGAGGTTCAAAGCATTCATATCCTTTCCTATCATCTCCATCCAAGTCTTCCTAGGCCTACCCCGACCTCTTTTAACTAATATATTTTCCCATTTCTCCAACCTTCTAACTGGAGCATCATTAGGCCTTCGCCGAATATGTCCAAACCACCGTAAACGATTCTCTCACATCTTATTTTCAATGGGTGCAACACCTACCTTCTTACGTATCTCCTCGTTCCGAATCTTATCTTTTATTGTATTTCCACACATCCATCTAAGCATCCGCATCTCAGCTACACTCATTTTTTGAATATGATGTCTCTTGGCAGCCCAACATTCCGTACCATATAGTAAAGCGGGTCTAATAGTCGTCCTATAAAACTTTCCCTTCAACCGCAATGGCATTCTACGATCGCACAACACTCCAGTTGCACTTTTCCATTTCATCCACCCAACCTTTATCCTATGATTTACATCTCCATCAATTTCTCCATACTTTTGAATGATGGATCCCAAATATTTGAAATAATCATTCACCGGTATTTCTTGCTCACCAAGCTTCACTACACTCCCATCACTACTTCGTTGCTTACTAAACCGACATTCCATATATTCAGTCTTACTCTTACTCAACTTAAAACCTCTAGCTTCCAATGTCTGTCTCCATAATTCTAACTTAGCATTAACCCCAGCTCTCGACTCATCAATCAAAACAATATCATCAGCAAACAACATACACCACGGTACATTTTCTTGAATTGATCTCGTAAGCTCATCCATCACTATCGCAAATAGGAAAGGGCTTAAAGCAGATCCTTGATGTAACCCAACCGTAATCGGAAAATTGGTTGTCACCCCTCCACAAGTGCGGACATTGGTTACTACTCCTTCATACATATCTTTAATTATACTAATGTACTTGAGAGAAACACCTTTCTTCATCATTGTCCACCAGAGAACGTCCCTAGGTACCCTATCGTATGCCTTCTCTAAATCAATAAAAACCATATGCAAATCTTTGTTCCTCTCTCTATATCTTTCAATAAGTTGTCTAAGAAGATGTATAGCTTCCATAGTTGATCTTCCAGGCATAAAACCAAATTGATTCTCCGATATCATGACAACCTTCCTCAACCTAGACTCAATCACCCTCTTCCAAAGTTTCATAGTATGACTCATGAGTTTTATACCACGATAGTTTGTGCAATCTTGTATATCACCCTTATTCTTATATAAAGGCACCAAAGTACTCTTCCTCCACTCATTAGGCATCTTATTTGTTCGCCAAATCAAGTTAAAAAGATTTGTCAACCATTCTAAACCTTTCTCTCACAAGCATTTCCAAGCCTCGATAGGTATACCATCTGGACCAACTGCCCTTCTTGATTTCATTTTCTTCAAAGCCTCTGCAATTTCTTTCTTTTGAATCTTGCACATGAAGTCACGATTTATCTCATGAAAAGGAATGGAGAAGTCTCCAAGATCTTGAGCATGACTATCATTAAATAGCTTATCAAAATAATCTTTCCATCTCTCCTTAATCTCCTCATCCTTGACTAAAACCCTTTGTGTTTCATCTTTAATACATCTAACCATACCCAAATCCCTCGATTTCCTATCTCTCATCTTTGCAAGCCTATAAATATCCTTCTCGCCTTCTTTGGTATCCAACTTGTCATAAACCTCCTTATATACCTTAGCCCTTGCGTTTCAAACTACTTTTTTAGCTTCCTTCTTTGCTATCATATACTTCTCCAAATTCTCATTATCACGACTCTTACTTAGATTTCTATAACACTCTCTTTTAACCTTAATAGCTAATTTGACATCCTCGTTCCACCATGATGTATCCTTACCTAGTGGTGCACCGCCTTTAGACTCACCCAATACCTCCTTAGCCACTTTTCTCATGCCACCCGCTATCTTATTCCACATTGATTCTGAATCCTCCTCGAGACACCAATCAGCTTCCTTAACTACCTGCTCTACAAACATTCCTTGTTTAGCTCCTTTCAGTGCCCACCACTTAATTCTAGGATCTATCCTATGTCTATCCCTTTTGCGGCATTGTCTAATTCTAAGATCTAAAATTAAGACTCTATGTTGTGTAGCTACACTTTCTCTCGGTATAACCTTACAATCGATGCAACAACCCCTATCTCTCTTTCTAAGTAGGAAAAAATCTATCTGACTCGTATTAACCCCACTTTTAAATGTTAATAGGTGAGACTCCCTCTTCCTAAACCAAGTGTTTGCTAAGATCATATCATAGGACAAACAAAAATCTAAAATCCTTTCTCCACTTTCATTTCTTTCTCTTATACCATAGCCTCCATGGATACTCTCAAATCCATCCCTACTAATGCCTACATGTCCATTAAGGTCATCGCCGATGAAAAGCTTTTCTCCATAAGATATCCCTTGTACTACTCCATCTAAATCTTCCCAAAATTGATGCTTAATGGAATCATCTAAACCTACTTGAGGTGCATAAACACTAATAATATTAATAATATCTGTACCTAATACTAATTTAATAAAATTCTATCACCCTTCCTACGGACCTCAACTACATTATCTATAAACTGACGACTCATAACAATCCCTACTCCATTCCTATTCCTATTTATTCCTGTATACCAAATCTTATATCCCCAAGGTTCTATCACTTTTGCTTTCTCACCTACCCATTTGGTCTCTTGTAGACATAAAATATCAATCTTTCTCCTACACATAACATCTACTAACTCTACCAACTTACCATCATCATCATAACATCTATTAAAAAAATGACATATCTTTCAAATGGATGTTAAAAATACTTTTCTAAATGAAACCCTTAATGAAGAAGTCTACATGGAACCTCTACCGAGGCTAAGTCTGGAACCTCTACCTGGGTTAAGTTTGACACATGAAAAAGTTCTTCGTGTGCGAAAGACTTTGGATGATCTAAAACAAGCTCCTAAGGTTTGGTATGATCTATTTAATATATGATGGTTCAACTAGGATTTAGATATTATTATTATTGACAGTGCCTTGTTTGTTAAGTCTTATAATGCATGTATACTTATCTTACTCCTCTATGTAGACGATATGATTATCACAGAAGGTGATAAACATGGAGTTAGTCATATCAAAGATGTTCTAAAAAAGAACTTTGATATGACAAATCTTGGTTTTCTTCGATATTTTCTTGGAACAAAAGTTGCTTATTCATCCCGAGAGTATTTTTTGTTTCAAACTAAGTATGTAGCCGAGATAGTTGAAATGTCAGGTCTTACTGATGAAAAGAGAGTTGACAAAAGCCAAATATCGTGCCATGACCACTACGACTTTTGAATTGGTATGGTTGCGATAACTACTAGAAGACTTGGGAGTTTACATAACAGAACCCTCAAGATTATGCAGTGATAACAAGAGTGCTGTCTATATTGCAAGCAATTATACATTTCATGAGCAAACAAAACATATTGAAATGGATTGCAATTATGTCTGTGAAGAATTCCTGAATATGACAATCACTCTACCATATGTACCATCTGAGTATCAACTGACGAATTTTTTCATTAAGGCACTGCCCTCCCCCAGATTCCATTTTCTCCATGGCAAACTCTCGGTTGTGATTTCGTGAGTTTGGGGGGCGGGGTTGTTAGAATATAAGTGTTATATATATAGCATGTAATATATTTTACCCTTTAGGGATATTTTGGTATTTTTGATACTTGTAATAGGAACAGCCCAATAGGGAAACCGTTTTTTTATTTCTTTTATTTTTTATATATTTATTTTGGGGCATGCTGGCATTTGTTATATTGTCAAGGGCATATTTGTCCTTTACAATATAACCGTTGGGTGGATCTCCTCACTCCCATCTTGTGTATAACTATGGACTTTGTGCCCCTTGTTTTCTTATGCATTTTGTGTGCATTTATTAGTGAATAAAGATTATATTTTTTATTGCGAGTGTTTCTGAAAGCCCCTAAGTGGTTATTGTGCTTGTGCCCCTTTTGTGGGTTTGTATTTGCCTTTTGTTTGAGGTGTGTGGAGACTTCTTGATCTCATTACAATTAATAGAGAACTTATTCATCAATTTTTTTGGAGGCTAATAACGTCCTACCTTTTTGTTTGAATGGAACATTTTATGCTACATTCTGCTAGACGAGAATCTTATTATCCTGAATTGATTTGTGACATGTAACATGTCCTAAACCTTGCATTATTTTATGTAAATCCGTTCCATTCTTATGATGTATGTATCTAAGAAAACATGTTTAAAACTATGTCTTACAAGTATTAGCGCTCAATTATTCTTCTTGCCTTTCTTTTCTTTTTAATAATGATTCTGATAACCAAGTTAGAGGTGGTCTTCCATGCAAGTTAAACCCCAGACCCCTGGGTCAATATTGTGATATTTCCTCATATCTCATTTGGACCTAGTGCTCAATAGCTCAATGATTAGTAGCTGCGAAGACACCTGCATCATGTGCCTCAGCTTCAATAGGAATTGCTCTTTGTTTCTGTGAGGTGGATATTTTATGTCAAATGGAAAGTGTCACCCTTATATGGATCAACAGATCTTTTCAACATATTTCTGCTTTTATATATACATATATATTATATAATTTTAATATTATTATGGGACACACATATCAATATGCATGGATTGTACCTTCTGTTCTGCTTTTAGTTACTATGTTAATAGGATTGGGACTCCAGATTATTCCTACAACAACAAAAAATATTCATTGTCTATGGACTTTTCCCGCTGTTTTATTGTCAAGTATAGTTATGGTCTTTTCCTCTGAGTTGGCGATCCAGCAAATAAACGGTAGCTCAATTTATGAATATCTATGGTCTTGGAGCACCACTAGTGATTTTTCCTTAGAGTTCAACTAGTTGATTGATACACTTCTATTATGTTGATATTAAACACAAGTTACAACTGTTGGATCATGGTTCTTATCTATAGTTATGTCTCATGACCAAGGATATTTGAGATTTTTCATTTATGAGTTTTTTCAATACTTATATGCTGGGATTATATATATGTATATATATATATATGGTTATGGTAGGAACTGGAGTGTGATATGGTGATTTAGTTGTAAATTAAAGTTTTGGAAGGCCTTATTTAATATTTTTGCGTGTTTCTTGTGGTATTATATTAAACTTTGTTTTTACCATGGGTTTTGTAATTTTTGGTATTTTCTCCCCAGCAGCAACTGGCAATGCTGTTGTTGGTTAAGATGTTGGAGAGGAACAAAGGCTGCTGTTCAATGATGTTATTCTGTTGTGAAAGCTGATTATTTACATATAAAAAATTTAAAGTCCTTGACTGTGAGTAGAACAGAGTTCCTTTTATTCTTGTCATGAGTTTAAGTTCAGATATGTAATGTATGCCCTATCTAATTGCTTAAATTCTTACAGGTTTTCTTTTACTATTTGCAGGAATTATTGCATGTAAATTCAAGAAATTACCAAGTGAAAGATGAGTAATGCATTGAAAAGTAAGGATGTTATTCCTATATGCTGTTGATGATTTCTCTTTATGATAGCTAACTTTTGGTTTGATCATCTCTCAAGCAGCTGTCATTGTTTATCTTGGTGCTTTAATATGTTGGAGAATATACTGTCAATGATAGACGTATTTGGAGTGATAATTAATTAATTTCTTGAAATTGTGAGAGATGCAATAACTTTTACGGGCTGATGTGCTTCCCAAGTTTATCTGCAATTTTTTAGGCACAGCCTTGGAAATATGCAAGGTGTTTATTTTCTGATATTAAGATATTGATGCTTTCAATGGGCTTTGGTTGCACCATGACTGGAATCTGGTATAAGGGATATTGTTCATTCTTAATAATGCACACACACCTCCTAGCTGAAACTCATGGCAGCAAGTCATATTAGCAAATCTGACCCCATAGATGTGCTTAGAATGGTTTGTTTAGTAGGAATCGACCCTTGGATTGTGCTTTTTTCGATGTAAAGGCACACATTTTTCGAGGGGTGTGGTCCAATTGATTTTTCAACTCCTGGAAAAACCTGTATACATGCTGGAAAAACATGATCCAAAGACCAGTCTCTGCTCAATCAAGCATTTAGATCACATATGGAGGGTCTGATCTAAAAAAAGAGAGGTGTTATTAGCTCATGGTAGGAAGTCATGAGTATAGCCCATATTTCCCATGTATGTGAGTGGGGAGAGAGTGGGTTGTGGGGGGGGGGGGGGGGGGTTGAGTTTGGCAGACAAGCGCATCATCTACATATACAATCCTAAAGAGATAGATGAACTAGACTGGTCACATGTATGTAGGCACGAGTGTGTGATACGAATGAACACACATGGTATGATGTGAGAGTCTTGTAAAGTAGGAAAAGGGCACATCGCCAAACATCTTTTATACATGTGTGTGTGTTGTGCATGTGTGTGTGTGTGTGTGTGTGTGTGTGTGTGTGCATTCATGCGTTTGTGTATGTCTGTGCATGTCAATACAGGTGTGTGCAGTTGCGTGCATGCATGTGTGTGCTTTCAAAATTCTTATTCTGAAGCAACAAAACATAATACTATTTTAAATGCAAATTCTTGAGCAACAATTCTAAATCCTTATGATTATAAACATTAAACTAATAAGTTCAGGTTAAAAAGTAGAAAAATTAATGTAAGCAATGACCAATTTAAAAGGAAAAGCATGTAGATGAAATTAGGGACACATCGTCGTCCATGTTCAACACAAGTTGTGTCTGTATGACAGCTTTTTGGTTGCTTTATGTGCATATTGAATGCATGTCCCTCGAAGGGTGCATCTTGTTGATAAATTTTGGGTTGAATGGTTTGATTCCTCAGCAGATGATACAGTTATAGGAAAATTTTAGTAAAGATATGATAATTTGTGAAAGATGGACAAAAAATGAAGAAATAAAAGAAAAAGGAAATGGAACTGATGATGTTATCTGAATTATATAAAAAGTATAATAACATCATAAAATTTGAAAAGCAAGATTAAATTCCAGTGGCACATGGGGGCTGCCTCAACCCGGAGTTTTACCTTGCAGGGAGGCAGGCCAATTAAGTGACCTGGTTCTCAGTGAGGGTTTTCCTTCGTCTTCCAATAAAAATGATAGTACGAAAAGGTCTTAGTTAAGTTGGGTTATAAAATTCCTTTGAGATTGTTTTCATGAGTTTTTGTCGTCTTGTGAACAAATGGGTTTTTTATTATAGATAGCAGTCAAGCTATTTTTGATATTTTTGGGGAAGAAAAGCTGTTGCATCTGACATTCTCCTTGTTTTCTGTAGAGTCGGAAGCCAAACCATCAATGGACATGACACATGTACCAAATATCGAGGCTATTGATATTGGATTAGGTGCTGCTGAAAAAGGAAATGCTGGTCCTGGTGTCAAACCAAAGAAGAAATCTATGACATCCTTTTTCCTAAGGTTCTTTGAAACAGCCCCAGATGGGAAAAGTCGTAGGTGTAAGTTCTGCAAACAAAGCTATTCAATCGCCACTGCTACTGGTCAGTATTCTAAATTCTGTTTAAATTCACCTCTCTCTCTCTCTCTTTCTCTCTTTTCAAGGTTCAGTGTGTTGATTTTGTTCCTTCCCTAGATAAATTAGTTATAGAAATTTGTCATTTTAGTTTTGTCAGAAGCACTTTTGTTTTGTTTGCTTGCTTTCTCGGTGTGCTGTTTTTTGTTCCTTAGGTAAAAATAGTTATACATTTATCAATATTGTCGGAAGCACTTTTGTTTGTTTGTTGAAACAATTTGTAGTTGCTCTTCTGAGAAAGGAAATACTTGAATTTTGGGACATTCTTGCTGTTATTATTTGTTAGAGAACAAATAAAAAAAGGATATATGAGACACATTTTTGCTTTAAACAATTTGAGCATAAGACTGGCTTTCATTGAGGGCTTTCCTGTAATGAAGATTGAAGTTTATTTTATTCCTGCTGTTTCTTCTGTGTGAAGGCAATCTGGGAAGGCACCTCAATCATCGACATCCTGGATATGACCGGCAAGGGGACTTTGCTGCCCCAGCTGCTCAGGCTGTTTCGTCATCCAAGAAGCTGCAAGCGTCTGCCAAACCAGCATCTGTGGATCTTGACAATCTTAACTGGCTGCTACTCAAGTGGCTTATTGGTGGGTCGTATTCTCCATCAGCCTTTGAGGACGAATGTCTTACAGATGCCTTCAAATTCCTCAATTCATCAGTGAAGTTTTGGTCAAAAGCAAAGGCACAAGCTGTAATTCTTGATGCCTTCAAAAGCATGAGACAGGATGTAAGGATGTTTTTAGGGCTGGTGAGCAGTAAGATATCTATAACACTTGATTTCTGGACTTCCTATGAGAAAATCCCCTACATGAGTGTCACCAGCCACTGGATTGACGAAAGCTGGTCTGCTCAGAAGGTTCTTCTTGATGTTGTTCACATACCTTATCCTCACGGTAGCCTAGAGATTTATCAGTCACTATTTAAGATTCTGGAGATGTTTAATATCAGCAATAGGATCCTTGCATGCACTCATGATAACAGTCAGAATGCTATTCTTGCTTGTCGTATGCTGAAGGATTACCTTGATGATGTCAAGGTACCATTCGCTCATATCCAGTGTGGAGCTCATACGCTTAACCTGATTATAGATGATGGTTTGCGATCTGTTAAAGCGGCTATTGCAAAGATTCGAGAATGTGTTATTGAGATGAACACTTCACCGGAGATTGCCCAAGATTTCTGTGAGTTGGCATCCACATGTCAAGAAGGCTCTTGGAAATTTCCGCTTGATGTGTCAACACGTTGGACTGGTCACTATGTGATGCTTGATGTTGCTACAAAGGTACTTCTAGTCCACTGATCATTTCCATGAATTCTTTCCACCATCATTTCGTTACTGATGAAAGGTAGAATTCAAGCTTTTGCATGTTCATAACGTCAAGAATGTGAGGTTCATGTCTAAAATGTAGATGATCTCATGCTCTTAAGCTGTTCATGCTTGCAGGCCCATACTGCGATGGATGCTGTTATAATGAAGCATGAGAAGACACTGGGAAGGAACCGGATGACTGCTGCAGAAAAGATGGCAGTTGATCGCACACAGAGATATCTTGAGCCGTTTTATAAGACTACAAATAATCTCTGTGCAAGCAAGTTTCCTACAATTGGTCTGGTTCTCTTCTTCATGGACAATGTTGTTGAAATGATAAGCACTTGCAGAGATTCTCGTTATGAGCAAGACTGGCTGAAGAATGCTGCAGTTGAGATGGGTAACAAAGCATTGAAGTACAGCAGCCAAGTCTATAGTCTGTACACTTGCATTTCTGCCATTCTTGATCCAAGAATCAAAGGGGAGCTTGTGCCTATGGATTTAAACACAGAGAGAAATCTTGAGGCAGCCAGGAACCTCTTTGTGATGAATTATTCCACTGGGCATTTCCCAACTGTATCTAATGGTTATGGTGGTCAGGATAACCACGATGCCAGCAACTCTGCTGTTTCTTTTGCAGAGGAGATTGCACGCAAAAGGCGAAGAGGGAGCATGAGCGGTGCAGTTGATGAGATGACTCAGTATTTGTCTGAGCCTCCAGCACCCATCATGACCGACGTTCTGGACTGGTGGAGGGTGAACGGCACACGATATCCTCGACTCTCCATTATGGCTCGTGACTACTTGGCAATTCAGCCAACGTGCGTACCACCTGATCATCTGTTTTCTACAATAGGAGACTCTGTGGACAAGCAACGGATATGCTTGTTGCATGACAATGCACAGACAATCATATGCATACGGTCATGGATGCAGAGTGGCTTCAAGGTTCGGTCTGGTCAGGTAGATTAGGAGAAGCTGGCTGGGGTTGTTCTTTGCTTGGCAATTCAGTGCTTGATGGGAAGTTTAAGTGATGATGCCGGCATTTGTACAATTGTTGTATTATTTAAGGTAGCCCTAAAGGGGGCATTTTACTCTCCTACCCTTGCAGCTATCTAAAAGACCATGGTATATTTGTAGGGAAGGCTTCATTTCATGTACATGTATACATGTGATGACTTGCAAGCATTTTTGACATGCCATCTAGGCATTTATCCACACAGGTCAATTGCATTTGGGGGACGTTTGTTTAAACTCCAGTGAGAATCATTTTCTCAGCCAAATGAAAGAATGATTCTCATTCTAAACAATGATTCTCATTCACTCTATTATCTCATGTCAAATCAAGCTTGAGAGAATGGAGCATGAGAAAGCAAACGAGTCTGTTTTCTCATTTGCCACTAGAATCAGAATCACAAGGAGCCCCATTGGATTTTGATTCATACGATTCCAAATTGCGTGGTGGGCATCTAGCGGCATGTAAGGCAATATTGTGTTAGAAGATGTTGGCATCGTTCCATGGGGTTGTCCTTTGCTGCAAGGTTGAAGCTGGGTGTGTTGTCAATGGGCAGGGTGGGACCTCGGGTTTTATTAACTATAAGCGTATGAATGTGAAGTGGGTGATGGGTTGGCTCATATAGGTTGAACCCTAGCTTGAGCTTGTTTTAAGCCGAGCTTGTGATCAGCTAAGCTCAGGCTGGGCTCGTTTAAAGAACTATCATATTTTCTTATGTTAACAATTGCGTGACATTTGACCACCTCTTTCCAAGTGACAACCCTTGATATGTGTCCAAAAGCTCCGATCATATTCAGGTCCATCCAGGACAAGTATTTCTACTTGCACATATGGTAGTTGATATACTGATTGAAATGAGTTCTGCGATGGGTGATCATACTTTGCTTTTAGTTGTCTGTGAGATTTGGTTGCAAGTTGGATTATATTTCTTAAGAATCAGAAAACTCAAGCCTTAGACTGGCATGGCTTGTTGACACCCCTTTCCATAAGTTGTCACTTATAATTAGTTATTGATCCAAAGTCCAATTCATGATCAGGGAAGGGGATTTGGCATTCAAGCCTGAAAATGGTTCCATTGCATCTTTTTTTTGGAAACCCACCATCATCGACTGTAAATTGGCTGGCCTCTGGTTGGTAAAACCCTTGAGCCCCCCTTGCATACTTGGGAGTACACCCAGCTTTACCTTGCGGTTTTGTTCAACCTTATTTGACATAACTACGACCAATGGAGGGCTCCGCTTGTCTGGTAGGAGCAGCTAGTGCACGTCAGCTTGTGTTGAGTTGAGATCAAAGGAGTGGCTAAGTGCCATAGCCAATCACATGACAGCTACAGAATGCAGGCCCCACATAAAATGCTGTCATGTGATTGGCTGTGTCGAATAGTCATGGCACTTAGCCGCTCTCCCTGGATTCCTGCTCACTTGTGTTGGGACATTGCAGGTTCAAAACCCAATGATATAGTTGCATAACTGGTAGGGGTCTGCCTAACCCCAGCTAGACTTTCAAAAAAAAAAAAAAAAAATAATTACGACCAAACAAAACCATTTTTTTTCTCCGTAAACATGCTCAAGCTCTTTTAACATTTAAATAAAGAAAAATGGGTTTGAACCATTGACACTTTTTCAAGTCCAACCAAGACTAACCACTCTGAACCTACACGGAAACGGCATGTAACTTTTGTGGATCCTATTCAAATGATCCTACATCAGATTTTATGAGGGTTAAAAAATCAACGGCTTATAAAATACCAATTTTTCAAACTTTAAAATGATAAGCTTTTACATTTAAAAACTATGATCTATAGATTAATTCCTACTATTTTGATGATGCTGAACACATCCATGCGGTAAGATTTGGTCATAACACCCTCCTCTTATGAGTCTCAACCAGAGGTTCCTTACCAATGTTGTCAGTATTCGGCTCTGTATCGTTTGCCCAAGGATTGATCAGGTGAATCTGTCAATACTGATACTCAAGTAAATCGATCTGAATCAGCCAAAAAATAATTAAAAAATATTACATGTCAATTAGAATGTGACACATGTTAAAGCCATTAAAATAATATTAAACAAATAATTTTAAGTAATTTTATATTTATTAAAAAATGGCCGATTCAAGAGTAAAGCTCATCGATTTTCTACCGATACAGGCCACTCACCGATACTGACATCTTGTTCCTTACCCACGAGTATAGCAAATGCAACAAAGGACATGGAATTACAAATCTTGGCTTTTAATTGAACCCAAGACATTCTTTCCCCAAGTTTCCAGCTCATGATTTTAACCAAAGACGTTGCAGGTTCAAAACCCAGTGGTACCTTGAATAATAACTGGTGGAATCTGCCTAACCCCAGTTTGCTTTTAAAAAAAAAGTACATGACAGTATCGAATTCTTTTTTTTTTAGAAAGATCCTATCCTCTGACATATGACACATAGGATCGTAAATCCATACTAACCACCCAACTGCTACATTTGGGTGCCTAACATCAGTTTACATTCACGTGAGGATGTGTGATAGCCCAAGGTTGGACGGCTAGGATTGAATGTGGGATGGATCATGGATCGGGTCATCTGTCAGATGATGGAATGCGTATTTGGCAAAGTAAGTGTTTGGAAATATTTAGATTTGAAGGTTGAAAAAATACATCTAATTCCTTTACTCTGCCACGTTTAAAGTTTTCTAAAAAAAAGTTCAAAACATTGCCTTCATCTTTCCTGTAATTCCCTGCATATCCATACAGCTTCACACATGGCAGAGTTATATATATCCGCTTTAGCTTGTTGACGTAGCTGCTGTCACCGCTCTTTTGTCCCTGCCGAGCAATGGTAAATATTAAAAAACACTTTGCGTTTCTATCTCCCCTTTATCTCATTCTAAAACATGAATCAAGAGAAACACGCCATCACTTCTTGGTAGTAGATCTGCATTTTGGGGTTCGATGGCTGCTTTTACAAAGCCATACTATGCTCTGATTGTGCTGGCTAGATTCACGTCCCTCCTTGTAGCAATACTGGTGCTCATCTGGGCATTCAGATTCCGGACCACCTTCCTGCTTCCTTCTTCCTCTACAACAGACACTGTCTACAGTGTAAAGCATACCACTTGATAATGCTTGCCTTTACTCAACCCTGAAACAACTTTAGTGAGCATTATTTCTCTGATTCAAGCAATCTGTATGTCATTTTCAGGTCTTGCATCCTCTTCTGATGGTCATCGGTTTCATACTTGTTAGTGGGGAAGGTGGGAACCAACCACTCTCAAAGTCCCCTGCTGTTTTTTTTTCTTCTTTTTCTCATTCCCCAGGAGATAACAATTGACACCCATTTCTGCTTTCTTGTGGTTTCAACTATTCTTATACATAAAGCTCTGCCAATAGGGTCTAGGAATTTGAAGAAATCCCTGCATCTATCACTGCAAGCTGTTGCTCTTGGTTTGGGGGTGTTTGGCATCTGGATCAAGTTCCACAAGTACAAAGGCTTTGCCAATTTCTACAGCCTGCATTCTTGGATGGGCTTGATCTGCATGTGCTTGTTTGTTGCCCAGGTTAGTTCTCTCATGACCCTCCCCTCTATGGTCTTTATCTTCTTTCCTTTCTCCTCATTTCTAATTTCTTCCCTCTTCCAGAGAGAGAGAGAGAGAGAGAGAGAGAGAGAGAGAGAGAGAGAGAGAGAGAGAGAGAGAGAGATTAAATCTTGGCTAATTGTCATAGTTTCTTTGTTTATTTATGACTTTCTATTATCATGTGGGGTTGGTGCAGTGGATTGTGGGCTTTATGAGCTTTTGGCACAGAGGAGAAGGGCGCAGAGTGAGGATTTCTGTGTTGCCATGGCATGTCTTTGTTGGTCTCTACACATATGCCTTGTCAGTGGCAACTGCTGAAACTGGGCTCCTTGAGAAGCTTACTTTCCTGCAGGCCAAGGGTTTGGTGTTGAGACACTCTGCAGAGTCCATGGTTGTCAATTTCTTAGGACTTGGACTGTCTTTGCTTGGTGCCCTTGTCATCCTAGCTGCTGTTTGTCAAAACCCTACTAACATCACCCACATTATTGGGAAATAGCCTTCTTCTTTTTCCACAAGCCAAATGAAAGAAAAAGTCCATGGGGCATCTCATGTTCTACTTTTTGTTAGTGCTCCAAATTCTTGGACACCGTTTTATCAGTTTTCAAGCATTGTTCTGCTGTGGGCATTGCATTTATTTTTTTAAAGGGTTGCATTTCATTAACTCTTTTGGGTATTAATCTTACATTTCACCAAAATAGTTGAGCGTACAGACACCCTAGGAGAAATCCTTGTCATTTTGCCCCACCCACGTGACATAATAATGGTGAGATCAAAGTAATTGGTAGGACTTGGGAGTTGGTGGACAAAACCGTATTCCTACAAACAGTTTGAGAAAAGAGTGGTGTGGAGTCCTCACTTTCAAAACTGTTTAGAAGCCGTGAAAAAGGAGAAAAGTAAGAACTGCCATGACCTTGGCCGGTTCTAATTTCTCATTTCAGCTCCCACCAGGGTGAGGTGGTAATTACCAAATGCTACACCAGTCTCACTCCCGATGGTCACATTGGTGACCTTCGCAGTTCATTTATAAGGATTAAAGCTGCATCCCAAACAGCATAACTATGAAACTGAAGAATCCTTAAGCCTTGTTTCGAATCTAGTAGCTGGGATGGGAAGTGGCATTTCAGAAAGTGGCAGCTACCCTATTACAGGCGGCAGCTGTCAATTCCACGCTTTTAGTGTAAATACAATGCAACTTCCCATGCCAAATGCATTAACTCCCATCTCAGCTACTAGTTTCCTAGCAACACCTAGATTTCAAACAAGTGGATTTTAAAGAGTGCTCCCAAACAAGCTACCTTGAAGACTTGCTAAATCCATGTCCATTATGGAATCTATTTTTTCAACCCAATAGGCAGTTTTCAAACATAGCCTGCAGTACGTGAGCTATCAACAGTCTCTACCTTGAAACTGATGGTAATTTCTTTTTTCCTACCAAGAAAATGTCATAAATGCATAGCAAATCGGGGAAATGCTCAAGTTTACTATGAGCTGGTGTTTAATTCCAAGGCATCTAGAAGCATATTGGTGGTATAATATTGTTAGATATTTTGTGTGAGCCTACATATGCAATTAATCACATATTATAAACTATCTAAGGTACAAGCCCATTTAAAGTGATCTTATGTGGTTGGGTCATATGACATATCATAGAGTCTGATTATAATAATGCGTAGATACCTAATGTGCGCTCATATATCAATTTTTGATTTTATGATAAGCTGAATTGAAAAGAAGACAATGTGTCAGTTACAAATGGGTCATAGTCCTCAAAACCATATATAGTGATAGTTTTTTTTCCCTCCCCCATCAAGAAAGAGACCATTCCTCTCTCATTTGGATTAAAAAAGAAGAAAAAGCTACTAATAGAGGTTTTGGAAGATCAAAACCCTGTTAAGATCTACCGGCACAATGATGGATTCATATATACTTTCACAATATACTTTATTTTAGTTTTTTTTAATGATTTAGCATGATCAAATAAAAGATAAATAAGGATTATTTCTCTAAGTTTTCCAACAATTGGTATCAAAACCCTTGTTCTTGTTGAATCATTGAGATATTCATGATTTCTTATTACATGAGAACCCTTTTGTTTAGTGCATATAAGGATTCAGTTTTGTCTTGGCTTTGGATCGCTGAAATCTCATCGGATTTGGCCTCCTCCATGACTGGAGGCATTAGGGACTGTTAAACAAAAAAAAATTAACAATGCCGAGCCGACAGTGCTTTTGGAGGGTAGAGGGATTGGCGACTGGACAATGTCGGGCAGCTTGCCGAACCCCGTCCAGCTCTGCGTAGGCACCATCGGGTGCCTGCACAGGAAAGAGAAGGAGAGGGAGGGCCAGATGACCCTCCCCGATTACTCACCGGGGATAAAAGGGGCCCGACAATCCCCTCCTTCTTTCGACAATAGGTAAGATCAACAAAAGCGTATACATCATTGGGTGCCTACACAGTAAGGAGGTAGAGGAGGGCCGGACAACCCTTCTCGATGCATCCCCGACAATAGGAGGGTCAGATGACCCTCGTCAGGTATCCCTTGCCGGATGTCGTGACGACGTCCGATGATGGTTGGCTGGGGTCGACCAATTGCCCCTGCCACCGTCGGGCGGTTAGGACCCGGTGGCAAGAGGCTAGGTCTGGTCTCCGCCTAATCCTGATTCTGTCAGGGTCGTGCGGGGTCAGACCCGAGTTGGGTCTAGTCTGACCCGACCCACTGGGCCTGCTTGCCCTTCCCCTTGTAACCGAGTATGTGGGACTCGGGTCGGGTCACCCGACCTGCTGGGCTCACCCCCCCCCTCTTATTTTAAGATATTCAGTCAGATTTTGATCGGATCTAGTAGGACCCGATTCGTCAACTTTAGACCTATGCCCTTTAAGGCATGAGTTTTGGATCCAGAAAGGTATTTTTCTGGATACAAACCATTAGGTTTGCCATTTTGAGGGCTTGTAAAGGTTGTTTTGGATCATTTTACTGGATTGACTTCGGATATTTTGACCCAATTTGGATATGACTATTTGAATTATAGATTTATGTATTTTTATACATACATATGCATGCAAATACATATAAAATTTAAACTTTAATATTTTTCTTTGGTATATATGTATAATATTCTAAAATGAGTTGATTGAAATAACTTGTTACCAACATGTGGATATGTATATTTATTGCGAGCTTGTTGTGGTGTATTTTTTTGTTCTTGATTCAGTAAATGCGTCTGCTTCTACAATATCTATAAACATCAATTCAATTCCTATTTTGAATGACACAAAGTTTAAAAATTAGAAAGAGAATGTTATGATTGTTCTCGGGTGTATGAATTTGGATCTTGCACTTCGAGAGAATCAACCACCTTCTCTCATAAATAAGAGTTCTGCTGAGGATAAAAAAAACTATAAGAAGTGGGATCGATCCAATCGCATTAGTCTTATGATCATGAAACGTGTAATTTTGGAAACTTTCAGGGGCGCTATCTCTGAAGAGGTTAATGCTAAGAAGTTCCTTGAGGAAATTAAGAAACGTTTTGCTAAAAATGAAAAAGCTGAGACAAGCATTCTCTTTGCGAGTCTTGTTTCAATGATGTATAAAGGAAAAGGAAACATGAGGGAGTACATTATGAAAATATCTTATCTTGCTTCAAAATTAAAGGTACTAAAGTTAGAGTTGTCTGAGAACTTACTTGTGCATCTAGTTTTGATATCTCTTCCTGCACAATACAATCAATTTAAGGTTAGTTATAACTGCCAAAAGGATAAATGAACTCTAAATGAGCTCGTTTTCCATTATGTGCAAGAAGATGAATGGTTAAAGCAAGAAAAGACTAAAAGTGCTCACTTGGCAACTACCTCTAATGACAAGTATAAGAAAAAAAGAGAGTAAAAAAGCCGCAGTAGACCCTCCATCACAAAAGCAATAGAAGAAACATCAGGATGGGAAGTTTAGTTGTTTCTTTTGCAAGAACGAGGGTCACATGAAAAAGGATTGCATAAAATATCATACTTGTCATGAAAAGAAATGTACTCTCTTTACTTTGGTTTGTTCTGAGGTTAATTTAACTTCTGTACTCAAGTATACTTGGTTGATGAATTATGGTGCTACTACTCACATAAGTGTGTCTATGCAGGGTTGCCTAAGTTGTTGAAAAGATTTATCTATATGGGTGATGGCAAATCAATTCAAGTTGATACAATAGAGACTTTTAGGTTATTACTAAAGACTGATTGTTATTTAGATTTGAAAGAAACATACGTTGTACCATCATTTAGACATAATTTGGTTTTTATTTCCGTGTTGGACAAATTTAGTTATTCTTGTTTATTTGAAAATAGTAGTTTAAGTTGTTTCTCGATTTAAATCTTATTGAAACTTATTCTTTATCTATGGTTGATAACCTATATTTGCTTGATACTATTGCCTTGTATAATAAAACCCTGTATGAAAGTTCACATGGTACAAAACATAAATTAGCCAATGAGAATTATGCTATATTGTGACACAACCGCTTGGGTCACATTTCTAAAAAAAGAATAGAAAAACTTGTTGCAAGTGAAATTCTTGATTCTCTCAATTTCATTGACTTTCATGTTTGTGTTAAGTGCATAAAAGAGAAACAAACAAATATAAAGAAATTGTGTGCCAACAAAAATACAGATGTCTTAGAACTCATTCATATGGATATTTGTGGGTCATTCTCTACAGCTTCCTGGAATGATCAACAATATTTTATTACATTCATAGATAACTATTAACGTTATGTCTACTTATATTTGATTCATGAAAAGTCTCAGTCACTGGATGTGTTTAAATCATATAAGGCTGAAGTTGAAACTCAACTTGGCAAAATGATTAAAGCCGTCACATCTGACCGTGGTGGTGAATATTATAGTAGATATGATGGATCAGGTGAACAATGTCCAGAGCCATATGCTAAATTCCTAGAGAAATGCAGTTTCGTTCCACAGTAAACCATCCCAGGCAGTTCTAGCATGAATGGTGTTGCTGAGAGACAAAACAAGACTTTAAAACACATGGTAAGAAGTATGATTTGTTATTCTACTTTACTAGAATCTCTTTGGAGAGAGGCTCTAAAGACTGCAGCTTATATACTGAACAAAGTACCAACTAAAGTAGTAACCAAAGTTCCATATAAACTGTGGACATACAAGAGACCTAGTATGAAACATTTTCATATTTAGAGATGTCTAGTTGAGGCAAGACTATATAAACCATATGAAAGGAAACTAAACGCAAGAACAATTAGCTACTATTTTGTTGGATATTTTGAAAGATCCAGGGGTTATAAATTTTATGACCTTGTGATAAGTCCTTTTTTAAGATGGAAAATGCTTGGTTCTTTGAGGATATTGAGTTTGAGGGAGGTGATAAGGTAAAAGACATTGCTTTTGAAGACAAATTTGTTTCTCTTCCTACATTTGTTGTTAATAATGGTCAGATTTCAATTTCTGACATTGTTCAAATAAATCCCAAACAATGCAATGTTCAAGATCTCCTTATCCGAAATCAAGAGTTTACACTTGAAGAACAAACTCAACAACCTCAAGAAACTTAAGAACAAGTGTTATTGAGGAAATCTACTAGAGAGAGGAGAAGAGCAATTTTAAATGATTATATTATTTTTTTCAAAAAACATGAGAGTGCCACTGGCTTAAGGGAAGACAATCCAATCAACTTTCATCAAATTATATAGAGTTCTAACTCTGAAAAGTGGATCGATGTCATGCATGAAGAGTTTAAATTCATAAAAGACAATGACGTATGAGATCTTGTCCCATTACCTGAAGGTGCGAAACCCATTGGTTGCAAACATATATTTAAAACCAAGAGAGATTCGAAGGGTGATATTCTAAAACCTGTAAAATTTTAGTAATTATCAAAATAAATGTTAAAATTCTTTAAAATGAATACGATAGTATGATATAGATTTGATCCAAATGGATCTTGAATCCGAATAAGATCAAATAAATCCAGTAATTAGATTCAGATCTTTGATGGATCCGAAATCCAATTTGAATTCAATTGGATCTCAATGGATCCAAAAACGATCGAATCTCAATCAAGATCCAAAAATCTAGTTAGAGAGTTCAGAAGATCTAAAGTATATTTTAGACCCAACTCGGATTTGAGATCCGAATCCCAACCCGATTGCAATTGGATCATGATGGATCCAAATATCTTGTGATCCTTATTCAAGGCCCTGAAAGCAATTAATGAAAATTTGTAGGTGTGTAAGAGGAGTCAGGAGAATCCACTTGGAAACAGTGAAGCCCGTTAAAGGGAAGTGTCAAACGAAAGCTTATATGAATTAATTTTGCCAAAACAAACAACAAGAGAGAGTGTGGTGTAGTGGTGAGGCTTGTTACCTCTTGAGGATTTGATGCAGGATCAAATCTCACCATGCTCACATACACGTTTTTGAGAAAAACATGTTCTCTTTTTGATGAAAATGCATAGAGGCTTAGACGTGCATAAATAGTTTAACAGATACACTAATTGCAATGAAATAAAACTTAGTGCAGCGGTGGGGTTCGTTTCCCCTTTGGGGACCGACCTTGGATTGAAACCTCCCGTGCACATGGCTTTTTAGCACTTTGGCATTTCGAACTTTAAAAAAAAAATGAGAGCTAAAGCTCCTATGTTTTTGCTAAATCAAAAGGTAGGCGGTAACGTGAGGAGTTACCACTTTTCAAAAGAATCTTCAAGAAGCTAAAATTTCTCCCCCTTTTCCACCATTTTAGGGGAGCCCTCACCACAAGAGTAGGAAGGGTACCACAAAAGAAAAGAAAAGTGGTTGAAAAATCAAATGCTCCATTAAAAGGGAAGGGCAACATAGGAAACATGAGTAAGAATTTTAGAAAAAAAAGGGAAATCGTGCATGGGTTGAACGATTTCCAACTTTCTTTCAAATTTTTTTGAAAGACCTAATTAAGTGGAGTTGAAATAGGGAAGGAGCCTTCTTAGAAAATCGTGAACCATGATTTGCTCCCTCATCCTCTCTTCTCTCTTATCCCTCTCTCTTCTCTCTTATCCCTCTCAAGAGCCACCATCAGACTCTCTCTCACATTAGGAGAAGCTCCAACCAGAGATTTAAGGAAAACCCCAAAGCAAGCAAGCAGTACCGGTTTTTGTCAAGGCACAGTTCATCGAATTAAGGTAAGGGGTATCATACCTATATGCATGTGTTCGGTGCCATGTAGTACAAGTAGGCTGTAATACTTTTTGAATATATGTGTGATGACATCCATTTCGGTTGTGGTCTTAACCATGGCTGACGAGAACTCGTGTCCAACCTTGAGAGTGGATGTATTGTCTTTATTGACACACATATAAAAAATATAATAATAATAATAATAATAATAATAATAATAATAATAATAATAATAATAATAATTTAAAGCATAGGAAGGTCCATGTGCTGAGATGAATGTGCAGATCCAAGAGGAATCGTGGATCTGCATATTCAAGAGATCGTGATTGATTTCTGTAAGAGGTCGATTCAAATACCCTGGTGAAATCAGCATCCTTGTTCAGGTCAGAATTCTTTATGCATCCACCTACATGTTCGAAATATGATATGCCTAGTTGTGTAGGTCTGATCAGGTGGCCATAGGTTAACCTAGATTTGCCATACCACAACATGCTTATGTAGATCATATCATAAATCAGCCTATGGATATACAATTTGATTTTCTCTCATACATGGACATCTATAATGAAGCATGTAAATAGTTGTTTATTCAAATTATACACTCGTATGTTTATATAGCTCTAAGCACACGGTAGAATATTCATATAGATCTGATCATGAACCAGTGAATGTGTGTAAGGTTTAAGTTTCATGCATATACGTTTAACCTCAAGCATGTAAAAGTCTGGTTATTCCTGTAGATCTAATCATATAGTTGTGTGTTCATATATAATTAATTACACAGTAGTAAATTCCTGTTGATAGGTTCATAAAATAATATATTTGTCGATGCCTATAAATTCTGCAAATGCAGAGCCATGCATATATGAATATGCGAATAGATATGTGAATCGAGTTTCATTATAATTCTCATGTATAGCTATCTCTATACAAAAGTCAGCATTTTAGATAAATCAGGTTATTTTTGTGTATGCGAATGTATATTTATTCATGAGACCATATCTTATTTGGATGTCCTGAGGAACTCTGACTTTAAGAAATCCATTAAATTTATCATTTCTGACTTGTAAAATTTCAAGGCAAGATTTTAATTCACCTAAATGTTATTGAGTTGGTGCTATCACCTGTAACTCGCCCAAATTATTTGACTGAGGGATAAAATAAAACAATTCTGCTGTGGTTTAAAAAAAAATATTGTAAAATTTTTGGGTTAAATATTTGGGGTGTTACAGTTATGGTATCAGAGTATGACAAGAATATATGGTTTATGGCCTTTCAGCGACCCTGCAAGAGCTTTGTAGGTATATAGTATTTGAATTATGTTTTTATTGTTTGAAAAAATTGATTTATTGCATAAAAATTGAGAACCTAGATATATTGCTAGGAACATCATTCGATATATGTTATGATCAAGATGGGCGAGAGACTTATGTTATGTTGTTTGTTTGAGTAGATGGCTTGGGAAGTTAGGTGTGACAATCTCTTGGATTCACTGAACAACCTAACTAAGGTTGTGATACAACAAGCAACCAAAGTGCTAAGTCAGAATGAAGGACGAAAAATCTTTAGAGAGTGAACTAGAATAAAAATATAATCTGAGATTTTTTTTTCTATTTATGTTCTTTGAAAATAAAGGTGAATGTTTTGGAATTGAATTTCAATTGGATGATTATAAGTCTTAGCACTTAGGTTTGACTAATTTAAGTTCTTAAAATCTTACACATAGATATACAAGTTTTGTTGGATGTAGACTTCACTAAAAAAAAAAAACTGATCCTGAATCCAACAATAGACTTTAATTGAATCCTATTAGTGAGATAGGATCTGACGAATCGAGATTAGATATGCGTTGAACACTGAATCATATCTGTGTCAATTGATATCTTTAGGTCATATATCACTTTCTATTAAATACAAGCTATGCCACTATGGATTCAAAAAGAGATTTTTATATATCCTGAATAGGACTCTACATACTCTAAATGAGACATGAGGTTCAAATTTTAATTTGTTTTGAAGTTTTCTTTTGGAATAATACACATACTACGGTCCATTGTATAGTGATAAGGATACCACAAAGATGAACATTATAAGATTTTGCATAAGGCATAAATGAGAACATTATTTATTAAAAAGGGACAGGCTTCTCTTCTCATAGTGTTATAACTAATAATGAAAATAATAATAATTAAAATAAAGCACATAGATTGGATCTTTGAAATTACTTGAGAGATTTCCATTGGATAACATACAAGGAAAAACCAAAATTTTAAAATACAAGAAAGATACTTCAGTCTAGTTGTTTAGTCCTTGTAACAAATTTTGAGGACAAAATTCTTTTTTAGAGGGAAATGATGTAAAACCTGCAAAATTTTGATAATTATTGAAATAAATAAATGTTAAAATTCTTTAAAATGAATACGATAGTATTATATGGATTTGATCCAAATGGATTTTGAATCCAAATAAGATCAAATGAATCCAGTAATTGGATTTAGTTAGGACAAGTGGATTTGGATCCTTGATAGATCCGAAATTCAATTTGAATTCAATTGGATCTCAATGGATCCAAATACAATCAAATCTCAATCAAGATCTAAAAATCTAGTTAGAGAGTTCAAAAGATCTAAAGTATATTTTAGACCCAACTCGGATTTGAGATCCAAATCCCAAACCGATTGCAATTGGATCCCTATGGATCCAAATATCTTGTGATCCTTATTAGAGGCCTTGAAAGTAATTAATAAAAATTTGTAGGTGTGTAAGAGGAGTCAGGATAATTCACTTGAAAATAGTGAAGCACGTTAAAGGAAAACGTCAAACGAAAGCTTATATGAATTAATTCCGCCAAAACAAACAAGAGAGAGTGTGGTGTAGTGGTGAAGATCGTTACCTCTTGGGGATTTGATGAAAGATCAAATCCCACCATGCTCACATACACGTTTTTGAGAAAAATATGTTCTTATTTTGATGAAAACGCATAGAGGCTTAGACGTGCATAAATAGTTTAACAGACACATGGCTTTTTAGCACTTTGGCATTTCAAACTTAAAAATAAAATAAAATAAGAGCTAAAGCTCCTACATTTTTGCTAAATCAAAAGGTAGGTGGTAACATGGGGAGTTACCACTTGCCAAAAGAATCTTCAAGGAGCTAAAATTCCACCATTTTAGGGGAGCCCTCACCACAAGAGTAGGAAGAGTACCACAAAAGAAAAGAAAAGTGGTTGAAAAATCAAATGCTTCATTAAAAGGGAAGGGCAACATAGGAAATGTGAGTAAGAATTTTAGAAAAAAAAGAGAAATCGTGCATGGGCTGGACGATTTCCACCTTTCTTTCAATTTTTTTGGAAAGACCTAATTTAGTGGAGTTGAAATAGGGGAGGAGCTTTCTTAGAAAGCTGTGAACCATGATTTGCTCCCTCATCCTCTCTTCTCTCTCTTCTCTCTTATCCCTCTTAAGAGCCACCATCAGACTCTCTCTCACGTTGGGAGAAGCTCTAGCCAGAGATCTATGGAAAACCCCAAAGCAAGCAGTACCAGTTTTTGTCAAGGCACGATTCGTCAAATTAAGGTAAGGGGTATCATACCTATATGCATGTGTTCGGTGCCATGTAGTACAAGTAGGCTGCAATACTTTTCGAATATATGTGTGATGACATCCATTTCGGTTGTGGTCTTAACCATGGCTGACAAGAACTCGTGTCCAACCTTGAGAGTGGGTATATTGTCTTTATTGACACACATATAAAAAAAATATAATAATAATAATAATAATAATAATAATAATAATAATAATAATAATAATAATAATAATACTAATAATACAAATTTAAAGCATAGGAAAGTCCATGTGCTGAGATGAATGTGCAAATCCAAGAGGAATCATGGATCTGCATATTCAAGAGATCATGAATGATTTTTGCAAGAGGTCGATCCAAATACCCAGGTGGAATCAACATCCTTGTGTAGGTAAGAATTCTTTTTGCATCCACCTATATGTTCTAAATATGGATATGCCTAGTTGTGCATGTCTGATTAGCTGGCCATAGGTTAACCTAGATCTGCCATACCACAACATGTTTCTGTAGATCATATCATAAATCAACCTGATGATATATAATTTAATTTTCTCTCATACATGGACATCAATAATGGAGCATGTAAATAGTTGTTTATTCATATTGTACAATCGTATGTTTATATAGCTCTATGCACACGGCAAAATATTCATATAGATCTGATCATGAACCAGTGAATGTGTGTAAGGTTTAAGTTTCATGCATATACATGTAACCTCAAGCATGTAAAGACCTGGTTATTCCTGTAGATCTAATCATATAGTTGTGTGTTCATATAGAATTAGTTACACAATAGTAAATTCCTATTGATAGGTTCATAAAACAATATATTTGTGGATGCTTATAAATTCTGCAAATGCAGAGGCGTGTATATATGAATATGCGAATAGATATGTGAATCTAGTTTCATTATAATTCTCATGTGTAGCTATCTCTATACAAAAGTCAGCATTTCAGATGAATCTGGTTATTTTTTTTATGCAAATGTATATTTATTCATGAGAGCATATCTTCTTTGGATGTCCTGAGGAACTCTGACTTTAAGAAATTCATTAAATTTATCATTTATGACTTGTAAAATTTCAAGGCAAGATTTTAATTCGACTAAATGTTATTGAGTTGGTGCTATCACTGGTAACCCGCCCAAATTATTTGACTGAAGGATATAATAAAATAATTTCGTTGTGGTTTAAAAAAAATTTTATTCCAAAATTTTTGGGTTGAATATTTGGGGCGTTACAGATATAGAAAGATATAAAGCTCGCCTTATTGCGAAAGAGTTTTCTCAAAGGGAAGGCATTGACTATACAAAGATTTTCTCTATAGTTTCTACGAAAGACTCTTTCAGAACAATGATGGCACTTGTGGCTTATTTTGATTTGAAACTACATAAGATGGATGTAAAGACTGTATTCTTTAATGGTGACATTGATGAGATAATATATATGATGCAACTAGAATATTTTGTCTCAAGCGATACAAAGAAAATGTTTTGTAAATTAAAGAAATTCATCTATGGATTCAAGCAGGCTTTCCGTCAATGATATCATAAATTTTATCAAGTTGTCCTCTCTTTTGGTTTTGAGATGAATGTGGTTGATGATTGCATATACCATAAATTCAATGGGGTAAATATGTTTTCCTTGTTTTATATATCGATGACATACTACTTGCTAGTAATGATATAGTCTTATTGCACGAAACCAAGAGATTTCTGACAAAGAAATTTAAAATGAAAGATCTTGGTGACACCTCTTTTTTATTAGGTATTCAAATATGTCGAGATCATTCTCGAGATATTCTTAAATTATCATAAAAGATCTATATCGAAAAGATTCTTGACAGATTTGGTATGAAGAATTGTAAACCAAGTAACACCCATATTGTTAAGGAAGACAAGTTTAGTGTCGTTCAGTGCCCCAAACACCAGTTTGAAGTAAAGAATATGAAAACGATTCTCTATGCATCAACTATAGGGTGTCTTATGTATGCTCAAGTGTGTACACGTTCGGATATTGCACACATTGTTGGGATGTTAGGTAGTTATTTGAGTAACCCATGAATGAATCATTGGAAAGCAGTCAAACGGGTTATGTGATACTTATAAAGAATAAAAGATTACATGCTTACATACAGGAAGTCATATTAGTTAGAGATCTTTGGGTATTCTGATTCTGACTTTGTCGGGTGCCAAAATAGTTATAAATCCACATCAAGTTATATTTATCTGTTAGCCAGAGGAGCTATCTCTTGGATGAGTGCTAAGCTGACACTCATTGTTTCTTCCACTATGACGACAGAGTTCATATCCTATTAGGAGAGATCCAATCATGAAATATGGTTGCACAATTTTGTCACTGGGCTGCGGATTTTGGATAACATTGAAAGACTATTAAAGTTGTTTTGTGACAATAAGTCGGCAGTACTATATTCCAACAACAACAAGAGCTCGTCAAAGTTGAAACATATAGACATCAAGTTTCTTGTTAAAGAAAATGTGCAGAATGGTCAAATATCTATTGAACATATTGGCACAAACTTCATGATTGCAGATCCACTTACCAAAGGTTTACCACCCAAGGTCTTTCACGAGTATACTGCTCGAATGAGTATTATATCATTTAATGATATGTTGGTTTAGTGGGAGTTTGTATTTGGATGTTCTAGAATAAAGATAATTTTTTTTTTACTGCAGTATAAGGTTCAGGTTCTAGTTTCACTCTATACTCGTTTATTGTGATCTCACTAAAGAATAAGGCAGGACCAGTTGAAAATAGGCATGTTCAGATTACATTACATGTAATTTTCATGCTTCACATCTATGCTTTATCTATGTTATTGGTTATGTCAATATATGTGATCATTGATGAGTCTATTTACGATGAATATAATGAAGATCACTTTGGTTCTATGTTGACATGATCAGTAGACCAGATTTTTAGACATGTCATTTGGTAAGATAATATTATTGAGCTGATAAAGTTATTGCATAATGCATGATTGTATAATGACATATGTAGCCTAAGTGGGAAATTGTTAGATATTTTGTGTGGGCCTGCATATATAATTAATCACTCATTATAAACTAAGGTATGAGCCCATTTAAAGTGATCTTATGCGGTTGGGTCATATGACATCTCATAGAGTATGGTTATAATAATGTGTAGATACCTAATGTGCATTCATATGTCAATTTTCGATTTTATGATGGGGTGAATTGGAAAGAAGACAATGTGACCGTTATAAATGGGTTATGATCCCCAAAACCATATATAGTGACCGTTTCTTTTCTCTCTCCCATCAAGAAAGAGACAATTTCTCTCTCATTTGGATTACAGAAGAAGGAAAAGCCATTAATAGAGATTTTGGAAGATCAAAACCCCATTAAGATCTACCGGCACAATGATGGATTCGGGTACGCTTTCGAACTTTGCTTTATTTTATTTTATTTTAATGATTTAGCATGAATAAATTAGGGATAAATAAAGATTATTTCCCTAAGTTTTTCAACAAATATAACTACTTGAAGCAATGTCAGGAGCTTGTGCTTGGGAAAATCTTGCGATACTTTGAAAATTTTGTTTTTTTTTCTTGAAAAATCTCTCATGAATTTCATAATATATAAAATATAAATGATATATGAACTTATGAAGGATATATACAAGTATAAATATAAATATAAACAATAGTAAACACCACAAACGTGAATTTAACATGGTAAAAATACCATGATAAAAATATAATATTTTCAAAAGAACTCGAATATCATATCGGCCTTTAGAAAGCCTAAGTCATTTTCAAATTATTGGTGATACTTGAGACATAGCTTGACACCTAGGTGAGCTCTAATGCGAGCCTTAGCTACTAAAACATGCTCTAAAGTTCACTTATGACTCGCCATCGTGGGTTGAGCACACCTGGCTATCCGGGGGTGTATACAAACGCTAAAGATGAAAGATGCCAAATCAAACCCCCGCACTTTCACGATATACTTTGCCACTTTCTCTGTTCAGTCCTTACAAGGAAAGGGGGTTGTTGGACTTTTCGGGTTTACTTTGTAAAGAGGTGACATAGTGGGATGAGACCTAGGCCGCTAGCTGTGGAGTCCAGCAGATGGTGGGCGATTAGGAGCAACAACACACTTAAAGTGTGCAATCATTATTGCACCTGATCTCATTTTTATGTTGGTGTAGCCACAGCAGGAGAGTTGTTCACCTGGCCAAGGGAGATATCCCGCAGCGGACCTCAAGGGTTTCATTGGTAGAGGCCTGTATTAAGGCCAGTTGGGTTCGCACCCATCTCATTCTCGGTCGATGGGAACCAGATTTTCTCTTGGCTTAGACAACAAAGTAAACGATCATCGACACCCAAGTTCTTATGGAGCACACCAGTGAAAGGCACCCGCACACCCGGTTTGGAGTTGGACTGATTCTTTTCACAGCCATATCAATATAACCATCTGCCCAGAATTGTGGTGGCAGACTCTTGTGGTTTTGATTCCGGTATTAAATGTACAGGTCTGGAACCATCCAGCTAGATCTGCATTCGGGTTGGATCTAACCCAATGAAGCATTTATCCAATGAAGATGGGGCATGTACAGGCCTAAGAAAACCAAATAGGAAAGTGATTAGATCTTGGCAGCCCTAGGCTACATCATAGTCAGCAAAACTCCATTTAGAGACCACATTTTTGGATTTTTTTTTAAAGTAAAAGTGAAAATCATTCTTTCAGAATGCTGCCAAAACAGCTTCTTCAAAAAAAGAAGAAGCAAAAAATCATTTTAGAAAAAACTTATGGGGTAAAATTATATTTAGAATGTCATATGCATAAACTGTATGTCACTAGCTTGACTCATAAAGCAACCTTATGCATTTGGGACAAGTCTTAGATGAGTTTTCAAGAATTCTCAAATGTTATACAGGTGGACTAACAAGAATTCTCACCCAAATTCTATGCTATAGCCAAATAATAACATGAGTTTTCAAGGGAAATCATTGAACCCAGCTGAGTTATCCAAACAAGGGAAATTTAGAGATTGAGAATTTCACTTTCTTGACATTTCTTTGGATTGAGAATTCATCTTTTCGACTTCGTGAGAATTCTCCTCCAAAGTATCTAAACGTGAAAGAATTAGAGAGTGATTGTAAAGCTTGGTTTTCTCTCCCTTGTCCACCGAGAGATTGAGCACTTTATTTATAGAGTAGAGAAACGATAATACAAGAAAACGATAATATAGAGTACACATGTGGATTACCATTTTATGATAATCCTTATCATAAAATGGTTACAACTAGAATATTCCAGAGAGAATGACTTCTGGTAGGTTCAAGATATCTTGTTTGAGCTGGACTCTTCGTGGTTCAGGATTCTCTTGTTGCAGCTGGACTCTTTGTGTCTGAACTCTTCCAAATTACCTTGAGGTTGAGCTAGACTCTGTGTTGATTATCATTTTTGGAGTCTTGAGAGAAACATGTTTTGCATTATCTTTATCATGCCCCTGCAAGCTCAACGTGGGGTCAACGACGTTGAGTTTGTCTCAAAGAAAAACAAACTTCGAGAATGGAAGAGGTTTAGTCAAACCATCAGCCAACTAATCAGAGGAGTTGATGAATTGAACTTGAAGATGACCCTTTTGCACATGATCCCGAACAAAGTGAAAATCGATTTCAACATGTTTGGTACGGGCATGAAAAACTGGGTTCACTGCGAGATATAAGGCTCCAAGATTATCACACCACAGAATGGGTGGAGAAGTAGGGGCACAACCTAGTTCAGTAAGATGAGACTTGAGCCAAAGAAGATCGGACACAACACAAGTGAGATACTTGTATTCAACTTCAGTGTTGGACCGAGCGACAATCCGCTGCTTGTGAGAAGACCAAGAGACTAGAGTAGAACCCAGAAAGACAACAAAGCCACTTGTAGATTTGCGATCATCAAGGCTATCAGACCAATCAACGTCAGAGAAGGCACTAAGCTGTTGAGAAGAGGACCGTGAGAGTAACAGGCCATGATGAATGATATCTTTGATATAGCGTAGAATACTTTTGACAGTGGACCAGTGGGTAACTATGGGCTGATGCATGAACTGACAAACCTTGCTGATCGTAAAGGCAATATCAGGCTGCGTGATGGTGAGGTATTGGAGATTGCCCATAATGCTGCGATATAAAGTGAAATCATGAAATAGGAGGCACTCAAAGGAGTAGTGATTGGTTTAGCATCAACCATAGAGGCCCGACGAAGTAAATTAAGTGCATAGGCGCACTGGGAGAGAATAAGCCCTCACGATGTATAAAGAACTTCAATGCCGAGAAAATAGTTGAGGTGACCAAGATCTTTAATGAAAAAGGAAAGACTGAGTTGTTGAATGAGTTGCTTAATAGCGACAATGGAGTTGCCAGTGATTATGATATCATCAACATAAATCAGTATATAAATAACCAAGTCACTGTCTTGAAGGATAAATAACGAAGCATCAGAAAGGGAGATGTGAAACCCGCGGGACTGAAGATAAGAATTGAGTCACTGGTACTAGGCATGGGGGGCTTGCTTGAGACTATATAGGGCTCAATCCAACTTGCATACATAGAGAGGAAAAGTAGGGTCATCAAAGCTAGGAGCTTGCGCCATATAAATATCTTCAGAAAGGAGAATTTAAAAAGGCATTATTAAAGTCTAGTTGATGAATAGGCCAACCTGACGAAACTGCAAGAGAAATAACAACATGAATGGTGGTGGGCTTTACAACTGGACTGAATATTTCAAAAAAGTCAAAGCCTTCTTCTTGATGGAAACCCTTAGCAACAAGATGGGCCTTGTAACAAGCCACAAAGCCATCATCATGTCGTTTAATACGAAAAACCCATTTGTGGCCAACAATATTGTAATGAAAACAGGGAGGAATAAGGTGCCAAGTGTGGTTAAGTTGGAGTGCATGAAACTCATCTTACATAGCAGTGCACCATTTGGGGTCAATGTTAGCCTGTTTAAACGAAGTAGGTTTGGGGGTGAGGAGGACAGAGCTAAAGCAAGTAAGAGATAGGGAATAGTGGGTAGTGGTGAACACAAGTGGTTTAAGAGAGTTGGACATAAAGCGAGTGATCGTAGGGTGTGTATGATCAGACGGATGACTCACGACAAATTTAGGAAGAGGAGAGGTAAAAAGCAATGGTGAAGAGGGGTCAAGCAAGTCGAGAATATGGCTCATAGGAGAACAAGCAAGTGAAGGGGGAGGAATGGATAAGTCAGGGGGGACTAGCAGTCGAGAGAGAGGCAGCAAAAGAGGGTCAGGAGGTGGTAGGACAACAGAGAGGGAAAGGCCCCACTCAGAAGGACATGATGAAGAAGAACGAGGAGATGAATAATGGGGGTCCAAAGACAGACTCATCAAAGTAGACATGTCAGGAGATATAAGTACGGAGTTGAGAATGATCAAAACAAAGATAGTCTTTATGACAAGAGGCATATCCAAGGAAAATACATGGAGGAGTCTTTAGTTGGAATTTGAAGGTATGATAGGGTGTTAACAAAGGATAGTAACCAACACCAAAGACACGAAGATGACTATAGTTGAGCGGTTTATGAAATAGAAGCTCATACAAGGTCTTGCGATTAAGAACTAGTGTTGGAAGATGATTAATAACATAAACAACAGTGCAAAAAGCATCAACCTAGAAAGTATGAGACAAGGAAGAAGTATATAACAGACTAAGGCCGATTTCAACAACATGTCGATGTTTGTGCTCAACAAGTCCATTTTGTTCTAGAGTATGTGGGCACAAAAATCGATGTAGAATGCCATGATCTCACAAAAAGTTTTCAAACTCACGGCTGGTAAACTCTCCTCAATTATCAATTTAAAAAGTGCAGATGGCAAATCGAAGTTGTTTTTCAGTAATATGCATGAAAGACTTAAAGCACTCAAACACTTAAAATTTGGTTTGTAACAAAAAAAGCCATAAAAAATGCGAAAAATCATCCACTATGAGAAGATAAAAGCGAAAACCTTCCCGTGAAGACACTGGAGCTGGCCCCTAGACATCAGCGTGTAAAAGTTCTTGTGAAGATATTGTAGAAGATCAAGATTTACCAAAAAAAAGTTTATGAGCTTTGCCAATAAGACAACTCATACTCTTTGATTTTGTTATTCTTCTTACTAACAAAAATTGAATGTCCAGAGTTTAAATAAGAAATAATCTTTTTGTTTGCATGTTTGAGGTGTTGGTACCATATATCAAAAGACACCGCTCTCCCGCACATACTGCCACCTGCAAGTGATCATCAACCTTGATTACATAAAGTCTCGCGCTAGATTTTGGTCTCCTGAGGTGATTTTTTCCTGTCTGCCAGTCCTTAACACGAAATTCAAAATGAGTAAATTCAAAAATACAATCATTATCTTCAATAAACTGGCCCATAGATAAAAAATTCTTCGTAATAGCAGAAACATAAAGAATATTCTTTAAATCGAATGAAGAGCCATGAGCTTTTAGAATAAGATTATCGATATGTGAGATAAGAAGCACCTTACCATTGCCAATCATGATTTATTCACCTCCTTGATATTGTGATTTATGGAAGAATTATTGATCATCCATAGTTAGATGATTTGTCGCACCAGTGTCAGGATACCAATAATCATCAATACTTTGCCGAAGGGACATAGCCGAGAACACTTTAGGGATGTCCCAACATGTTTTGGCAATGTGTCCTCATCTTTCACAGTATTGACAAGTGACAATTCTACGACCACCTTGAGTTTGGGACATAGGGTTGTTGTTGGACGTGTTTGGAGAGGAGTTTCTTCCTTGTCCTCTACCACGACCTCGATAGAAACCGCGGTCACGTCCCTTGCCTCTGAAGGTAATAAGAGTAGTTTGTTGAGGTTCTTGCATTTTAGGAGGCTTGGCATGAGTTAGAAGCACATATTTTTCCTGGTTAAGGAGCAGTTCATACAGATCTGTGAAGTTATACAAGGCCGAATTGGTAGTGATGGAAGTTACAAAACTTTCATATTCAAGAGGAAGGCCATTCAAAGTTATTTGAACTAGTTCTTCATCTTCTACCAGATTACAAGCAACGACAAAAGAGTTAGCTGAAAACTTGATTTGGTCCAGATAGAACAACATGTCCATACTTTCTTTTTTGATAAAATTCAGATTTTTTTTAGAAGCATGAGTCTCAATGGGGATTCAGATTCATATGCTTTTTTCAGAAGAAGCCAAGCTTCACAGACCATTTTTGTTCTTATAATTTGCCTGAGAACAACTTAAAAAATGGTGGCTTTAATCCAACTAAGAGCCAATTGGTTAGAACGAATTCAAATAAGGTAATTTGGATATTTGGTCTCACCCCATCTGCTGTGGCAATGAACGAATTTGGTTGAAGACAAGATCCGTTAACAAACTTGAGGAGGTCCTAGTTGATCATGGCGAATTCAAGTTGTGATCTCCACAATAGGTAATTGTCTCGATTTAATTTTATCGAGACTAAACTAGCGATGGTATTCCATTGGGTCATAGAAGAGGAGAAGGACGATGAAGAGGCCATTGATAACTCGTTGGAGATTGCATGCTCTGATCGTTGGAGATTGAAGACTCTGATACCACGAAAGAAATATAAAGTGATTGTAAAGCTTGGTTTTCTTTCCCTTATCCACCGAGAGAACAAAAAAATGATAATACAAAGTACACATTTGTGGATTATCGTTTTATGATAATCCTTATCATAAAACAATTACAACTAGAATATTCCAGAGAGAACAACTTCTGGTAGGTTTAAGATATCTTATTTGAGGTGGACTCTTCATGGTTCAGGATTCTCTTGTTGGAGCTGAACTCTTCGTGTTAGGACTCTTCCAGATTACCTTGAGGTTGAGTTGGATTCTTTGTGTTGATTATCGTTTTTGGAGTCTTGAGAGAAATGTATTTTGCATTATATTTATCAAAACTCACCCAAAATTTATCTTAGAGAGAGAGAGAGAGCAATGTTGTCAAAATCGTATTGGCTATCGAATCACTGACCATCGATTCTGGTGAATTGAACGATACTAATTCTCAAGTGAATCATTCTGAATCATCTAAAAAACAATTAAAAAATATTATGTATGTTGTCACACATTAAAACCATTAAAATAATATAAAAAAATTATTTTTAAGTAATTTTCATTTATTAAAAAATAATCGATTCAAGTTAGTATTATATCAAATTTCTGACGATACGATATGAAGCAGCAGATTTGCAAAGTACCAACTATATATATATATATATATATATATATATATATATATATATATATATATATATATAAAGAGAGAGAGAGAGAGAGAGATTCCCTATAAGGAAATGGGGTCGTAGTTTCCTCATTTGGATAAGAGAGATTCCAAGCTGACCACATCAATTTGATGTTTGGTATGGTAAATCAGAGAGAGAGAGAGAGAGAGAGAGAGAGAGAGAGAGAGAGATTCCCTATTAGGAAATGGGGTCTTAGTTTCCTCGTTTGGATAAGAGCGCTTCCAAGCTGACCACATCAATTTCATGGTTGGTATGGTAAATCAGAGAGAGAGAGATTCCCATTTAGGAAATGGGGTCCTAGTTTCCTCATTTGGATAAGAGAGATTCCAAGCTGACCACATTAATTTGATGGTTGGTATGGTGAAATATGTGAACAAAAGTAAACCCATCAACTGTAGATTTGCTGTTGGTTTTCTGTGGTAGCAAGTTCTAAACGACTTGATTTTCTCGTGAACCCATAGTAACAAAAGTTTAAACAGGAAAATAGTCCCAAACTTTTTCCTGTGACAAATTGTGTATACCAAAATTTTCTCTTTCAGTAAAAAATTAATCAAAAATAGAAAATAAATGTTTACAAATGGAAAAATATATTTTATCCTCTAGTAATTTTATATGTAACCTGCACTTTATTTAATGTGCAAGAAGGCTACCTTATTTCCTGAGGGCCGTTCCAATTTAGGATGCATTGTTCATCTATATAAGTCAGATAAATGGGTGCGTTTCTGAAAAAAAAAGATATATTTTATAAGACTTGACTCTTGAATCGTATTTTTTTAACGAAAAAATGTGATCACATCTGTACACAAGCTAGATAGCGATTCGAATGTCTAACTTCACTAAATGAATGATGTAGATCACATCTGTAGAGTCCGATTTTACCAAAACAACCTGCATCAATGGAATCCCAAAGCGCGGTGTGAAGATAGGTATGAATGAAACCGATCTGTTCAATATATAAGCTATGCATATGATAGCTGGACCAGTTTGAACCTTTTTTTCTTCCTTTGAGATAGTGAGAATCCAGGTCCAGACTGGTTCTGATCAGGTCCACCATAAGGATAGCCATACCCTGGTTCTATATGGAACACATGAGCCAGAACCAGTCCATACCCTATAAAATAATATTTTGTATCTCTTTTGCATTGAAAAATCACGGATCTTAACCAGAACTTGGGTCAGACAGGGTTTGGTATGAAATTCCACAAATCATACTTGGCTCCATATACTAGTACCATTCGTGTCCAAACCGGATTCTTCTACTCGAACCTTTTTATTTATCACCAAATCCTGATCCTATAGGGTTTGGTACGGGTCAGGTCTGGGTCAAACCCGTCCCATTGACATCCCTACTTGCTACAAAAGACCAACATCTCAGCATTTCATATTTCCAATTCTTTTCTCATAAACAAACATGTGGGGAGCAGTTTTTTCTCACCCATCGGTTACGGTCCCAGACAAAAAGATAAAAATTTCGATCAAATTTCCCTGCCCAACGTCATCAGCAGGACACTATAGTTCCCTACTTTTTATCTACTAATTAATAATTCTAACCCGTAAATCATCTCTCCCTAACAAGTATCGTCAAAACAATCTCTCCAGAAATCCAACTACTGATAATGACGTTATATCATTGTTTATTTCCTGGTATCTTCATCGGATCAAAACGAAACTTCCACGAAATTCCATCACCCCAACTCATACAACTCCTTTAATAGCACTCCTCCTCTTCCCCTGCTCCCCATGAACCCACATTCCCGTTTCTCGGCCACCGGAAAAATTTTCCCACCATGAAGTTTAGTGGCCTCAAGCTCACTGGCCTGTTTAAGGTGAGGTTCAATTCCTCATCCAGATGGAACCCTGCCATCTTCAGCTCATCGACCAAGGCCGGTTCGCCGAGGAACAAAACCACGACACCTAAGAGCGTCCTGGACTCTCCAAGATGGCTTAAGCTGGCGCAATCGGTGACGAAGCCAGCTGAGATAAGCTGCGCTTTGCCTTCGAGCAGTGGGTACTTCTGTTATCCCAACCTTGTGATAAAAATGATTTAAGAAAAAAGATCTCAAGCCTAGAGGCACGTTCTTAAGATCGCTATGTTTAGAATTTCAATCGCCCAACTCCGAAAATTCCGAAGATGCGAAAAGGGTTTTGTTACGACTGAGTTCCCAGGATACAACTAGGCTTGAACCTCAAGAGAGTCACTGCTTTGCAAGAACAGATAACCTCTCCCACACATGAACTCTGCAAGCCAAATCGGGAAGAAAGAAAGGAGGAAACTGGGGAGTCAGAAATTTTGATAATCCAAAAGACGAAAAAGGAAGAGATTTATAGACTTGCTAGAAAGGCCTAAAACGTTTTGAGATAAATGAGATTAATGGCCATAATCCTGACAGTTTGAAAATAGGATGAAAAGGTCCTTGAACGGTCACCCATCGTTGACTGCCAATCAAAGGCCTTCAAAACCGTCCAGCAGCCACAAAGTGCCATAAACTCAATATAAATGCTATTAAAACCTTTCAAACGGCCAAATATCTCAAAACTAAAAAGAAAAAATGGACATTTTCACCTCGCACCACTGCGAGCGAAGTGCAAAGTGCGCCATCAAAATGCCACATTGCGCCTCAAGCGCCCTTGTGCACACACGTGTGCGCATGTGTGCGAATGGGGCGTCCGTTGCTGCACAATGCGCAGCAACGTCCACAATCCACCTAAAGACTCAAGGCTTACCAAAGTAAAGAATAGATAACAAACTCTCTATTTAAACCACTTGAAAAACTTTTCTCTCTTAGATATGTGACTAAACTTTTTCAAAGCACTTTTTGGTAGTAAACAAAATCACCATGATTTTATATTTTAAAACTTTTCTGACAATTGCCAGCTGCGCAATGGGAAGTCAACGAGGTGTTTAAGTTCTTCGATAAGAACGAAGACAGGAGGATCTCTTGCTATGAGACCAGATCAATTCTGAGACAGCTCGACGAGGAGCCGAGTGATGAAGAAGTGGTAAAGATGGTGAATGACGCCGACGACGACAAATTCATCAGCTTGGAGGAGTTTGAGAGGCTGAGCACGACTTCAGCGATTGCCACTGTCGGTTTCAACTTGAACGATGCATTTTATGTATTCGACACAGACCAAGATGGCAAGATATCGGTTTATGAGCTGCGCCGAGTGTTTGTGGCTCTTGGTGATGAGGAGTGCACATTGGAAGACTACCTGAGGATGATAAAGGGAGTCGATAGGGATGGTGATGGTTACGTTGGTTTTGAAGATTTTGTCACCATGTGCACTCCTCATCACCATAGAGTTTTACCTTGCAGGAAGGCTGGTTCATTAAGTGACCTGGTTCTCAGCGAGGATTTTTGTTCATCATAAAAAAAGGATTGGTACTATTCAAGTGTTTGCTAGGAACCAACTGTTGCGTGTATGTGTTTGTGTGATTTATCATTCATGCCTGCTGTACGATCAAGTTGTGGTGAGAGGGTACCATTTAACTTAGCGTGCTCAACACTTGTATTTGGTAAAGCATCGTTCATCAGTAAAATATATAAGCCAAAGTAGCATTAGTTTTATCTTGTATCTCTTTTCCTTCGACATCTCTGCAATAACACGCGATTCACTGATCTTTTTTAAGGTACGTGATTGTAATGTTGGATATATGAGATATTAGTGGGGTATTAGAGAATTAGTGAGGAAGGGTAACATGAATGTTAAAGGATTCACATTCAATATGGGCATGTGAAGGGTTTGTTGAGCCTGCGCATAAAACAATAGGAAGCATGGAGAGCGTACCTGAGGCGGCCATCAGAGAACCAGATCGATGGTGGTGGTGGTGGTGGCGGTGGTTGGGGCAAGGGAAGCTACTCCTCAGCCGAACTGCGGCCCTCCACGAGCGCAGGCTACCGTATATGAGCAAGACCTGTTCCCTCACCGGATGGAAATACACCGAATGAGGTAAAACTTTGATGTTTTATTTCCTTCTATTTTTCACTATATTTTTTATGCATTTGGAGGTCGCTCATGATACCTCTTTTATAGACATAGAGTGGGAACAATTTGTGTAACCGTTTCTCCTGATTCTATGCGAGTTTATCGGAAGGATCATCTTTCGTGGGGATGTTATCCATATCGGGGGTAACCACCACCACTTGGGGTGGTTTATCCCAACATTCTCTCACTTGTTTCAACAATAAACCCTTAACCGGAAAACTTTATGGGAATGACTTGATGAATAAATTGGCCTTTATAATCTATTCTATAGATCCTTAGTTGAATCTCTAATCCTTATGAGATTAACAACAAACAAGTAATAATGAGAATCAATGAACTTAATGTGATCACTTTATTCATATGTATATGTCAAAAAGAGTTTAACAAGCCCATGCTCAATACATGTTCAGAATATAATCATGCTGCTAGCCCTTTAATAAGATGATCAACAATCATCTCTTTGGTACTAATATTGACAATATGCACTAGATGATTCTATGTCCTTTCTTTAACAACAAAATACTTCAGCTCCATATGCTTGCATGACATAGTACTTTTGTTGTTGTTCGAAAAGGACACCACAACTTCATTATCGCAATAGACCTTCAGTGACTTCTCAATGAAATTGACCACCTTTAACTGTGATATGAAGTTCTTCAACCATATGGCCTGCGAGGTAGTCTTGTACAATGCTATGAATTCTGCCTCCATAGTGTGAGCAACAATGGTCGTCTGCTTCCCACTCGTCTAAGAGATCGTGGCCCCAGCAAGTAAGAAGACGTACCCAGTAGTAGACTTTCTACTATCAAGACATCCTTCTAAGTCCATATCTGAGTAGCTAATGACCTCGAGGTGATCAACTTTATGATACGTCAACCTATAGTCTTTTGTCCCTTGCAAATATCACAAGACTTTCTTGACAACCTTCAAATGGGGTATGCCTGGGTTAGACTGAAATCTACCAAGCACCTCTACTGCGAAAGAGATATCTAGATGAGAACAAGTCTGCGTGTATTGCAAGCTACCAACAACTGATGCATATGGAAAAGCACTCATCTGTGTTTTGTCAACATCGTCCTATAGACAATTCTTTAGGCTCAACTTGCCACCTTCTGATATGGGTGTTGAACTAGGTGAACAATTCTCCATCCCATATCGCTTTAACACCTTATTTATGTAGGATCTTTGGGCGAGGCCTAGAAAACCTTTTGCTTTATCTCGACAGATCTCAATGCCAAGTACATAAGCAGCCTCACCCATATCTTTCATGTCAAAATGTGATGCAAGAAACTATTTTGTCTCTGAAAGTAACTTTATATCGTTGGTTGCAAGCAAAATGCCATCCACATACAACATTAATACAGTGAACTTACTCCCACTTTCCTTAAGGTATATACATTGATCAATAATGTTTTCTGTAAACCCAAAAGTCATAATGACTTGAAAAAATTTAATATACCACTGTCGGGAGGTCTGTTAAGTCTATATATTGATTTGTTAAGCTTGCAAATCAAACGATCCATCTTCAGAGAAACCAAGAGGTTGTTCCATGTATACCTCTTCATTCAGATCCCCATTGAGGAATGCTGTTTTCACATCCACTTGATATAGCTCTAAGTCATAATGAGCTATGAGGGCCAAAATTATTCTCATTGACTCTTAAGTTGAGACAGAAGAAAATGTCTCATTATAGTCAATGCCTTCCATCTGGGTGAACCCTTTAGCAACCAATCTTGTTTTATGTATTTCTATGTTACCTTTAGAGTTCTTTTTAGTCTTAAAGACCCATTTACACCCTACGGGTTTTACTCTCTTAGGTAACTCGACAAGATCCCACACTTGATTCATAGCCATAGAATCTAACTCTTCTTTCATGACTTCTATCCAGTGTGTAGATTGTTTACTTTCTACAGCTTTCATAAAGGTCAACGGGTCATCATCTATATCTATGAAATCACAAGACTCCTGAAGGTACACCACATAATCAGGATGTATGGCAGATCTCCTAATTCTTGTGGATCTCCAAATAGGTCATTCTTCAGGCTCAGATTGAATATGTTCATCCTGTTCATGCTCTTCTGTATTGTCCGCAATAGGTTCACTTTGGATTTGTGCATCAACAGTCGTGTGATCAACCACATCATCATTAAAGATAATAATGTGATATCTTTCAGTATTTTCTTTAATAGGTGGTAAAATTGGATCTTGTACTTCCTCAAAACCAAGGTTTTGAAGTGCACTTAATCCTGCTGAACCATCTTCTAGAAATTTTGCCATATCCATTTCAACAATCTGTGGTGAGTGAGATGGGCAATAAAACCTATATCCTTTTCATATTTCTGGATAACCAATGAAATATCCACTGGTTGTTCTTGGATCAAAAGCTTTAACATGAGGGTTATACAACTTAGCCTCTGCTGGACATCTTCATATGTGCATATAAGACAATGATGATTTCCTACCTATTCACAACTCGTAGGGAGTTTTAGGCATATATTTGGTAGGAACCTTATTCAAAATATGCACAAGAGTCCTTAAGGCTTCACTCCACAACTTCATGAGAAGTGTTGAATAATTCAACATGGCTCTGACCATTTCTTTAAGCGTACGATTTCTCCTTTCAGCTACACCATTTCGATAGGCACTACCAGGCATGGTATACTGAGGCACAATGTCTTCCTCTTTTAGAAATTGCACTAATAGTCCTTTCCTTCCCATCTCAGTAAACCTACCATAATATTTGTCACCTCTATCAGACTTGACTATTTTAATATCTTTATCGATTTTTTTCTGTACTTCTTTCTTAAATTTCTTGAACATCTGAAAAACATCAGATTTTTCAAAGATAAAATAGAGATACATATACCGTGAATAGTCATTAATAAAAGTGACAAAATAATTTTTGCCTGTGTAACGGGGGTTAAATGATTCACATACATCTGTGTGGACTATCTCTAATATCTCACTACTGCGTTTGTACCCTCTTTATATGTGTTTGTATGCTTAGCCTTTATGCAATCAACACACAGATCATTGTCAGTAAAATCTAGAGATTTCAAGATCCCCTCATTTACAAGCCTCTTTATTCTCTTTTCAGAGATATGACCCAACCTTTGATGCCAAAGCATGTAGGATTTATCATTAATCATGCTACATTTATTCCCAACCAATGCGTATTCAAAAGTCAAAGACTCCTGAGTTTGGATCTTTATATTCAATTTATATAAACCATCATAAACTGATGCAGAACCAATTTCAATAGAATTTCTATAAATGAACAATTTGAAATTTTCAAACTTAAAATAATATCCAATTTTATCCAATTTTGAAATTGAAATTAAGTTTCTACTATATGGTTGAATATAAAAGACATCATGAAGATTCAAATCTACACCTGTATGTAAAGTAATCCTATAGGTCCTAACACCCTTCACATGTAAACACATCTTGTTTCTCGAATAGATGCTCTTCTCATGCATTGTTGGTTTCCTTCTACTTAGGAACAACTGTAGACAACTAGAAATATGAATAGTAGCACCGAAATCAATTCACTAACTATTTTCAGGAATTTGTAATAAATTATATTCGTGATAAACAAATGATAAATTACCTTTCTTTTCCAACCAGTTCTTGTACTTTATGCAATCTGCCTTCCTGTGTCCCTTCTTCTTGCAAAAGAAGCACTTTATGGGAGCAGAGTCAGATTGCTTGCCTTGGGATGTCTTATCTCTTGCTGGCTTCTTCTAGCATTTCTCTTGAATGTATTCATCTTCGATCCTATCTTGGGTGCATGAGAAGCCATATGTGAACTCTGCACCTTCTCTCCTTTCAATCTCTTTTTTTCTTCAACACACTTGGACATAAGCTTATTAAACGTCCATTCATCATTATGTGTGTTGTAAGAGATTTTGAAAGGTTCGTGTTCCAAGGGTAAGGATGCTAGAACTAAATGCACTAGGAAAGAATAAGAAATAGTCAGCTTCATGTCATTCAACTGAGACACTATGTTTCTCATCTCCAAAATGTGCTGGTGAATGTTTCTCCTTCCAGTATATTTCATAGATATGAGCTTTGACATCAGGGTACTGGCTCTGGCTTTATTTGAACTCACGAATTCTGCTTTAATAGCACTCAAGAATTTTCTTACTATCCTGCATTGCAGGATGGCACTTCGAATATTCTTAGCCACCTTAGATTATAGAAGCAACATACTAAGCCTATTCAAACACTCCCACTTCTTAAAAGCACTCTTTTGATCAGTCAGGGAAGCGAGTTCATCTATCCTTAAGGCCAGATCTAAATTCGTATACCCTAATGTAAAGAGAGCAGTCTCTTTCCAATCACTAAAGTTCGATCCATCTGTTACGACAATGAAGCCGTACATGATACTTCAAGTACAAGGTTTTGATGATGAGCAAGTGAATCAACTGCATTTCAGCTAAGGCAATAAAGAAATATGACAAGCATTGAAGAACTCGATGCAGAATCTTTGAAGACTTATGTGCAAATGTAAAATTTTGTTTAATGTCTTAGATTCTTGTAAGAGCCTTACTTAGAGTGCATATTTCAGTTGCATTTCAGCTAAAAAGTCTTTAGAAAAACTTTTATAAAAGAATCCTTCATGAAAATCTTTTAGAAAACTCTTTTCTTAAATTTTCGTGTTTATTAGTCGACCAATAGACTCACCCGTCGACTAATTCTTTCGCGCCAAATTTTCTAAACAAAATATCATTTTTGTCAAATTAGTCGACTAATGACTTTATCAGTCGACCGAACAGAATGTCTGTTTTCTAGAAATTTAGCAGCAGTCGACTAATGATTTTATCAGTTGACTGAACAAAACATGTATTTTCAGAAAAAATTTAGCAGAAGTCGACTAAAATATTTTTCAGTCTACTGATGATATTATCAGTCAACTAATTTTTTCTCTAGTCGACTAAGTTTCAAAAGTTCAGATTTTCAAACGGCTCGATAAACAGATCAGTCGACCGACGATAACTATCAGTCTACTAATAGATAATTATCAGTCAACTAATTACTGTTCTACTCGACTAATTATGTCGTTTTTTCTTGAAACTTTAAAAAGGCGTGTCTTTTCATTTTTCAAGCATTTTGATCGTTCAAAATGGTCTGTTTTGACACCCTTTCATACCCTCAACATATGAAATGTTTCAACTATAAATATGAGTGCATTTTACACTCAAAAGCACTGCAATTCAATCAATTTGAATCAATTACTCTTTGCTTTTCACTCATATTCATTTTCTCACTCACGTGATATTTTTCACTTCAGTTTTTCACTCAAATTCCTTTAAGAGACAATGAATTCGTGAGTTGAGTATTTCAACAACCTCAAAAGTCAATTGCATCTCATTTGCATTCATAAGAAGGGCTCATGGGTTGTTTGTAAGTTGTTACTTATTTCATTTTTCTGTAAAAGGAAGAACTCCTTGGTTTAAAGGAGTTGTTTGCTTTCAGTAGGTGTGTTACTGAAAGTGAGACCGGATTTGGTTTGTATGATCTTGTAGTTACACAAGGTTGATAGTGGAAATCTCAAGCTGGTTTTGCTTGGGGACTGGATGTAGGTCGGGAAAGACCGAACCAAGATAAATTATTATGTTCTTTGTGTGATTGCTTTGTGAATTGCAAAATCCGTCAAAATTCCATAGACGATATTTAAAAACACTATTCACCCCCCCCTCTAGTGCTTGTTGCCTCGATCCTACTGCACTTTCACCATCTAGAAAGGGAATACAGCTAGAGTCATTTAAAATCACAGGACTAGTTACTGCACGATAAAAGACATGTATCAAAAGGCATTCGTATGAGACAAAACTTAATGAAAAAAGAAAATGAATAAAGACCCTTAATATGATTATTTCCATGCGAGTGTAGGGGGTCATTGAAGCCCTACTTTGATAAGAGCGCCAACATGCATAATCACTTCGCCTACTGACCATATTTGGTAAAACTAAGGTTTTTGTGAAGTTAGACCATCAACACAAGGTACTTTTGGATACACATGTGCGATGTATCTCGACATATTTACATTATTTTACCCTACATAAATTTTAAACACGATAAACTTTCTTTGGGTCATTTATCATTTCACGAATCTAAGTACAATGTTTATATTGGCTAAAACTATATGATAGTACTAGAAATTTTTCAACAACATACGTGTATTTAATCACTTTGGTGACATGAATACACTAAATCATCTAACTATCCTTAATGCCAATATTGAATATTCATAAAATAATGAAATAACACTTTAAACATGCTGTAACTTAATGCTTATGTCCATAGATCGAAGAAAAAATCAATATCCATATCAAAAAATTGATAAACTGATGAAATGAAAGCTTGAACCAATTACCAATTTATTGAATCAGTTCTCAATCCTTATGAACTGACTATAAAACCTCCTAACCAGTGACATAATCCCTTGAACCGATCTCAAAACGCAAAGAACCAGTCAAAAGGACCCCCAAACCGATCTCAAAATCGAATGAACCGGTTAAATGACCCCCAAACTGGTGCCAAAACTGGATGAACCGATCAAAACATGCTCTGAATCAGTTCAGAATACACTAAACTAAGTCTGTAACACTTTAAACTGGTCTCTGCTACAGTGAACCAATCTCAGTTATCTGAGAACCGGTTCTAGAGAGACCTGGATCGGTCCAGAAATATGCCAAACCGGTTAAGACAATTCAGGCTCTATTACAGTGCATTCGGATCCTGTTGTGTCATGCTGCCAGATCCAAAGCTGTATAATCCAGTTTTAATCAGATTCTGGATCTGTCTCTGAAAAAAACTGAATTTTGCATACCCGGATCTGATCTAGAGACATTTGGACGTGGATACTATGATCCGCAACCCTGTATCTAAATCCAACCGACAACTTTATAGGTTGGTACGGGTCCACAGATCTGGATCTAAAGCAATGACCCAATCTAGTGAAATAGTATGGATCGATTAGAGATCCAGAGTCCAGATCGGGTTCCACAAAATTCAACTCGAATCCAAAACCAAAATGGGTCAGGGTTGCAAGGGTCTGGGTCTCTTACCCGAGAACCAAATCTGATCCAAAGAACCTTTATGGATCGGTACAGGTAAGTCAGGTTTAGATCCAATTATGGGCCCAATCCTGATTCGAAGGTGCATGGGTTTGGGTTTATAAGAAAACTGGATCCCTCACTCGAAGCATGGACCCGATCCAGTTGAGCCTTATGGATCATTTCGGGTGGGTGGGTCTGAATCCAAATTATGGACCCGATCCGAAACAATAAAACCCTGTTTTATGAAATAGGGTTTTCAAAAACCCTCAACCCTCCTTTCGACTTTCTCTCTCCCCTTTCCCAGAGAGCTCTGTCACCATCTCCTACGGTCCAGCAACCAGAAGGTCGCCGGTGACTCCGTCGGCAAAAGATGCGGCACCCTCCACCATCTTGACAATAGCCTGACGGTTATGGCCGACGATGATGGGGAGGCGACATCTCCGGCAGCCCAACATGCTGCAGAGGTGCCGATGGCTCCCATGGTCGGTGACACCGTCGGCAAGACGGTGCATCAGATCTGCAGTGCTCGCAAGGGAGAAAAGCAGGGAAGGATTGACCGGCGGATCATGGCCTCGATCGACACCCAAAAAATGGAAGTAAAGATTTTTTTTGGGCATTTTTGGAAATAGTCGACTCAACGTCCGACACTCTCAAAACTGGCAAGGGATCCCCCGTCTGAGTCTCGGATGTGGCGATTGCATGTCCTTCTTTTAAGAAATCGACCTGGATGAGATCAAGGAAGAGAGGATGAGCGTGTCACCACTCAAACGATGGTTCCACCGAAAAACCTAGATCGGTTATGGCATAAATCAGCATGCGCAACAGAAGTGTAGGCCCATAACCCCAATGTTGAGCCTGCGCATAAAACAAGATGAAGCGTGGAGAGCGTACCTGAGGTCGCCATCAGAGAACCAGATCAATGGTGGTGGTGGTGGTGGTGGCGGTGGCTGAAGCAAGGGAAGCTACTCCTCAGCCGAACTGTGGCCCTCCATGAGAGTAGGCTGCCGTATGCAGTCGGTGAGCAATACCTATTCCCTCATCAGATGAAAAAACACCAAATGAAGGTAAAACTCTGATGTTGTATTTTCTTCTGTTTTTCACTATATTTCTTCTGCATTTGAGGGTCACTCATGATACCCCTTTTATAGGCACAGAGTGGGAACGGTTTGCGTAACTGTTCCCCCTGATTCTGTCTGAGTTTATCGAAAGGAGCATCTTCTGTGGGGATGTTATCCACATTGTGGGTAACCACCACCACTTACGGTGGTTTATCCCAACAGGGTTTACATATATGAATGCCATATATGTAACCCCCCTACTTTCCTCCCACTATAAAACGGGTTTGGATCGGGCCTATCATCGGGTCGGTATACCCAATCCGACCCAAATCATAGCTCAGAAAAGGGGGCTTGATGGCCTTTCAGTTTTTGAGAAAATTGAAGGCCTTTGGTTTTCTCATAAACCGAAAGCCATGATTGACTGGGGTAAAAAAACCTCCACCCTTATATTGTGGATGACAACGGTGAGGCCGCCAACGACGACGACCAACTCACCAGCACCTTCCAGGCGACAACATCCAGATAGCCGACAGAACCAGTGCAAGGTTTATATTTTTTTATATACATCTATCGTCAGAGCTGATATCACCATTGGTGGCCTGCCTGTCGACCTCTAGGCTGCTGTCTCCACCGACAACTATTGGATGATGGCATCGACGACCTCTGTCATCCGCCACCATCCAACGACAGAGGTGGGAAAACCCGAAACAAAAAATGAAGGGGTTTACTGTACGTCACCCCCCATTCTGATTACATGTCATCACCGGCATCGGCGGCCAACCTGAAATGCTGCCAGCGATAGTGACAACCTCTGTCATGGGTCTTCCTCCAGCGGCCAGCCCCCGACGGAGGTTGGTGATAGAAGGGGGGTTAAAAATCCCCAAACTGAAGCCATTCGGTTTCCTAGGGTACAACCCCCTCCACTAATACTTCAGGCGACCGCCGTCTACGACCAGCCTCCACCACCGACGGTGACGACCGGGCTCTGGCAACATCCACCACCATCCATGGCCATCTGTCATCGATGGCAGCTGACCATGTGTAAACACCCCAAATTTTCACCCTCATCCAGTGTTTGTCCATTTCATATGTAATTGCATATCACTGCATACATTTTTGCATATCATTTCATCGCATTGCATAGCATTGCATGTCATTATATCTCATTTTTGAGATCCAGCACTCCTGTTTTCAAAACATTTAATCCAGATTTGAGTTTTAAAACTTTTTTTTCAAAAAACAATTTTAAAACCTGGGTTTTTATTCAACATTCTGTCATTTTCCAACCCCCGGGACCTTATATTTTGAAATACTTTCTTAGAAAATGATCTAGATTCATTTCAAACTCAATTTCAATTGATTTTAATTCACAGATAAGACTCATTTAGGTGGTGTCGCTTCTGGATTCCTTCACTTATCAAAAATCTCAAAAATCTTAGAGTCCTAATTGGATCAGGACTCTTCTTCAAGAGTCCAGTCGGATCAGGACTCTTCTTCAGAGTTTCAATTGGATTGGGACTCTAATCTTTTACAACTATTTTTATCCATTTTCAATCAAATCTTTCAAAATCTTTCAAAAAGAGTTAGAAACTCAGAGTTTAGTCAAAACAAGACTCTGTTCAGAGAGTCCTAGTTGGATCAGGACTCTGATCATGATTTCAATTTTGAGAGAATCTTTCAGAAATCTTTCAATCTACCAAAACTATTACACTTTTATCAAAGAATTTCAAAATTCTGAGGTTTTGTCTCAGAGTCCTGATCAAATCAGGACTCTACCCCAGAGTCCTGATAGAAGCAAGACTCTATCCAAAATTGATTTTCTCACTTCATTTTCACTGGTTTTCAAAAGCTTTGCCCAAATTTCATCATTTGCTCATCAGAAAACCAAAATTCTTAGAGTTCTGATCGAATCAGGACTCTTTCTTAGAGTCCTAATCAGATCAGGACTCTGAACCAAAATTCAATTTCATCCTATTTTTAACTGTTTTTCAAAATTCTCTCATTTGATTTCTCAGAAAATCCAAAAATTAAAAGTCCTAGTTCAATCTGGACTCTGTTCTTAGAGTCTCAGTTGAATCAGAACTCTCTTTTATTTCAATATTCGTTATTGTTTTCACTGTTTTGAGAAGTTCTTTCATTTGTTTTTCAGAAAAATACCAAAAAAATCTAGAGTTTCAGTCCGATCAGGACTCTGTCCCAGAGTCCTAGTCCAGTCAGGAGTCTGTTTTGAAGTCCGTTGTCATTTCCATTTTTTATTTATTTTCATTTATTTTCAAAATTTAGGTCATTTTGTAGAGTCCAGTTAATCCAGGACTCTAATTTAGAGTTCTGATCGAGTTAGGAGTCTAACCCTGACTGTATTTTCTGACTTGTTTCACCATTTTCAATGAAATCTTTTCAAAAATTTCTTTATTTGGCTTTTAAAAACCAATATCACAGAGTCCTAAAAATCCAGGACTCTAGCCCAGAGTCCAGTTCGCTTGAGACTCTATTTTCAAAAATCTTTGAATTTCAACTATTGATTTTAACCCCTTTTCAAAGCCATTTTCAGTATTTATTTCAAATTTTCAAAACTCTGATGTGGGGTCCACTCAGTTGGCGCCATATCCAGAGGAGTTCTGACCCAGTTGGAACTCTGTGCCATTTCAAAACTTTTAATTTCAAGTCTACTTTTGAATCTCTTTTGAAAACTCCTTCAATTTCAAGTTTTAAAATCGCTTTTTGAAAAAAACTCAAGTAGGGCCCACTCGGGGTGGCGACATATTCGAGTAAGTCAGGGCTAGACTAGAGTTAGTCATTGTTCTAGTTAGGTTAGGGGTTTAGAGGAGTCAAAATCAATTTTAAAAATCCATTTTATTTAACTTTTAAACCATTGGTTTTTAAAGGTTTTAAATTCAGGTTTTAAAAACCAAATGTGGGTCCATACTAGGTGGTGTCACATTTGGACTTTTTAGGGTTTAATTAGGTATTAATTAGAGATTAATTAGAGTTCATTTAGGGTTAGGAAACCACAAAAAATCGTTGCCCTTAGTGGATTTATTAGAAAGAGTCCTGAAAAAATGAAAAACCTCTTAATTAACCCTAATTAAGTGACTTTTTGAAAATCTATAAATAGGGGACCTAAAGGGGGTCAAAAGAAGACTCTTTTTCTCTCAAATTTTCGTAGCCTCTTTCTCCTCTCCAGCACCTCTACCTTCCTCCATTGCAGATGCAGCCCCAAGGTGAGTTATTTAATATTATTTTATTATTATTTTATTAGTTTTTTTATGATTTTTTAATAGATTTCACCATGGAAACTCTTGTGTTCATGGATTTAACCATGGATTTTATCCAAGAACCCCAAAATCAATTCAAGAAGATGATCTAAATTTGTTTTTTGTGTTTTACAGGGATTCTAATCCATTAGAATCATTTATTGCATTATTTTTTATATTATTAACCAATAAAACATGTGATTTACCCTTTTAATGGGTTAAATCCATGCTTTTAAAGGTAACATCAAATTCCAGCCATTGATTCCCTGTATTTTATTTATTTATTTGTTTATCCATGTTTATTACACATTTTTCAGCATAGAAATAATTTTTACTTTACTGTTTTAATGTTTATTTTATTGTTTTTCATTAGTTAATGCATATTTTCTCAAGTTTCTTAGATTTCTGTGTGTTTTTAGTTTAGAATAGAAAAGAGCATGCTGTTTTGGATTGAAATATGTGTTGTTAATTTCTGATTTTTTTATATGTGATGCATGAATATGTGATTGAACTACTGTAAAAAAATCAGAGATTTTGGACTTCGGGAACCCTGTCAGAAAAATCAGACACCAAATCGGGTTTTTAAAACTTTAAAATCGTTGTTAAAATCAGGAAGGTAACTTGCTGTGATGATATTTTTCTCATCCTATATCCAATTTTAGATCTGTAAAGTTCCATTGATTCACATTGATTAGATCTATATACTGTGAAATGTTCAGAATTGTTTATTACTGTTTAGTATTTTTCCTCTATCAGAGACTCTGATTTTCAATTTAAAACTCGTTAGGGTTTATCAAAACCCTAATCAGATTTGTGTTGTTTATAAATCCAAAACTACAGATCCGATTCATGATCTGTAAAAAGTGAGTATTGTTATTTTTCTGTCAACTGTTCACTGTTAAAATCTCTGATATTTTGGAATAGTACTGATATTTATCCTGAAATTTGTAATATGCAGTGTCTGTTTTAACTCATGTTTGGTTTGCAATATTGAAGCCCGGATTGCCGGAAGGGGATCTTCTTGATCCTAAGTGCTTTTTCAAATCTGTAAAAAGGAAGAGTTCTGTTTTTCTTGTCTATTTGGTCTCTGTAAAATTTCATAGATTTTCATAGAGGTTTGACCCCTGGTTTGGGTCTTGGACTGAGACTGGTGGGTGAACTAGGTTAAAAATAGCATATTTTTAGGGTTTGATGCTATTTTCGGATTAAATTAATGCCAAAAAATTATTTTTATAATTCCAATCCAATATTAGGGTTATAATAAGTGCAGGTACCAAATGTGATGAATTTTGGAATCTGATTGATGACTGAATTAAGCAAATTGCAAAACAGGGTACCCGAAGAATTCCAAAACACTGCAAAAATCACAAAATTTGTGATATTCTTGGTTTTTCGTGCATAAGCATATATTTTTTAGGATTTAATCATATTCATAATCATATTAGGATACTTTAGGTTAAATTTGATGTTCATTTGACTTCATTTAGTGCATAAAACCTAAGTTTTATCCAAAATCTATTTCAGAAAACCCTGATTTCAAGGCCATAGTCTTGCTATCGGGGGCAATTTGGTCATTTGACCTAAATTTCGAAATCCATAACCCTAATTTTCATATTTTTAATCATGTCATAGCATATTTAGTTTGATTTATTTTCATTTGAATTTCAAAACTTGCATTTTATCAAATATCTTTCTGAAAACCCTAATTTCAAGGCCATACTCTTGTTATTAGGGGTATTTTGGTCATTTTGACACCAATTTCGAAATTTTATATCTTATCTTTGTTATTTATTCAATTTTATTTCATATTTTTATCAATTTTGACTTAAGAGAATCATGGAAAAGGCTTATATCTAGCAAAATCCAGTAATTTCTAGATATTACTAGATAAACCTAGAAAAGCCAACATATCATCACTAACAAAGCTTTCTAGTTTTGCAGGTACATTAAAGATTTTAATTTCTTGTATTTAAATTCAATAGTGATGTAAATTAAATTAAACTTTGGAATAAGAATTTAAATTTCAACTTAGACTAGGATTGCATTGCATATAGTTTAATTCTGCAAATATTAAATGTCTGATGAATGAATCATTCATGCATATTTTTATAAATTCACCATGGTCTACACGAATGGCACGTGCACTAGCTTTTATGAAGTTTATAAACTTGGTGGAATTCGTATTTATGGTCATAGTCAGAATATGAATGATACCCAGATTTATGATCTTCACATTAGCCACATTCAGCCTACACTATTAGGCTAACTTCAAAAATACACTACATTAATCAAAAATACAAAAAAAAAAGATTTTCCCAATTCCTTAAAATCAAGTATTTCAAATCCATATTCATTCAATTCATGCATTTACAAATTCCAATTTCAATTCAGAAAAATCAGTTTTCTCAAAATCCTCTAAGTCTATTTCAAAAATCGATTTTCTCAAAATATTGATTTGCCAATGATATTTCAAGTATTTCTCAAGTTCCAAATTCGATTTTCTAAGTTATATTTTCAATTTCAAAGTTTGAATTCAAAGAAATCAAGTTTTCCAAGGCTATTTCACATTTCTTAAAATCGATTTTCACAAAATCCTTATGTTTCTTCAGAAATCGATTTTCACTTTCTCAAATACAGTATCTCAATCATGATTCACGATTTTCAAAGAGTTCATTTTCCAAATATTTTCCAATCTTTGAAGCAAACATCATGTTTTCAAATATGCATTTTTAGAAATTCATAGCACATGCCTGATTCTATGTGCATTTAGAAATTAGAATATGATTTAGATAAGTTGAATAGAGCAGAGCAATAGATTGATCCTTGGTTCGATTACTCCTGTTAAAGGTGGCAGGAACGGTTGAACCTCGTACCGACAGGCGAGTCCCATTCTTCGAAATTATCCCGCATTTTAAAAACGGAGGTGAGTTATTTTCAAAATCTTTTTCAAAGGTCAGTTTGACTCGCAAAAAGCAAAAATTTTGCGATGATAACACCATGTTATTGGCTATGATTGACTGTGGCTTCATCAACAGCCTCTGGTGACCACCAACCATCGTTCAGCCTTCGGAGCCATCGACGATGGTTGACCATAAGAAGCCAGCCAACACCTGTCAAGGCCTGGTTCAGCCTACTAGTGGCAGCACGTGCCAGCTCATGGTAATTGGAGGGAACCTTGCGGGGGCTACAAAAACCCTTGTCGAAATTCAAAATATGGCATCCCTGCTTGACAACGACAACCACCACCGACCTTCGGGAGGAATAGCATATTTTGTCTACTCGCAGGCGGTGGGTTGATGGCCAGTGCATTCTCATCGTTGTCTGACTTTCCAAAGTGAAATGAAGTTCGGTGAGGGAGAATAACATTGACAAATTTTTTGGCAAACGTCAGCACACTCACACGTGTAGTGGAAGCATGATGGGCCCATAACCCAATGTTGGCGTTCTTCAAATCAAAATTAGAATGTAAAAGCAATAATACATACCGGTAGATGCCATGGATGAAACGATGTATGGGTGCTCGGCGTTCTCCTCAGCCTATCGACGCTCATGATGAGCTTAGACCTTCAAGTCGAAGGTGAGCAGAACCCTAAACCCAATAAGAAATGAAGACACCTTGGTTGCTCTCATCAAATTTGGTGAATCAAACCATCATATCGATTCTCAAGTGAATCATTTTGAATCAGCTAAAAAATAATTAAAAAATATTATGTACATCGTAATGCAATAAAACCGTTAAAATAATATTAAAAAAGTTAATTTTAAGTATTTTTCATTTATTAAAAAAGCATTGATTCAGGTTAGTATTGTATCAATTTTCTGCTGATATGATACGATACGAATCGGCCGATTCGCAAAGTACGGACAATATATATATATATATATATATATATATATATATATATATATATATATATATAGTTAGATAGATAGATATAGAGAGAGAGAGAGAGAGAGAGAGAGAGAGAGAGAGAGAGAGAGAGAGAGATTCCCTCTTGGGAAATGGGGTCGTAGTTTACTCATTTGGATAAGAGAGATTTCAAGCTGACCAATTAATTTGATGGTTGGTATGGTCAATCTGTGAACAAAAGTAAACCCATCAACAGTAGATTTGCTGTTGGTTTTCAGTGGTAGCAAGTTCTAAACGACTTGATTTTCTAGTGAACCCATAGTAACAAAAGTTTAAACAGGAAAATAGTCCCAAACTTTTTCTTGTGACAAATTATGTATACCCAAATTTTCTCTTTCAGTAAAAAATTAATCAAAATTAGAAAATAAATGTTTACAAAGGGAAAAATATATTTTATCCTCTTGTAAATGTATAAGTATCCTGCACTTTATTTAATGTGCAAGAAGGCTACCTTATTTCCTGAGTGCCGTTCCAACTTAGGATGCATTGTTCATTTATATAAGTCAGATAAATGGGTGCGTTTCTGAAAAAAAAGATATATTTAATAAGACTTGACTCTTGAATCGTATTTTTTTAAAGGAAAAATGTGAACTTTTCAATCACAAAATTTTGTATTTTGTCAACAGTTGATTTTTGAATAGCAAAAAGATCCTGCACACAAGCTAGATAGCGATTCAAATGTCTATCTTCACTAAATGAATGATCTAGATCACATATGTAGAGTCCGATTTTTACCAAAAAAACCTGCATCAATGGAATCCCAAAGCATGGTGTGAAGATAGGTATGACATAGGAGAGGGCTCCCCGGAATATGCACTGTAGCTACAGTGCATGTTCTGGGTCCCGATTGAGCGCCGCGTGACACTCAATCGGGTGTACGGAGGTGCCGTACACCGCCGTACAATCCGCAGGCTGATGTACGGCGCTTCCGTACACCCGACCGAGCGCCACACGGCGCTCAGTCGGGACCCCCCAACACGCACGCGTGTTGGGGGGAAGGGGCGGTGTGTGTTGCACATATAACCTGCCCCGATGACATATATAGGGTATGAATGAAACGGATCGGTTCAATATATAAGCTATGCATATGATAGCTGGACCAGTGTGAACCTTTTTATTTCCTTTGAGATAGTGAGAATCCAATTTATTCATAAGAAAGAAAATACAGAAGCTAGGTGACAAGGAGTCACCCTAATTAAAACAAGAAACAACAACAACAATGACAGAGCAAGCTTGGCTGGGTCTCTTATCCTGGGCGTGGTTTTTCGGTATAAATATAAAAAAAATAAGAAAGGCGAATAATGGATGTCAGGTTCGAATCCTGGTGTGGGCAAATCTGGTTCAAATCCAGGTGGTTCTAGACCCAGATCTGACTATAATGTGTGGGTACCAGGTCCAGACTCGTTCTTATCAGGTCTACCATAAGGATAACCATACTCTGGTTCTATATGGAACACACCAGGATTGTTCGGCCTACTAGTGGCAGCACGTGCCAGCTCATGGTAATTGGAGGGAACCTTGCTGGGGCTACGAAAACCCTTGCTGAAATTCAAAATCTGGCATCCCTGCTTGACAACGACAACCACCACCGACCTCCAGGAGGAATAGCATATTTTGTCTACTCGCAGGCGGTGGGTTGATGGCCAGTGCATTCTCATCGTTGTCTGACTTTCCAAAGTGAAATGAAGTTCGGTGAGGGGGAACAGCATTGACAATTTTTTTTGGCAAACGTCTCATGAACGTCAGCACACTCACACGTGTAGTGGAAGCATGATGGGCCCATAACCCAATGTTGGCGTTCTTCAAATTAAAATTAGAATGTAAAAGCAATAATACATACCGGTAGATGCCATGGATGAAACGATGTATGGGTGCTCGGCGTTCTCATCCTATCGACGCTCATGATGAGCTTAGACCTTCAAGTCGATGGTGAGCAGAACCCTAAACCCAATGAGAAATGAAGACACCTTGGTTGCTCTCATCAAATTTGGTGAATCAAACCATATCGATTCTCAAGTGAATCATTTTGAATCAGCTAAAAAATAATTAAAAAATATTATGTACATCGTAATGCAATAAAACCGTTAAAATGATATTAAAAAAGTTAATTTTAAGTATTTTTCATTTATTAAAAAAGCATTGATTCAGGCTAGTATTGTATCAATTTTCTGCTGATATGATACGATATGAATCGGCCGATTCGCAAAGTACGGACAATATATATATATATATATATATATATATATATATATATATATATATATATATATATATAGAGAGAGAGAGAGAGAGAGAGATTCGCTCTTGGGAAATGGGGTCGTAGTTTCCTCATTTGGATAAGAGAGATTTCAAGCTGACCAATAAATTTGATGGTTGGTATGGTCAATCTGTGAACAAAAGTAAACCCATCAACAGTAGATTTGCTGTTGGTTTTCAGTGGTAGCAAGTTCTAAACGACTTGATTTTCTCGTGAACCCATAGTAACAAAAGTTTAAACAGGAAAATAGTCCCAAACTTTTTCTTGTGACAAATTATGTATACCAAAATTTTCTCTTTCAGTAAAAAATTAATCAAAATTAGAAAATAAATGTTTACAAAGGGAAAAATATATTTTATCCTCTTGTAAATGTATAAGTATCCTGCACTTTATTTAATGTGCAAGAAGGCTACCTTATTTCCTGAGGGCCGTTCCAACTTAGGATGCATTGTTCATTTATATAAGTCAGATAAATGGGTGCGTTTCTGAAAAAAAAGATATATTTAATAAGACTTGACTCTTGAATCGTATTTTTTTAAAGGAAAAATGTGACCTTTTCAATGACAAAATTTTGTATTTTGTCAACAGTTGATTTTTGAATAGCAAAAAGATCCTCCACACAAGCTAGATAGCGATTCAAATGTCTATCTTCACTAAATGAATGATGTAGATCACATCTGTAGAGTCTGATTTTTACCAAAACAACCTGCATCAATGGAATCCCAAAGCGTGGTGTGAAGATAGGTATGACATAGGAGAGGGTGTTGAGTGTTCTCTCCGAAATATGCACTGTAGCTACAGTGTATGTTCTGGGTCCCGACTGAGCGCCGCGTGACACTCAGTCGGGTGTACGGAAGTGCCGTACACCGCCGTACAACCCGCAGGCTGATGTACGGCGATCCCGTACACCCGACTGAACGCCACACGGCGCTCAGTCAGGACCCGCAACACGCACTGTAGCTACAGTGCGTGTTGGGGGGAAGGGGGGGGGGGGGTTGTTGCACATATAACCTGCCCCGATGACATATATAGGGTATGAATGAAATCGATCTGTTCAATATATAAGCTATGCATATGATAGCTGGACCAGTTTGAACCTTTTTATTTCCTTTGAGAATCCAATTTATTCATAAGAAAGAAAATACAGAAGCTAGGTGACAAGGAGTCACCCTAATTAAAACAAGAAACAACAACAACAATGACAGAGCACGCTTGGCTAGGTCTCTTATCCTGGGGGTGGTTTCTCGGTATAAATATAAAAAAAATAAGAAAGGCGAATAATGGATCATGTTCGAATCCTGGTGTGGGCAAATCTGGTTCAAATCCAGGTGGTTCTAGACCCAGATCTGACTATAATGTGTGGGTACCAGGTCCAGACTCGTTCTTATCAGGTCTACCATAAGGATAACCATACTCTGGTTCTATATGGAACACATGAACCAGAACCAGTCCATACCCTATAAAAAAAATTTTCTTATCCCTTTTGCATTGAAAAATCACCGATCTTAATCAGAACTTGGGTCAGAAAGGGTTTGGTAAGAAATTCCACAAATCATACTTGGCTCCATATACTAGTACCATTCGTGTCCAAACCGGATTCTTCTACTCGAACCTTTTTATTTATCACCAAATCCTGATCCTATAGGGTTTGGTACGGGTCAGGTCTGGGTCAAACCCGTCCCATTGACACCCCTACTTGCTACAAAAGACCAACATCTCAGCATTTCATATTTCCAATTCTTTTCTCATAAACAAACATGTGGGGAGCAGTTTTTTCTCGCCCATCGGTTACGGTCCCAGACAAAAAGATAAAAATTTCGATCAAATTTCCCTGCCCAACGTCATCAGCAGGACACTATAGTTCCCTACTTTTTATCTACTAATTAACAATTCTAACCCGTAAATTATCTCTCCCTAACAAGTATCGTCAAAACAATCTCTCCAGAAATCTAACTACTGATAATGACGTTATATCATTGTTTATTTCCTGGTATCTTCATCGGATCAAAACGAAACTTCCACGAAATTCCATCACCCCAACTCATACAACTCCTTTAATAGCACCCCTCCTCTTCCCCTGCTCCCCATGAACTCACATTCCCATTTCTCGGCCACCGGAAATTTTCCCCACCATGAAGTTTAGTGGCCTCAAGCTCACCGGCCTGTTTAAGGTGAGGTTCAATTCCTCATCCAGATGGAACCCTGCCATCTTCAGCTCATCGACCAAGGCCGGTTCGCCGAGGAACAGAACCACGACGCCTAAGAGCGTCCTGGACTCTCCAAGATGGCTTAAGCTGGCGCAATCGGTGACGAAGCCAGCTGAGATAAGCTGCCCTTCGCCTTCGAGCAGTGGGTACTTCTCGCCAGCTGCGCAATGGAAAGTCAACGAGGTGTTTAAGTTCTTCGATAAGAACGAAGACGGGAAGATCTCTTGCTACGAGCTCGGATCAATTCTGAGACAGCTCGGCGAGGAGCCGAGTGATGAAGAAGTGGTAAAGATGGTGAATGACGCCGACGTCGATGGCGACGGATTCATCAGCTTGGAGGAGTTCGAGAGGCTGAGCACGGCTCCGGCGACCGCCGCTGCCGGTTCCGACTTGAACGACGCGTTTAATGTATTCGACACGGACCGAGATGGCAAGATATCGGTTTATGAGCTGCGCCGAGTGTTTGTGGCTCTTGGTGATGAGGAGTGCACGTTGGAAGACTGCCTGAGGATGATAAAGGGAGTCGATAGGGATGGTGATGGCTACGTTGGTTTTGAAGATTTTGTCACCATGATGACAAGATAAACGCATATCTCTCGTCTCGTTTGTTGTATTTTGGACTAGTAGAAGCGCTAGATCAGTGTTGTTTAACCACCGTGGTGGTTACCTATGTGGTCAGCAGGGTCCTGTGTCAAAGTGAAGTATCAGGATCGAATCCCTGATCATGTACGGCCGGCTGGTTGTGTCCCCATAGAGTTTTACCTTGCAGGAAGGCTGGTTCATTAAGTGACCTGGTTTTCAGCGAGGATTTTTGTTCGTTATAAAAAAAGGATTGGTGCTGCTCAAGTGTTTGCTAGGAACCAGCTGCTGCGTGTATGTGTTTGTGTGATTTATCATTCATGCCTGCTGTACACTCAAGTTGTGGTGAGAGGGTACCATTAACTTAGCATGCTCAACTCTTGTATTTGGTAAAGCATCGTTCATCAGTAAAATATATAAGCCAAAGTAGCATTAGTTTTATCTTGTATCTCTTTTCCGTCGGCATCTCTGCAATAACACGCGATTCAGTGATTTTTTTTAATTCACATGAGTTTCATGTGCAACAACCATTTGGCATCACTCCTCAGATTGTGGTCAACCTCTGGGACACAATACTATCATAGAGGAGATCTGCTCTTTTCTCAACCCAATCCAAAATCGAGAACCACCGCCGATAATTTCCTTCCTCTACCCCTTCTTTAGGTTTTTAGGATTTCTTGCATGTAGATCGGATTTCATTTTTTTTTTTTTGTATTTAGATCTACTCTCTGTGATTTGTGTGTGTTAGGTTTATTTAAGATCGTTTAGACTTATTGTTTTATATTTTAGAATTTTTATTTTGGTCAAAAAACTCTTTTCTTCATCAGTTAGATTTTCTGTGTCAGGCCTAAATTTTCTGGTCTAATAAACAGATTGTTCTGGCCGATCTAGAAAAAGTTTAAGGCTAAAATTTTAGTATATATTAGTTGTACATGTCTAGAGTATTTTCTCAAAATTTTATCTCGATCCGATTAGAGCTTGAAATTTTACGGTCATTTTACCGAAGCTAGTTTTTTGGCTTTGCAGAAATCTGACCTCCAATCCCGAATTTTTCAATCTGATAAACAAATTGCTATGTCTGATCCAGAAAGAGTTTAGGGCTGAAATTTTAATATATGTTGGTTGTATGTATCTAAAACATTCTCTCAAAATTTTTGCTCGATCCGATCAAGGTTGGAATTTTATGGCTATTTTACTGAAGCCAGTTTTCTGGCTTTGCAGAAATCCGACCTTTGGTCTTGAATTTTATGGTTTGATAAACAAATTATTATGGCTGATCTAAAAGGAGTTTAGAACTAAACTTTTAGTATGTGTTATCTGTACTTGTCTTAAGTATTTGCTTCAAATTTCAGCTCGATTCAATCAAGGGTTAAAATTTTAGGGCAGTTTTACCGAAGCCAATTTTCTGGCTTTACAAAAATTTGACCTCCGGTCCTGATTTTTTTGGTTTGATAAACAGATTATTCTAGCCGATCTAGAAAGAGTTTATGGCTGAAATTTTAGTATGTGTTAGTTGTACGTGTCTAGAGTATTCTTTCTAAATTTTAGCTCCACTCGACTAGGAGTTAACTTTTTACGACCATTTTACTAAAGCTGATTTTCTGTCCCTACAGAAATCGGACTTTCGATTTTTGTTGCAGTGATTTTTAGAAATTATTTTTTTTTTTATAATTAAGTGTCTTGTAATGTATTTGGTGAGTTTTTGGGTGTCTTAATTGAGTTTCTTTGTATGTATTAGGTACTGGTTTTCGTCAAAAAATCAGAACCTAAAGTTAAGTTTTGAGTGCTTAAGTTAAGTCTAATTGAGTCTTTGTCAGGTCACTAACATAGTATAGAAATAATTTTGTCTTTTGGGTTTTTATTTTATGTGATTGCAGGTAGTGGCCTCGATGAGCACCCAGGTGGACAAGGGGTTGAATTGGATGCACTTAAGTTCCTTGCACACAGGTTGAAGGAAGCTAGCTCACAGTTATATTTGGAGTTTTTATAGTTAGGGCATTAGGCAATTTCTATTATTTTCGGGTTGTAATCTATTTAAACTTTGTTTTTGCTCATTTTTTTGTAATAGGCTTTGTGCGGGTTTACTTTCGTATTTTTTTCTAATTTTAAGTCAATAAAGAGTGTGATTTATTTGGAATACTTATTTTTATTCCGTTCCCTGTGGTTCGACCCAGACTTCACCACTTTTGTGCAAGCTAGTTATTTAGATTTGGTGTATAATTTACTTTTGATTTTTATTGAAAATATCTTTTAAAAAGTAGACACCAAATTTTGATGGCGTTACTAGATAACGGAGATTAAAGTCTAAGTATTCGCTTTATTACCAAGTGTTTTTTCACATTTACCTAGGATTTCTAGTTTGTTTTGATTTATTACATCATATTGTTTAGTTTACTTTCTTATTTTATATATTAAGAGTGTTTAGTTTGCTTTGGTCAAATTAACTAGGATTGGTAGATCCATGCTTGGTTGTAAACTGTAGAGCTATCTTACTTTTATTGCCCAACCTACCTAAATAGAATACCCAAACTATAGGTGACTGAGCATCTAGTTTGATTGTTGTTAAGATAACTCCATTGTTGCAAATGTGTGGTTTGACTTGATTGCGCTTGTACATTAGGTTAAGTAGAAAGCCTTTAGAACGCATGCTACACCTGATCTAACTCAATAGTGTATGCAAGGGCAATGCTCTCTAGACCCTGACCTTGTTGATCTAGTCAATAACCCTAAATCAATCCTCAGAAGATCCTGTAGAGCCAGACCCATGGCGGAAGACCCCGCCCAAATCCATCCTTTGAGAGAGTACTTTGTTCCTACTGATTTTACTCCCACCTCCTGCATTGCAAGACTTAGTGTAAGAGTGAACCAATATGAAATTAAGGCCAATGTTATTCAAATGGTTCCATCTTATTATGGCCTTAGTAACGGGCATCCATACCGTCATCTTGATAAAATTCTAGAAAGTCTCTGGATACGATTCAGATTACTACTTGAGATTAGATGCAAAAAAAAAATTTGAAAAAAATATTTTCCAATTGGTAAAATGAACCAATTTCAGAAAGCTATCACCAATTTCAACCAACTGTAGAGAGAACAATTCCATGAGACCTGGGAGATATTAAAGGATCTTCTCAGGAAGTGCCCCCACCACCAGGTGCCTAAATGACAACTAGTTCAATACTTTTATGATGGGTTGATGAAGAAGAATCGCCAAATGGTTGATGCAGCCTGTGGGGTACATTTATGCTTAAGAGTGAGGATGAGGCATGGATGATGTTTGAAACTCTGATTGAAAACTCCATACACCATGCATCCGCTTCCCAAACAAAATGGGCCATACCAGCGCTTGGGAGTCTAAAAAAATGAGGGATGTATGAAGTAGGAGCCTCCCTTGAGTTGCAAAACAAGGTTGATATTCTGACCTAGAAATTGAATCAGTTATTGTCAAGCTCCTCCCCATCCCAGCTACTAGATTCACATTCAATTATGTTTGGATGGGAAGTGGTATTTCAGAAAATGGTTCACATTCAATTATGCTTGTCTCAAAAAAGTTGAATAATAAAGGGTCTCACATTTATCTTTTCAATATGAATCTTGTATAGAGCGATTAATCTTTCACTCATATGGAGAATAAAACCACTCTGAAGGCTATCTATGAGAAGTGAAAGCGCTTAAAAAAGATGTATATGAGAAGTGAGAGTGCTCAAATAATTTTAGCATGTTGCTTTTACAATTATAAGTGGCTAAGAACATTCAATATGATATCTCTCATTGCAGGACAGTGAAGAAATTTCTAAAGCCATTAGGGAATAAATGATTGATCTATACGAGATTTCATCTTAGTCCATTTGGATAAGAAACTTCATTATGGGTCTTGGAATTATGGACTCTATTGAAAGACAACTAAAGATCTTTTGTGATAATGAAACAACTGTCTGTAATGAAATGGTGGTCTTCAACAAATGCACAAATAACTCACAAACAAGTGTCTATTAGAGACACTACAAGCATGACCCTTGAAAGGGTATAAAAGGAAGAACACTTGAAAAATAAATAATACTTTATTCATGAACAAAATGCTTAAGAAGCATGGTAATTTACATTGAAGGGGTTCACCCCTATATATACAAAAAAGTGGGAGAGAGAGGAGAGCTCATTTTGAGCTTTCCAAAAGAGACGTTGGATTCCAACGTCTCTTAATATAGTTGTTGGACTATAGTCCAACAGCATTTATTATTATAGTTGTTGGACTATAGTCCAACAACATTTATTTTAGCTGTTGGACTACAGTCCAACAACTATTTACATAGTCAAGTTTCAACAGGAACTTGACTGGATCAAATATCTAGTTTCTATTGAACTAGATGCTAAAAAAGAAAATAAAGAAAAATAGAAAAAGAAAATAATAAAAGAAAATATAATAATATTAAATATATATATATATATATATATATATATATATATATATATATATATATATTACAGTTTACATTTTAACACTCCCCCTCAAACTTACGGTACAATGAGCGAAAGTTTGTTTAAGAGGAAGTGAAATCTGGGAGCAGCGAAAGGCTTGGTGAAGAAGTCTGCTAATTGATATTCTGATGTAACATATGGCAGATCAATGGTTCTATGTAAGTATTCCTCTCTGACATAGTGACAGTTCATCTCAATGTGTTTAGTGCGCTCATGGAATGTCTGGTTGCTTGTAATGTAGATCGCACTTTTGTTGTCACAACACATCTTTGAAGCTTGCGTTGCTTTAGCTCCCATATCCGCTAGCAATCGTCTGAGCCAAACAACCTCCATAGTGGTGGTTGCCATGGCTCTGTATTCAGCTTCGGTGGAGGAAAGAGAGACTTTCTGCTGCTTCTTGCACCTCCACGAAATTAAGGTTTCACCTAGGAACACACAAAAACCAGTAATCGAGTGTCTATTATTGGGATCGCCTCCACAGTCAGCATCAGTATATGCAATTAAATTTAATGAAGATGAAGCAGACAAGAAGAGTCCTCGTGAAAGAAAGGATTTTAAGTATCTAATAATACGCAAAATCACTCCCATGTGCACGAAGGTGGGAGCATGCTGAAACTGACTGACTGTATGAACCGCATGAGTTATATCTGGCCTAGTAATGGAAAGATAAGAAAGAGCTCCAACAAGCTGTCTATAAGGAGTAGGATCATCAAGAAGTTCTCCATCATCAATTTTGATTTTAACATTGACAACTTCTGGAGTGTTTACTTTCTTATCATCTGTAATTTTAGACCTGAAAACGATATCAAGAGCAAATTTAGATTGAGATATCAAATACCCCCAAGGGGAATAAGCAACTTCAATGCCTAAAAAATATCTTAATAAACCTAAGTCAGTCATTTCAAAGTGAGTTTTAAGAAGAGATTTGATATTTGCAACTCCCTGTTTGTCGCCTCCGGTGATGATCATATCGTCCACATAGAGAAGAAGAATAATGATGCCTGCATCAGATTTCTTAACAAACAAAGCAGTGTCAGTTAAACAAGGTTGAAAACCAATATCAAGCATAACATGACTAAATCGGTCATACCAGGCTTTTGGAGCCTGTTTAAGACCATAAAGAGCTTTTTCTAGACGAAGAGCTTTACCCTTATGGATACTAATACCAGGTGGGGCTTCCATGTATACTTCTTCAACGAGATTCCCATTCAGGAAAGCATTTTTGACATCTAATTGAAAGATAGGCCATGTTCTAATGGAGGCCAAGGCTATTAAAGTTCTAACAGTGGTCATACGGGCCACAGGAGCAAATGTTTCTTCATAATCGATGCCATACTCTTGGGCATATCCTTTTGCTACTAAACGGGCCTTATATCTTTCTAGGGTCCTGTCACTTTTGGTTTTGACTTTGTATGCCCACCTACAACCTATAGGTTTCTTACCCGGAGGAATATCTTGTATCGTCCAAGTATTGGCCTTTTCTAGTGCATCCAATTCTATTTTCATGGCTTCTATCCATTCTATATGATTTTTTGCTTGAGAATAGGATGATGGTTCAACATATGATTGTATTAATGTAATGGCGGCCCTATACGTGGGTGAAAAAGATTCATAAGACATAAATTTTTCTGAAGGTTTAGAGATTCTAGACGTTCTTCTAGGTGAGACTTCAGAGTATTTTTGTAATGCACATGGAAGATTTTGCTCTCTACGTCTTGAATATTGTAGACTAACATCCCTATGGATTTGCTCTTCATTATCATCATTTTCAACAACAATAGGACTTTGATCATTCTCAAGGTCACATCCAACATCACATTCATTGGATTTTGAAGTTGGATCAATTAAAAACGAGTATTCAGTGACATCCTTGGATTTTTCAAATTCAAAGAAACTTTCTTTTTCCAAAAAAGATACATTTCTTGACACATATAATTTGTCATTTTGAAAATCGAAACACCTGTAGCCTTTTTGATTATCAGCATATCCTAAAAAGGCACATGGGATTGCACGAGGAGAGAGTTTGTCATTTCTGTTGGTGAAAACAAAACATTTGCATCCAAAGACTCTTAATCTAGAATAATCTGGAGTTAAATTAACAAGCTTTTCTATTGGAGTTGTATTCTTTAATGAGGAAGATGGCATCCTATTAATGAGGTAGGTGGCAGTTAGGACCGCTTCAGCCCAAAAAAATTTTGGAACTTGATTTACAATTAGCAATGTCCTAGTAGTTTCCATAATGTGCCAATGTTTGCGTTCGGCTAGGCCATTCTGTTGTGGAGTGTGTGGACATGATCTTTGATGTGTAATACCATGTAAATTGAGATAGTCTTTGAATTCGTTGGACATAAATTCTCCCCCTGAATCAATGCGAAAAACAGAAATATCATTTTGAAACTTATTTTTAACCATTTTATGAAATATTTGGAAGTTAGCAAAGACATCAGATTTATGTTTAAGAAAATAAATCCAAGTATGTCTAGAAAAGTCATCAACAAAAATGACATAATATATATAACCACCTTTGAAAATAACTGGTGTGGGGCCCCAAACATCCGAATGTATTAACTCAAGTGGTCGTGAGGAAACAAAAGTTCTACTAAGAAATGGTAACCTTTTCATTTTGCCAAGAATGCAGTCTTTACAAGAAAAATTTTCAGAATTACAAAATTTTTCCAAACTTGGAAAATATTGAATTTTAGACATATGAGGATGGCCAAGCCTTTTGTGCCATAAATCCAATTCTAATTTCTGAATATTATAACAAAATGCATTCTTGGGTAATTCCAAAAAGTCCATGTAATAAAGTCCTCCTTCACTATGGCCTTCCCCAATCAGCTTCCCTGACTGGCGATCTTGTACCCAACAACCATGAGAAGAGAAGGAGATATTACATCCATAATCAGATATTTGCGAGACAGATAAGAGATTCAAATTAAGTTTAGGGATATATCTAACTTCTGGGATAAAAAAACTTTTGGATTTTTGAAGATTTTCAAAACATCCTATTCCTTTTACTTCGAGAGATGTGCCATCGGCTGTAAAAACCTTTGACACACTTGAGTTATTTTTAAGACATTCGGATAGACTATTAACATTTGGGGTCATATGAAAAGAAGCACCAGAATCTAAAAGCCAAGGAAAGTTACCTGGACCGGAGAAAGATGCAACTGCCGCTCCAGTTGAGGCTTCGGTTGAGGAGGATACCCCTTTGAGAAGAGGTTGAAGGATTTCCATCAGTTGAGCCATAGACACAGGTGCATCTTGATCTTTTGACTCAGATTCAACAGATGTAACTCTTTTTTCTTCTCTTCTTTTTAACTTTGGACATTGAGGCCTATAGTGCCCCGGTTCATGACAATGATGACAAATAACTTTTCTTTTATCAAAGTCGTCGTTTTGCCTTTCAAAATGAGGCAGCTTGTAAGTACGAGTATGATTCCCCGGTCTAGATACAGCTAAAATGGAGTCATCATCAACTTTTGGAGTACTTTTTCTAAGTCTATTTTCCTCCATAATGAGCTCTTCTATAGTATCAACAATAGAAGGAATTTTTCCACGATGTAAAAGGGCCGATTTGGTGGATTCAAACTCCGGCCTTAGACCATTCACAAATTGATAGAAATGTTCCATATCGAGTTTCTTTTGGCGAAGCTCGATATCTTCGGCACAATGCCATTTGGGCTCAAGAAGAGTCAACTCTTCCCAAAGTTCGGACAACTCATTATAATATTCTCGAATAGTTTTATCTTTTTGAGTCATTGTCCGAACTTTATCTTATAAATTGCATACATGTGCAATATCTTTAAGGGAATACATGTTTTTGAGGTATTCCCAAGCCTTATCGGCATGCTCAAACTTAGCTAAACTAGAGCATTTTTTAATGTCTATGCTATTGATGAGCCATGACATAATTTTTGCATGCCCTATCCTCCATTCTTTCCATTTCTTTTCATAAGTGGCTAACGCCTTACTCTTCTCTTCTTCCGTTAGAGGAACCTCTTTATCACCCTCTTTCTTGGTAAGAGATAGTTTAGGTTCCAAATCGGAACCATCCACTATACCCCATAAACCTTTTCCCCAAATGTGGTGCTTCATAATCGAAGCCCACATTACATAGTTAGTATCATTTAGCTTCATAGGAATGATGGTGATCTTATCATTGTCATCCATCTTTTACAAGGGTAAGAGAGGAATAAATAGGAGGAGAGAGAGAGAAAATTAAAAAGAAAAGAAAAAGAGTAGACAAATGAATAAGAGAGGATACAAAACCAAAATTTTTTGTAGCACAAGTTCGCCTTTCTTCAAACAAATCTTCTTGAGCCAAGAACAAGGTGATGAAACACTTTTTGTAAATGTGACACGGACATCGAGGCAGAAGCACTTCAAGATCTAAGGATTTCGTAGCTCTGATACCATGTAATGAAATGGTGGTCTTCAACAAATGCACAAATAACTCACAAACAAGTGTCTATTGGAGACACTACAAGCATGACCCTTGAAAGGGTATAAAAGGAAGAACACTTGAAAAATAAATAATACTTTATTCATGAACAAAATGCTTAAGAAGCATGGTAATTTACATTGAAGGGGTTCACCCCTATATATACAAAAAAGTGGGAGAGAGAGGAGAGCTCATTTTGAGCTCTCCAAAAGAGACGTTGGATTCCAACGTCTCTTAATATAGTTGTTGGACTATAGTCCAACAACATTTATTATTATAGTTGTTGGACTATAGTCCAACAACATTTATTTTAGCTGTTGGACTACAGTCCAACAGCTATTTACATAGTCAAGTTTCAACAGGAACTTGACTGGATCAAATATCTAGTTTCTATTGAACTAGATGCTAAAAAAGAAAATAAAGAAAAATAGAAAAATAAAATAATAAAAAAAATATAATAATATTAAATAATATATATATATATATATATATATATATTACAATTTACATTTTAACACTGTCATTCTCAAATAACAACAAGAGGTCAATCTCATGTCAACACATGAAGTTAAAGTATTTTGTTGTTAAAGAAAGGATTGAGAATCATCTATTATGTATTGATACAATTAGTATGAAAGAAATGACTGTGGATCCCTTTATTAAATGGTTAACACCGAGATTATATTCTCAACATGTAAAGGGAATAAGTTTGTTTGATTCCTTCTGATGTATGACAATACATTATGGTTACATGTGATCACATTTGTGAAACTAAATTGGTTCTCTATGACTTTGTGTATTTTTTATTTTGCATAAAGGATCTCTCATTTGGTTAGAGAGAATAACAAAATAACAATATTAAAGGACCAATAAAATGTATTAGAAACCAACCTATTCATAAAGATAACCTTAACATGCTAAAGCCCTGAAAATTAATTATATTGTAGTACATAAAAATATAATATTTCATAAAGAAATGTTCATCTCCATGATTCATATGATTCATTCTTGTGATACTGGATAACATGTGAACCCACATAAAAAATTAAGTCGAGATAACGATATGAACCTCGATTTTGTGCCTTTTCGTATCAATGGATCAAGTGAGAGAATGTTGGATATTTTGGATCGGGTCTAACCCTATATGTGACCCCGTTTGATACTAATGAAGGTATTAGTAGGGCATTAGTGAGAATTAGGTGGGAAGAGGTTACGTGAATGTGAAAGGGTTTACATTTAATATGGCATATGAAGGGTTCACATACAAGAATGCCATATATGTAACCCCCCACTATAAATTGAGGCATGACCGCTTGATGAGAGCAACCAAGGTGTCCTCATTTCTCGTTGGGTTCAAGGTTCTGCTCACTATCAACTTGAAGGCCTGGGTTCATCGTGGGCATTGATAGGCTCAGGAGAACGTCGAGCACCCGCACATCATTTCATCCAGGTCATCTATCGATATGTACTGTTGTTTTGATATTTCGGTTCCGTTTTGAAAAATGCTAACACGTAAATCACACAATACTGTGAATCATGACAAAAATAAAGTCGTGATTGTAATTGCCAACTATGATTGTTTTTGCTTTGAATCTTGTAAAAGTTAATCATAGTGTGTTGAAGCACCTGCTCACCCTCCCTCTTGAAGATAGGGGAGGGCGATCGTCACACTAAAAGTATGCAATTATATTGCACCTAATCCTCCCTCCTCCTTATGACCACTGTTGCTTTTTCGTGACAGAGAAAGACATGATATCTCGTAAGTGGCTGTCTAAATGACTACTGACTCTAATTTTGAAGAACAATATTCTTCTGTTTGCATAGTGGGACTAAGCCGACTAACACTCACATGCCTCCTGATATGAAAATCTATATTGGTTCATATGAAGTTAAACAGGAATTTTCTTCATCTTTCTTTTTTGTCTGTTGATTGCAATTTTAATTTTTTTCTGGTACCATGATGCCAACATGCAATAGTTGGTACCATCAATGATATTTTGAAATGTTAAAAAAAAGGAAAAAATAAAACAATGTTAAAACCGTACCTCTTGTAAACTAATGGTCTTTTTAAAAAACTACTCATTGTTTAAAATATTAGGCAGAAAATGGAGTTTAAATTATATATATAGTAATAGGTCCATGTTAAACGTGTTGAATGTGTTTTTAAGGCTTTTTCATTTTATTTTTAAATTCTAATCGTACAGGTGTGATCTATGTACTTGATTTTTATAGGGTTCAGCTCTTGAAGTGTTCCATTCGGACACGTGAATGGGTTTTTATAATGTTTGAAAATTCAATGGTTCAAAATCTTTTCAAGGCTCCAAATATAATTTTTTGATGAAAAACACATGATTCAGGTGTGGATTCCTTATAAATTGACCATGCCAAAAGCATTTATTGGGTCGGAACTGGAAAAAAATAAAGAAAGAGAACAAAAACCCATTTAGCACGGACCTCTCTCTCTCTCTCTCTCTCTCTCTCTCTCTCTATATATATATATATATATATATATATATATATATATATATATATATATATATATATATATATATATATATATATATATATATATATATATTGAATTAGTGAGTCAAAATAGGTAGCGCATGCTTTTTGATTAATTTATTGGATAAGGCACCGCCAATGATGACGCAACATTCATCACATTTAAAATAGAGAGGGGGACCCATGATGCTGCCGTTAATTATAAGATGAGCAAATGGAAACCATAAAAAAGAATCCGATAGATCCTAACCGTCTAACTGATGCATCTGGAAGGCTAGGATCAGTCCACACCCCGATGTAAATGACAACTGGTGGTTGGATAACTAAGATAGGATGTAGGATGAAAGCCATCCCATGTCAAGTGATGAAATTCATACTATGATATGCAAATCATCATGAGTGGGATGCTCATCTAGTGCCCATCATTTTTTTATGCCGTTCATGCCCCCAGATGAACGGCTTTGGAGAGGTTTAAATTGGATGGTTCACAAAGAGCCACCTGTGCAGTTTTGATGGGCGTCATTCATTTTTAAAATGAACATCACAGGGGCCGCCTGAGTTGGTACTCTCTTTTCATAGTATATATATATATATATATATATATATATATATATATATATATATATATATAGGAAAATTGGTAGTTGCTCACTCATTAGGTGCTCAAACCATGGTCACTCACGCTGAGCGTCCATCGCGGCATGATGGATGATCAACATCATTTTGCGCAAACAAAATTTTTAGTGGTGTTAAAATAGTGCCACTAAAAGTCTTAGTGTACATTTTTAGACTTTTACTGATGCAAAAATAGTGCCAGTAATTTATTTTTTGTGCAAAAAGGATGTTCAGCGTGAGTGACCTCCGTTTGAGCACCTAACGGGTGAGCAGCTATGCATCTCTCTCTCTCTCTCTCTCTCTCTCTCTCTCTATATATATATATATATATATATATATATATATATATATACATCAAGATGGGAACAATACTAAATGAAACATGTTATTGCATTTTCAGTGTTTTTTCGAAATTCTGACCATACAAATGTGATCTATAAGTTTGTTTTTGTAAGAATCACTTTTTTGAGCATTTGATTTGGATGCATAGATAAGTTTTTATAAGGTTTCAAAATCAACGGACTACAATTTTAATAAAATTTTGAGGCTCCAAATACCATCTTTTCATTCAAAATGCGTGATCCAAGCATCAATTTCTAATAAATTAATCATGCTAAACACACATATGGGGTCAAATTTTGAAAAAAATACAAAAAATGCATTAACATGTTTTATTTAGCATTATGTCCATTTTCTAGGTTTTCATTTCCCTATATATAGGTAACTAAAATAGGTAAACCAATCAAATATATAAAATGGTATGAACCAAGATTTTCATAGGTTCTTTTTATTTTTTTCTAAAATTTTACCATATGGATGTGATCTAGATGCAAGGTTATAGAACAATACTCTTGGATCATCCGCTTACGATGCATAAAAAGGATCTTTTAAGACTTGAAAATCAACGGCTTAAAATTTTTGTAAATATGCAAGCATAAAAAATCACAATTTTTATTCGATTATGATATCCAATACTTGATTCCAAGCAAATGGACCACACAGAATACATATGCAAGGTTAAATTTGTAAAAAAAAACCTATGAAAATATCGGTTCATACCAATTTACATATTTTGCTAGTTTACATATTTCATTTTTTCTACACACACACACACACACACACACACACACACACACACATATATATATATATATATATATATATATATATATATATATATATATATATATATATATATATATAGAGAGAGAGAGAGAGAGAGAGAGAGAGAGAGAGAGAGATGCTAAATGAGTTTTTCTAATCTTTCATTGTTTTTTTCATAGTTTCAACCCCATAAAGTGTTGGCCATGGTCTATTTACGAGGAATCCACATCTCCATCATGTGTTTTCAATAAAGAAATGATATTTAGAGGCTCAAAAATTTAAAAAGATTTTAGACCGTTGATTTATTGAACGTTATAAAAACTCACTTCACAACCATTGCATTCACAATCGAGTCGGATCTCATTATGCAAATTGTTTTAACTAAAATCTAACCTCATAGATGTGTTCAACATGCTCAATTTAGTAGGAATCGACTCTTGGATCATGTTTTGAGACAAAAACATGTTTTATGAGTAAAAAAAAATGATGCCTTCATTGTCGTAAAAATATGTATACAGGTCAGATTTTGATGATTTAAAAGCTTGTTCCCATTAAACAAAACATGTATAGTGTTAGATGTGTGAAAAAGAAACCAAACAAGGGGGTTCTGCCTATTTGCTAGGTTGGTTGAACAAATATTAACCCATATGTGTATGTGTGCACGCACACACACGCCTCATTTAACTTTAGACATGGCTAAGTAAACTTAGGATGAGTTAAAGGTTCATAAAATTTAATTAGTTTAACTATATATTATTTTCTTTATCCAACACTTCTAAAGTTATTTGGTAAGAGGACTTGACGTGGTGAAGATCAAGAGCATATCATTGATCCACATTAGAGTGGACTTGATCCAATTTGCATTTCATTTGAATTACTTGGTTGGACATGTTTAACTATTTGTTTTATATAAGTTTTGGGTTTAGATCCATATTTAAATAGAAAGAATTTGGTACCTTCGGGGCTAAGGAACTCTCTAACTGGAACTCTTAGAGAAAGTTGTTTTAACCAAATCTAATCTCATGGATGTGTTCAACATGATCGAAATTGTAAAAATGAACCCTTGGATCATATTTTTTTGATATAAACATATGATTTTTTTAAGGGTTGAAAATTTGATACATTGTATGCTGTTGATTTTTCAACCCTCATAGAATCTCACGTGCACATTGCATAAACATGATCCAAAGGCTGTTTTCTACTAAATCAAACATATAGATCACATCAGATGTGCAAAAAAATAAAAAAAATACTATTTTTCATGAGGAGGTTCCTTACCCATGAGGATAGCAAAAATTACCTTTAAAATCAAACTAGGAATGCAGTAGGTCTGTTTAAGAACTTTACAATATGGGTTGATTAGGAAGTTGTTGGGAGAAGAGAAGATATAAAATTCTTTGATGCACAATTTCATTGTTTATGTGGTTTAGTTTGGATAAACATATGAGAGACTCATAAACTCAAGATTCATATAAAATAAGAAGAATCATGATAACATTAAATTAAAAAAATGAGAATTTATAGGATCACAAAGTATCACCCACAATACACTAAAATAAAAAAGTAGAGAACGATAGGCTCCTACGTGATTAGTGATTGAGGTTAATGGTTAAATCCATTTATGACCGCATAACTAAATTTATTTTTTTGTTGAACTGGGCATGATTATGTTTTTAACTGCAATGAATGCAAATATAAATCTGGACATGTTGAATGCAATGTGATTGGCAAAGTATGGTTCTATTGTTTTGGTTTCGAGTTACTCTAGCCATGGGACCCGAACAACTTAACCGTGATATAAAACTGTGTTTTATAGAATGATATACATTTGTGATGATGATGCATGTTGCTTACTATTCATTGAAATTATGTGATATTGCATAAATAACTGTTAAATAACATGTTTACATGATTAATGTGTTATAAGAATGCATGGTGTGCTATGTGATGCAGTATTTGAGAAATGCATGTAAGGTGATAGAAACCCATATGGTTATGTGAGCATATGGATGCTCAGTAAAATAAATATTGAATTAAACATTAGTTGATGTTTTAAATTTTAATACTTAGACAGATATGTGAATGGCTTGATAATTAATATAGACCATTCAATATTTTAATTAATTTCTTTGATGAATGGTCGAATGTGTGTGCTTCAGAAATACAATGCATCCGAGAGGTTTAACCAAAATCTATGTCGATTATTTCGTTGTGATATATATATATATATATATATATATATATATACATATATATAATTTACCTATATTTTTGGGTTAAAATCTCGTATGCCGTTACAGTTGGTATCAGATCCCAGGGATCAAAATTATTGGTTCACGACACGTCTAGCTACTCAACATCTCGTTGTAAGTATGTTCCATCAAAATTATGTGTTTTAGAGGTTTGCATAAAATAATATTTAAATCCATGGTTAATATGAGAAGCTAAAAAATTTGGATTCGGTGCTTCACATTGTGATTAAGTTGTGTTTGATTAACTGTAGATGGCTCATCGTGGGAACACTTTCAGTGAAAACACATTCAATATGAACACTCCCAATGATGATTGATAGACTCAAAGGGGTTTTGTCATGTACACCCTTCAGAATATAAGTCAAGTCATTCAAGCATTGGCGCAAAATGAGAACCGTCCTGTCTTTCCAGTGCAGGTAGTGCACCAGAATCTGAACCTAGGGCCAATGACATATGAGAAGTTCCTTAAGCTGGAACTACCCATGTTTGCTAGAAAAGTCAACCCCAAAGCTGCTAAGAGTTGGCTCGAGAAGATCGAGAGAGATTTCCGGGTTTTGCCTATGCTTGATGACAGACAAACCGATTTTGGTACCTACTGCTTGAAGGGTGATGCCAGAAAGTGGTGGGATACCACTTGTTTGGTGAAGTTCGCTGGAGTCGCTAATGTCTCATGGCAAGCCTTTCAAGGAGCATTCTTGAAGACATACTTCCCTCAGCACATCAGGATCTGAAAGCAGTAGAAGTTTCTAGAGCTCGAGCATACATGCATGAGTTTGATAGATTATACTATCAAATTCAGGAGTTTGGAGAGGTACTGCCCCACACTGTTCACTGATGATGAGGCCAGAGCGACCAAGTTTGTCAGGGGTCTGAAAGACGACCTTAGGTATCGAGTCAAGACCAATATGCTTGTAACCCTCACATACGCTATTAAGGCTGCTACAACCTTGTCATCAGAGTGGGAGAAAGGAAGTAAGGAGTCGTCCAAGCAACCCACAAAGATGGAGGACTACTACAGATAGCATCCTTCCGATGGGAAGAAGTCCTTTCCACCTGCCAAGAGTGTAGTCGTTGCAAAAATTTTCCTTTTCTTTTAGGGAAAGAGAAAACTCTCGTAAGGTCTACTTCACATTTGGAAAAGGATTTTGAAAATTTACTCACCTCCATTTTTAAAAAATGCAGAAAAATGGGGAGACGAGATTCACTCGTCGGTACGAGGTTCAACCGTTCATGACGCCTTTACCAGAGGTAATCGAACAAAGGATCAAATTTATGCTTTTGCTTTGCCTAAATTTGTCTAAAAAATTATTCTAAGTCCTACATGCACATTGAATCAGGATTGTGCTATGATTTTGTACTTCAAAGAATATGTATGCTTTTGAAAGGATTTCAGAGATCTGATTTTCCAAGTGACTTTGAAATGAGTTTGAAATATCCTTTATGAAATGAAAGAATTTGAACTTGAATTAGAAAATTGAAATTGAGTTTGATTTGAAAACTTGAAGTTGGATTTGATTTGAATTGAAAAACTTGAAGTTGAAGAGTTCGAGTTTGAAAATTGGATTCAACTTTGAAATGGAATTCAAAATTGAATTTTGAATTAAAAGTGAGAAAAAAATGAAATTGAAGGTTTTGAAATTGAATTCAAAGTCAAGTTTTGAAACCTGAATTGATTAAAAATCAATTTTGGAGTTGACCTTTGAATTGAGAATTAAACTTAGAAATTGAATTTGGAATTTGAATTTGGAATTTAAAATTGAAATTGAAAATCAAAATTCAAAATTGAAATTGGAATTTAAAATTGAACTTTGAATTTATTATTGAAATCTGAATGATTGATTTGAAAAAAAAAATTAAAATTGAAATTTTATAAATGAGAATTGGAATTTGGAATTGGAAATTAAAATAGAGAATTGAAATGAAATTTAGAATTAAGAATTGAAATTTTGAAATGGAAAATTTGGAGTTGAATTTGAAATGAAAATAAAATTCAAAATTTAGATTTTTGAAAGAAATAAAGAATAGAATTGGATATTTGAAATTGAAATGAAATTCAAAGTTGAAATTCAAAAACAAAAATTGATATTTAGAATTGAAATAAAATCAACATTTAAAAATTTGGAAATTGAAATTAAAACTTGGAATTGAAAATGAAATTCAAAGTTTGAAATTAGAAATTTGAAAAATGGAAGGTTAGAAATAAAAATCGAAAATTGGAAATTGAAAATAGAACTTTGAAATAGGATTTAAAATTGAATGAAATTGAAAATAGATTTGGAAAATAACTTTGAATTTTGATAATGGAAATTGGAAAATGACTTTGAATTTAGAAATGGAAATTGTTTTTGAAAATGATTTCAACATTCATTTGGAAATTCGAAAATGACTTGAAATATTTTGAAAAAATGATGCAGTTCTATCTTAAATGATGAATATGGTATTTCTTTGAAAACTCATTTGAATTTTAAAGAGAATTTCATGCTTTATAGAATTAAAAATAAGAATAATTTCCATATATTCATGACTAGGGCCAAAAATATACTTTAAATTAATCTTTATTTAAAATTCAAATGAAAAAAATGATTTTATGCCTTTATAGAATTAAAACAAAATTAATTTTTAATATATTCATGACTAGGGCCACAAATATATCTTGAATTAATATTTATTTTAATTCAAATAAAGGAAGAAAAAGAGAATTATTTATGAAAAAGATGAGAATTTCGAAAAAATGACCTAAAAGTGTAGGTCAATTTTTTATTTAATTAAAGAACAATAACTCTAAGTATTATTCGTATTCCAACTATGGCCGAAAATACAAATTTTACTTAGTTTTATTTATCGTTTATTAAATGGTGCATATGCAATTCGTGTTTCCACAGTGTTTTAAAAATAAAGGAAAAATGCAAGAAATTAATTATGAGATTAATCTATATGCTCATTCATTTTAAACCAAGCATAAAAATAAAATTTTCATTAATCCAATTATTACAACCCTTGAATGCATTATATTAATTGCAAAGAAAGAAAATAAAAATCTTGCAAAATGAACAAACATATTAGATATAAATGTAGACATTTATAAATTTTCTTTAATTATTAAAAAATTAAAGAAAGTCCATAATTTAGCCCTTTTATGCCCCAAAAAATAAAATAAAATAAAATAAAATATAAATGATGCATGATTTTTGCAAAAGTGTTTTAAAAGATGTTTTTGGAGTTTTATATTTTCAAAATTAGGGTTTAAAACATATAAATTCATTTTAAACTTTGAATTCAAAATAAATTTAACCTTGAAATTGAGGTTTTAATGAAAATGCCTTGAAAATAATTGAAATAAAAAGTAAATAAACTCCAAAAACTATTTAAAATGAAGTTAAGGAATTCTAAGTTAAAAAATATATTTTCAATTCATAAAATACACAAATTATATTTAAAAATTGAATTAAAAATGTGTTAAAATGCCTAATTAACTCTATTTTAACAAAGAAGATGCATTTTGTAAAATTGGTTTTGGAAAATGAAATGAATGAATGGTCAAATGACCATAAAAATTTATAAAATTTTATATGGATGAACTAGACTTAAAATCAAAGAAAACCCTTTTTACAAATTTTAAAAATGAGTTTTTATTAGAGAGGAAACATCTAAACAAGTTGAAATAAATTTTAAGAAATGCTTAATGAAGCAAAATGATAATGTTTTGATTTTTATCAGAATCAGATATGAAAACTTCATAGAAATTGATAAAACTTGATGGAGATAGGATATACATATAAAGGAGAAATCTTCAATTTACATATCTAAAAAATGATCTCTCATTGGGTAGATCCAATCTGATCAAGTTGACCAAAAACCTATAAAAGAAAAATCAACAGGGTTCTGCTTTTTTATCCAAATGACAGATGAAAAATTTATTAAAGTTTATGAAAATTGGCATGCATAAACTAAACATTCTAAGGAAAAAACTTCCTTTTACAGATTTAGAAAATGATCTCCCATTAGGGAGATATGAATGCAACAAGTCAATTTTAAGTCTGAGTAATGCCTAAAATTAAAAACAGACAATATCTCGATTTAAAATACAAAAGAAATATAAATACTTCATAGAAATGAATGAAAATTTATTAAAATAAATTATCCATGCAAATGAAGAGTATCCTTTTTACAGATTTTAAAAATGATCTCCCATTAAGGAGATATGTTTATGACAAAATAGGTTAAAAAACCAGACCCTAAAAGTGATACAATATAATAGGGTTGCGGTTTTTACCCAAAATTATGCATGCAAATGCCATAAAAATTGATGAAAATTTTTATGTACAAAGTAAATTCAATGATGAAGATATCCATTTTTACAGATTTGACAGATCATCTCTGGTTAGGGAGAAATTACTCCAGCAAGTTGGTCTAATTTCGGGTCAAATTCGGATGAGGCCAAATGATAGGGTCCAAATCTCAATTTTTTTTAGGGGTCAAACCAACTCAGAATGATTTGATTTTTGATGAAGATCCCAAAAACATATGCATAAAAATGCAGTAAAAAAATCAGATCAAAATAACATCTAATTATGTAGAAATTGATGAGATCAAACATGGACCGGAATTGAAAATATCATCTCAACATAATTGAATGGAATAGAATCTCATAAATGATTTGATCCAATGATCAAACGTGAGATCTATCATTCTAGATCATAGATGATGATGAAAATGATGCAAAAACAGAATTAAACTATCTAAAATTGAAATTAAAAGCATTGAGGCATAAATTGAAATTTATTTTGCCCATAAAATATAAAATTCGATCAATTGAAGATCAAATCCCAATTCTAAATCGCAAGAATGAAAATGCAAAAGATAAATAGCAAATTGAATGGATCAAAATATAAAAATAGAAAGTAACATATAATTAAGCTAGATCTATATTGCTATTACATGATATTGAAAAGAAATTGCAAGAAAAAGAAAAGAAGGGGGGGGGGGGGGATTTTGAGAAATTAAAAAAAATAAGAAGAAAAAGAAAAATTAGAAAAGAGAAGAGAGAGGGTCAACCTTGGGCTGAGGGAGCTTCTTTCTTTTCCAAAGATGGTGTCAACTTCAAGGAGAAAGGGAGGAGAGGGAGAGAGAAGAAAAGAGAAGAGAAAGAGAGAATTCTTTGATTCTCTCAATTTCTTAACTTTTCAACTTATAGAAAAAGAGATCCCAAGGGGTCTTTTTATAGTATGAAATGGGGGTAGCTTAAGAAAAAATGAGTGATGTGGGACAAAAAACTCTCTAAAAAGGTGGTGCCAAGCCCATGTGAGCATTTTCTTTTTTTCCAAATGGGCAAAATTGTCATTTCATAAAATCTTTGACACATGTCACCCCGCTTGCACATGGGTGTTCATGTGGGTCTTTTTGAAAATTCTCAAATGGGTAAAAGACGAAGTTTAGAAAAACTTTGACACATGGCATCACTTGTGAGTGATGCTCATGTGGGTTTTTAAAAGTAAAGGGTTTTTTAAAGATATATTGAAAAAATGATTTTTGATTTTTGAATCTTGAAAATGCCAAGTAGCACCCCTCTTTGAAAATAATATTTTTGATTTTTGATTTTGAATTTATGGAAAAAAGGGAAATAAAACATGAGAAATGAAAAGGGGAATTTGGAAATAATTATATTTCAAAAATCCAATCTTGATTTATGAAATCCAAATTGGGCAAAAACTGGATCAAGATTGAATTTTGAGAAATTTTACAAAAATATTGATTTTGAATTTTGAAAGGTCATTTTTGAAATAGGGGATAAGAATTCGATTTTTATTTTGAATTTGAAATCTCCAAATTGATTTTGAATAAAAATTAGATTTTGAAACTGGATTTGGATCCATTTTTATATTTCAAAATCCAAAAAGAATTTTGAACTCAATCCAGAGTATTTTTCAAAGGATTTTTTAAATTCAAAAGGTTATCTTTGAATTTGGGGATAAAAATTGGATTTTGATTTTGAATTTGAAATCCCCCGAATTAATTTTAAATAAAAATTAGATTTTGAAACCGGATCTGAATCTATTTTGACATTTTGAAATCCAAACTGAATTTTGAATTGGATCCAGGGTATTTTTCAAAGGATTTTTGCAAAATGATGGATTTTGAATTAGAAATTCAAGAATTGATCTTGAAATTAGAATAAAAATTAAATTTTGAAAAGGATTTGGATCCGAGGTTTTGAAAAAGATTGGATCTGGATCTCGATTTGAAGGAAATTGGTTTAGAATGGAAATCAAACCCTGAATATGGATTTCTGAAGAATTGAAAAAAATAAAAAAGCCCCAAATTCCTATAGAAAATTAGGATTTTGATTTGGATCTTGGATCTTAGATGCGAGAATGAAATTGAATCTAGGATCTGGATCAAAATTCAAGAAGTGAAATTGAATCTAAGATGTTAGATTAGTCTAAGTTCAGAAATTGAATTAATTGACCTTCTAAATGGATCAGAAGATGGATCCAGACTAAAATGGATCCGAATTGATTGATAGAATCCTGGATATCTGATGGGATATTCCAGGTTGAAATAAATAAATTGGAATATGGATATGGATCATATAATAAATCAGATAAGAAATCCTTCTCTGGGATAAAATTTAGACACTAGATCATCTGAGTCAGAACTCATTTTTGAAAGAGATCGTTCGAGTCAAAACTCATTTTTGAAAGAGATCGTCCGAGTCAGAACTCATTTTTGAAAGAGATTGTCCGAGTCAAAACTCATTTTTGAAAGAGATCGTCCGAGTCAAAACTCATTTTTGAAAGAGATCGTCCGAGTCAAAACTCATTTTTGAAAGAGATCGTCCGAGTCAAAACTCATTTTTGAAAGAGATCGTCTGAGTCAGAACTCAAATCTTCAAAAGAGAATTTGATTAACTTGAAAGAATGTTCAAGTCAAAACTCAAATCTTCAAAGGAAAGTTTGATTAACTTAAAATAAGGTCAGAGTCAAAACTCAAATCTTCAAAGGAGAATTAGATTAATTTGAAAGAAGGTCTGAGTCGGTACTTGGATCTTCAAAGGAGAATTAGATTAACTTGAAAGAAGGTCTGAGTGAGAACTCGGATCTTCAAAGGAGAATTTGATTAACTTGAAAGAAGGTCTGAGTCAAAACTTGAATCTTCAAAGGAGAATTAGATTAATTTGAAAGAAGGTCCGAGTCGGAACTCAGATCTTCAAAGGAAAATTTGATTAACTTGAAAGAAGGTTCGAGTCGAAACTCAGATCTTCAAAGGAGAATTTGATTAACTTGAAAGAAGGTCTGAGTCAGAACTCGAATCTTTAAAGGAGAATTAGATTAATTTGAAAGAAGGTCTGAGTCAGAACTCAGATCTTCAAAGGAGAATTAGTCCAACTCAAAAGTTGGGTAAATTAGAAAAAATGACAAGCACGAGGTATGGGTTTAGAAAATGATTCGATTGAAAATTTTGAACATGACCAGTACGAGCACTGTATTTAAAAAAAAAAAGGATTCAATCTGAGATCAATTTTTTGGGAAAGATCGGCAAAAATTGCAAACTGAATATAAAGATAGCCAATTTTCTGAAGATTCCATGGTGATTAAGATGGAAATTCTTGACCCAAGATGAATTCAAATAGAGTTGCATTGTTCATGATTATCCCTTATCCTGAATGGGAAATTGATGAAATTGAAAAATTGATGAAGATTGATAAAATTTGATAAAAATTAATGAGAATTGATAAAGATCGATGAATATGGAGCTTGTTTGATCTTGCCTGCATATGGGATATTTGAGGTAAAATGAATTTTTGTAAGAGATCAACCCAAAAGTTGAATTTGACTGGTTTGAAAATGTAAAAAGTTCAACCCCAAGGTTGAGTTTGAAAGGACCGTTTTGAAAATATGATTTTGAGAAAAAATGTTTAACCCTAAGGTTGAGTTAAAAATGATTGGTTTGAATCATTTTTTGAAAAGCGGATCAATCTAGGGAATGATTTTGAAAAAGACCAATAAAAACTAAATTTTGAAGAGAAGATCAACCTAGGGGTTGATTTTGAAAAATACCAGTAAAAATTAAATTTTGAAAAAGCGATCAACCTAGGGGCTGATTTTGAAAAATGATTAGTTTGAAACCTATTTTTGTAAAAGAAGATTAACACAAGAGTTGGTTTGACACCGGTTTTGAAAAAAGAAGATCAACACGAGAGTTGATTTGAAATGATCGGTTTGACACCAGTTTTGGAAAAAGAAGATCAACGCAAGAGTTGATTTGAAATGACGATTCAAAACCAGTTTTGGAAAAAGAAGATCAACACGAGGGCTTATTCAAAATGACAGGTTCGAAACCAGTTTTGAAAAAAAGAGACTCAACCCGGAGATTGATCTTGAAATAGTTTGGTAAAAAAATTAATTTTTGACAAAAATACTCAATTCATGATGTTGAAAAAGGTCGTTGCTTCGAAAAAGCTCTCGGCGATCATGATGGAGATTTTACAAAAATTTTCAAAATTCTCGATTTTGGACAAACCCTATAGATAATCCTATCGCTCTCACAAATGATGTCAGGATTGTCCCTTATCCTGAAGGGAAAAATAATAGGAAATTTGATGAAAATTGATGATGAAAAGATTTTGTTTGGCCTTGTCTGTATACAAGACATTGAAAGTGAAATAGAATTTCAAAAATAAAAGATGCCTCAGTATAGCAAGAGAAAGAAATATTGGATATCAGAAATGCAAAGAAACTTAATGCTTCATTATTGAAATATTAGTAGGTAACTGGGGACTGAAATGACATCCTAAAGAGGACATAAAAAGGAACTGGGACTACACTGTCCCCTTAAAATGGCAAAAACAAAATAAAAGGAATGAGAGAGCATTGGCATCATCATCCTCTTGAGTGGCTAGGGAAGGTGTCAGCAAGACGGCTGGTTGACTCTCGTTCTTGTCTTTTGCAAGAAGCTTTTTGTCGATGCAATCCTGCACAATGTTCTTAAAGATGAAGCAATGTTCAGTATCGTTCCCCATTGCTTGGTGAAATTTACAAAATTGATTTTTTCATTTGCCCTTGGTGACAGGAGGATCGACAACCTTTGAGAGTTTAACCATTCCCTTGACCAACATATATTCAAGAACCTTCTCGAGGGACTGATCTAAAGGAGTGAATTCACGATCGTAACCCCAACCATTGTGCTTTGGTTTCTGCTGAGTACTTGCTTTTCGCTGAGAGTTGGATCAAACATGCTTGGTCGGGACAGTCGTCTGGTCTTCTTCTTTGTTTTCATCAAGGCAATCTTTATCAATATAGTCCTGGATAATGTTCTTGAAAATAAAGCAATGCTCGGTATCATGCCCGAATGCCTGATAAAACTCGCAGAATTGATCCTTAAACCTTCCCATGATCACAAGAGGATCGATCATTTTTGGAAGTTTGATCATCCCTTTAGCTAGCATATATTCAAGAACTTGTTCGAGCGACTGTTCTAAGGGGATAAATTTGCGATTGTATCCCTAACCGTCATGCTTTGGTTTTTCTTGTGGTTTTAATTCTTGTTGGATATTTGAGGGGGGATTGTCATTCTGTTTGTCGATTTTATCTTTTTGACCTGTGTGGTTACCTCTGTTGTGATGTCATGATTTTTCCTGCCACCCCTTTTGTTGTTGCCATTGTTGTTGTCGATGTTATTTGTAGAGAAGGCGACATGTATCCTTTTCTTGGCAAGTGCCTTGAATTTTGCGTATTTTGTAAAACCATCATAGAAATCCTCGCATATGCACACTTTCTTTCCCTTGTCTCGAGCTCGCAGGTCTTTGACTAAGCGACTTATCTCTCTCAGTTGTAGTTGGATATGATTGACATCTAGTTGATCCTTGGGCTTATTGACAGATTCAGGCTCTAGGATCTGTTTCTTGAATACTTGGTGAGCTGGCAGGAATGCTTCTCGTTCTTCATCAGAGATTTCATTTGTAGAATTTGTCTCTTCCGAAGTATCTTCATACTGAGCCTTTTCCTTGGCAATTCTGACATGCTTCTTCACAGGCTTGCCCTTGGATTTCTCCTTGGAGGCCTTTTTTCCTGAACTTGCCCCGGCTTGCTCTGATTGTATCTTGATCATCATTCTTTTGAACAACTGATATATGGAGGGATCAATGTCATCCATGCTTATTTGACCCTGTCTTCTGGCGGATCTTGAAGAATCCATCCTTTTGCTTGCTATTGTTGCTGACACGCTGAGATGATGTAATCTTCTAATCGGATCTTGTGACAATGCCAACGCCCTTTGCAAGACAAAAGGGGGTGGTTTAGACTGAAGAAATTTTGGATGAAAAAGAGATGATGAAGGAGATTTTTGAGAATCAGGTTGACAATTTAGAAAAGATATCCCATTACCAGGGATCAAGTCATCACAAAAGTTATGACAAATGTGTTATCACTCCCATAAGGAAGTAAACAACTAAAAATACGCCTTGTTACCCAGGCAGGGTCGTCAACTCTGATGAATGAACAAGAAGATAGAAGACTTGGGTTGACAGCTTCCCACTGCAATAATCAAGGGATTTACTGGAAAATATGAGGAAAATAAGGTGAAGAGTTTTAAAAAATAGATAACAAGATCGAAATATAGGAATCGAAATTAAGGAGAAAAGGAAAGACAAAAATACACAAATTTTGAAAAAAATAGCAAGCATGATCAAAGTAAGATTGAAAAATTCGAGATCCAGAAGAAGGAAAGAAAAGAAAGAAAATCACCTAAAGTTTTGGAAAACAGAGGAGAATTTAGAAATGGATTTCCAGGGTTTTTGAGGAAACTGATCTGAACAAAGTGAAGTCATTGGAATCATACACCTGATTTTTGAAAATGGAGGAGAAATTTTGAAAGAAATACCCAGGGTTTGAGAAAAAGTTATTCTGGAAAAGGTAAGAAAATGTAAGAAGCATTACAGAATCAAAGCTGTAAAAATAAGGATGTGCAAACAACACTCCCTAAAAGCTGACTCTAAATGCACAAGTTTTGAAATGGCTGTAAGACCCTGATTCTAACTCTAAGGCTTAGATCATCTGAGTCCAATCAAGATATGCTAATATACTCAAGCCGAAGCTCGAAGTACGTGGCATAGAAATATCTCTAGTTCTAAGGTAATTATTTTCCAACATCCTTGAGCGTATGCCGATGTACTTTGGACTAGGGTCCTTAGTACATGGTAGGGGGTTTGTTAGCTCAAATAAGTGGCCCAATTATGAGGCTTTTTCTCGAACTACGGTTCTTGGAGAAAGACCAACAACGTGAAGACCGAGACAATATAGGTAGGGGATGTTTTTTAGAAGCATGATCAACATGCAAGAAATCAGATGTCAATAATGCAAAGTCCTAAAAAGATAGAATTTTAAAAATCATAAAGAAGCATAGACTTGCATACATTGTTTGCACTCAATCCCTAGATTGAGGAGGGTTGTATTAGACCTAAGTCTAAGTGAGCATGAATAAATCTCCTCAATTTGGTCCTACCAAACCATACTTAAGCCTATATGCATTATGTCAGTTGGGTTAGAGTCTAGGCTCTTAAGTTTTGCATGAAAATGAAGTTGACATTTATGGAATAATGACTTAGAAAAATTTGAACAAGGCAAAGGCATTAATTTGACCAGACGAAGATGGGTCCCATCACGGTCACCAAATCTGTGATCATTGTAATTTTTTTTTCTTTTAGGGAAAGAGAAAACTCTCGCAAGGTCCACTTGACCTTTAGAAAAAAAATTTGAAAATTTACTCGCCTCCATTTTTAGAAAATGCGAGAAAATGAAGAGACGGGATTCGCTCATCGGTACGAGGTTCAACCATTCCTGGCGTCTTTACCAGGAGTAATCGAACCAAGGATCGAATTTATGCCTTTGCTTTGCCTAAATTTGTCTAAGAAATTATTCTAAGTCCTAAATGAGTATTGAATCAGGCTTGTGCTATGATTTTGAACTTCAAAAAATATGTATGCTTTTGACAGGATTTTAGAGATCTGATTTTCCAAGTGACTTTGCAATGGGTTTGAAATATCCTCTAGGAAATGAAAGAATTTAAACTTGAATTAGAAATTTGAACTTGAATTAGAAAATTGAAATTGAGTTTGATTTGAAAACTTGAGGCTGGATTTGATTTGAACTGAAAAACTTGAAGTTGAATTGAGTTTGAGTTTGAAAATTGGATTCAACTTTGAAATGGAATTCAAAATTAAATTCTGAATTGAAAGTGAGAAAAAATGAAATTGAAGGTTTTGAAATTGAATTCAAAGTCAAGTTTTGAAACTTGAATTGATTGAAAATCGATTTTGGAGTTGATCTTTGAATTGAGAATTGAACTTAGAAATTGAATTTTTGGAATTTAAAATTGAAATTGAAAATCAGAATTCAGAATTCAGAATTCAGAATTCAGAATTGAAATTGGAATTTAAAATTGAACTTTGAATTTAAATTGAAATCTAAATGATTAATTTGCAAATTAAAAATTGAAATTAAAATATTGGAAATAAAAATTGAAATTTGGAATTGGAAATTTGAATTTTGATTTAAGAATTAAAATGGAGAATTGAAATGAAATTCAGAATTAAGAATTGAAATTTTGAAATGGAAAATTTGGAGTTGAATTTGAAATGAAAACAGAATTCAAAATTTGAAATTGAAATGAAATTCAAAGTTGAAATTTGAAATTCGAAACTAAAAATTGATATTTAGAATTGAAATAAAATCAACATTTGAAATTTGGAAATTGAAATTAAAACTTGGAATTGAAAATGAAATTTAAAGTTTGAAATTAGAAAATTGAAAAATGAAAATTTAGAAATAAAAATCAAAAATTGGAAATTGAAAATAGAAGTTTGAAATAGGATTTGAAATTGAATGAAATTGAAAATGGATTTGAAAAATAGCTTTGAATTTTGATAATAGAAATTAGAAAATGGCTTTGAATTTAGAAATGGAAATTGTTTTTTAAAATGATTTAAAAAAATAATTTGAGAATTTGAAAACGACTTGAAATAATTTAGAAAAATGATGCAATTCTATCTTAAATGATGAATATGGTATTTCTTTGAAAAATTATTTGAATTTTAAAGAGAATTTCATGCTTTATAGAATTTAAAAACAAGATTAATTTTCATATATTTATGACTAGGGCCACAAATATACTTTAAATTAATCTTCATTTAAAATTCAAATAAAAAAATAATTTTGTGTCTTTATAGAATTAAAAAAAAAATTAATTTTTAATATATTCATGACTTGGGCCACTAATATATCTTGAATTAATATTTATTTTAATTCAAATAAAGGAAGAAAAAGAGAATTATTTATGAAAAAGATGATGATTTTGAAAAATGACCTAAAAGTGTAGGTCAAATTTTTATTAAATTAAAAAATAATAACTCTAAGTATTTTTCGTATTCTGAGTAAGGCCAAACATATAAATTTTACTTAGTATTATTTATCCTTTATTAAATGATGCATATGCCATTTGTGTTTTAAAAATAAAAAAAGGCAATAAATTAATTATGAGATTAATCTATATGCTCATTCATTCTAAACTAAGCATAAAAAGAAAATTCTCATTAATACAATTATTACAATCCTTGAATGCATTACATTAATTGCAAAGAAAGAAAAGAAAAATCCTGCAAAATGAACAAATATATTAGAAATAAATATAGATATTTATGAATTTCCTTTAATTATATAGAAATTGAAGAAAATCCATAATTTAGCCGTTTTATGTCTCAAAAAATAAAGAAAAAATCAAATAAAATTCAATTGATGCATGAGTTTTGCAAACGTGTTTCAAAAGATGTTTTTGGAGTTTTATATTTTCAAAATTGGGGTTTAAAACATATAAATAAATTTTAAACTTTGAATTCAATATGAATTTAACCTTGAAATTGAAGTTTTGATGAAAATGCTTTGAAAATAATTGAAATAAAAAACAAATAAACTCCAAAAATTGTTTAAAATGAAGCTAAGGCATTCTAAGTTGAAAAACAAATATTTTTAATTCATAAAATACATGAATTGTATTTAAGAATTGAATTAAAAATGTGTCAAAATGCTTAATTAACTGCATTTTAACAAAAATGATGCATTCTGTAAAATCAGTTTTGGAAAATAAAATGAATGAATGGTCAAATGACTATAGAAATTTATGAAATTTTATATGGATGAACTAGATTCAAAAATGAGTTTTTATTAGAGAACACATCTAAACAAGTTGAAATAATTTTAAGAAATGCTTATTGAAGCAAAATGATAATGTTCTGATTTTTTTTATCAAAAATAGATATGAAAACTTCATAGAAATTGATGAAAATTTATGGAGATAAAATAGACATGTAAAGGAGAACTCTCTAATTTACAGATGTTAAAAATAATCTTCCATTAAGGAGATCCAATTTGATCAAGTTGGCCAAAAACCTGTAAAAAACTGTGAAAGAAAAATCAGTAGGGTTCTGGTTTTTTATCCGAATGACAGATGAAAAATTGATTAAAGTTTATGAAAATTAGCATGCATAAACTAAACATTTTAAGAAAAAAACATATTTTTATAGATTTGGAAAATGATCTCCCATTAGGCAGATATTAATGTAACAAGTTGATTTTAGGTCTGAGTAACACCTGAAATTGATAACAGACAGTGTCTCGACTTAAAATACAAAAGAAATATAAATACTCCATAAAAATAGATGAAAATTTACTGAAATGAATTAGACATGCAGATAAATAAGATCCCATTTACAGATCTTAAAAATGATCTCCCATTAGAGAGATATGATTCTGACAAAATGGGTTAAAAAACTAGACCCTAAAAATGATACAGTATAATAGGGTTGTGGTTTTTTACCAAAATCAAATATGAAAATGCCATGGAAATTAATGAAAATTGACATAAACAAACTAGACTCAATGATTGAGACATCCCATTTTACAGATTTGAAAAATCATTTTTGGATAGGGACAAATCACTCCAACAAATTGGTCTAATTCGACTCAAATTTGGACGAGGCCAAATGACAATGTCCAAATCCCAATTTTTTTGAGGGGTCAAACCAACTCAGAATAATCTAATTTTTGGTGGAGATCCAGAAAACATATGGATAAAGATTCAACAAAAAAATTAATTCAAAATAACATTTAATTATGTGCAAATTATTGAGATCAAACACGGACCAAAATTGAAAATATCATCTCAACATAATTGAATGGAATAGAATCTCATAAATGATTTGATCCAATGATCAAACATGAGATCTATCATTCTAGATAATAGATGATGATGAAAATGATGCAAAAACAGAATTAAACTATCTAAAATTGAAATTATAAGCATTAGGTCATAAATTTGATTTATTGAAGATCAAATCCCAATTCTAAATGGCTAGAATGAAAATGCATAAGGTAAATAGCAAATTGAATGGATCAAAATATAAAAATGGAAATTAACATGGAATTAATCTAGATCTACATTTCCATTACATGATATTAAAAAGAAATTGCAAGAAAAAGAGAAGGGGGGGGGGATTTTGAGAAATAAAAAAAAATAAGTAGAAACAAATTAGAAAAGAGAAGAGAAAGGGCCTACCTTGGGCTGGAGGAGCTTCCTTCTTCTCCAAAGATGACGTCAACTTCAAGGAGAAAGAGAGGAAAGAGAGAGAGAAGAGAAGGGAAAGCGAGAATTCTTTAATTATCTCAGTTTCTCAACTTTTCAACTTATGGGAAAAGAGACCCCAAGGGGTCTATTTATAGTATGAAATGGGGGTACCTTAAGCAAAAACGAGTGATGTGGGACTAAAAAATCTCCAAAAAGGTGGTGCCAAGCCCGTGTGGCCATTTTCTTTTTTTCTAAATGGGCAAAATTTTTATTTCATAAAATCTTTGACACATGGCACCCCTCTTGCACATGGGTGCCCATGTGGGTCTTTTTGAAAATTCTCAAATGGGTAAAAGGGAAAGTTTAGCAGAACTTTGACACATGGCATCACTTGTGAGTGATGCTCATGTGGGTTTTTAAAAGTAAAGGGATTTTTAAAGATATATTGAAAAAACAATTTTTGATTTTTGAATCTTGAAAATGCCAAGTGGCGCCCCTCTTTGAAAACAATATTTTTTATTTTTTATTTTGAATTTAAGGAAAAAAGGTAAATAAAACACGAGAAATGAAAAGGGGAATTTGGAAATAATTGGATTTCAAAAATCCAATCTTGATTTATGAAATCCAAATTGGGCAAAAACCGGATCCAGATTGAATTTTGAGAAATTTTGCCAAAACACTGATTTTGAATTTTGAAATTCAAAAGGTTATTTTTGAAATTGGAGATAAGAATTGGATTTTGAATTTGAAATTGAAATCCCCAAATTGATTTTGAATAAAAATTGGATTTTGAAACTGGATCTGGATCCATTTTGACATTTCAAAATCCAAAAAGAATTTTGAACTGGGTCCAGGGTATTTTTCAAAGGATTTTTGAAATTCAAAAGGTTATCTTTGAGTTTGGGGATAAAAATTGGATTTTGATATGAATTTGAAATCCCCCAAATTGATTTTGAATAAAAATTGGATTTTGAAACTAGATCTGAATCCATTTTGATATTTCAAAATCCAAACTGAATTTTGAACTGGATCCAGGGTATTTTTCAAAAGATTTTTGCAAAATGATGGATTTTGAATTTGAAATTAAAGAATTGTTCTTAAAATTAGAATAAAAAATGAATTTTGAAAAGGATTTGAATATGAGGTTTTGAAAAAGATTGGATTTGGATCTCAATTTGAAGAAAATTAGTTCGAAATGGGAATTGAACCCTGAATATGGATTTTTGAAGAATTGAAAAAAATGAAAAAGCCCCAAATTCCTATAGAAAATTACAATTTTGATTTGGATCTTGGATCTTAGATGCGAGAATAAAATTGAATCTAGGATCTAGATCAGAATCCAAGAAATGAAATTGAATCTCAGAAGTTAGATTAATCTTAGTTTAGAAATTGAATCAATTGACCTTCTGAATGGATCAGAAGATGAATCCAAATTGATTGATTGGATCCTGAATATCTGATAGGATATTCCAGGTTGAAATAAATAAATTGGACTATGGATATGGATCATAGAATGAATCAAATGAGAAATTCAGGCTCAGGATAAAATTTGGATACGAGATCCAGCATTGGACCCACTATCCGAATTGAAATGGATTGGATCTCGGATATTAATAAAATATTAGATGAAAGAATTGATCTGAATCCAAATTTGGAGATTGCTTTAGTTAAAAAATTATTGGAAATAGTGTCCCGGGTAATTTTTATTTTTTTGGTCTTCGCCCTGCAGGGGCAGAAACATGGTACTAGACTGGTCTGAACTAATTTGAACTGAACTAGATTATAATGTACTGAATCTGAAGCTAGTTATACTCAGGTGAACTAAATTTGGAGCTAAAACACTAACTCAACCAGTTGGGGCTAGCTCAATTTGGATTGAATTGAACTCGAATGAGCTAAAATGAGGGTTTGAGTGTGTAAAAATTTATTTTGAACTATAACTGGATCATTTAAACTCTAGATGCACTCATGTTAGACTCCTGGGGATAGGATCTACTGAGTTTGGCTGACTCAGAGATAGTCTGGCTAAAATTCGAGCTAAAAATGAGCTTATTTTGCTAGAAATAAACTAATTTTAGTTGAAATGGACTGCCACAGCTCATTGTGAGCTCAGTGGAGCTAGAGATGACTGACATCCTAACTTTTCTGAACCTAGAATGAGCTTGGCTAAGTCTGACAGATGAAAGGCTAAGGGTGACTTAGGGGTAAAATGATAATTTTATTGATAAAACGGGGTAAACTGACCTCTAGACTGTGATATACCTAGGGGTGAGACTCGATACTGACCTGCAGGGTTTTGGCATCTGCGAAAAGAAATGTCCAGAATGGACTTAAAAAATTTGGGGTGTTTACAAAGAGGCAGAAACAACAAGCAGAGAAAGGTTAGCAGCAGCAACATAAGTCAAAGCAAAGGTGTCATAGGTGTAATTAATAGAGTTCATAGTAGACCAATATGCCCTAAGGAGTCTACCGGCTATTACTACAGTGGCAAGCAATATCACTTTGCTAGGGATTGTTTTAAGAAGGAGGGTGATGAGAGGCAACAACAATCAGGGAAGGGTCTGCCCCAATGACAACCACAACAGCAACACCACCACCAATAACTGCAGAACCAAGTGCCAAGGCGAGTGCATGCTGCTACGATAGGTCAATTGCAACAGAATGACTTGGTTTAATGTACGATTACTGTGGCGGGACTAGCTGCTTTTATACTTTTTGACAATGGGTCTAGTTATTCATTTATTTCTATGGTTTGTGCAAATCAATTAGAATTGCCTATAGAACCATTTACCTTTGTCCTTGACGTTTGTACCCCGGTTGGGAATAATTCTTTGTGTGTCTCTCATATTCGAGATATAATTATAGAGTTGTAGGGGCAAGTTTTACCTGCTAATTTGGTCCTACTCAACATAAAAAGTTATGATGTCATATTGAGAATGGACTGGTTGTTTGAGCACTATGCAAGTATTTTTGTGTTGAGAAAGGAATATTGTGATATTGAGACCAAATGTCCCAGAGATAGAGTTTAAGATATCCATACCTATTTTGTGTGATCGTATCATCTCAACAGTGAAGACTCAAAGATGTTAAGATAAAGGACACACCACCTTTTTGGGCAGTGTGGTTGGGACAGAGTTTGACATTTTTGTAGATAGAAGATCTCAAAGTCACCAGTGAGTACCTAGAAATTTTCCCAAAAGATCTATCAAAACTTCTGTCAATCAGAGATATGGAGTTCGGTATTGATTTATTGCCTGAAACAATACCAATTTCCAAGGCACCCTACCGCATGGCACCAATAGAGCTCAAAGAATTCAAGAAACAACTGCAAGAGTTGCTGGATCACGGGTTTGTTAGACCGAGTGTTTCACCTTGGGGAGCACCGATTTTGTTTGTTAAGAAGAAGGATGATTCTATGAGGTTGTGCATTAACTACTGCATGCTCAACTAAGCCACCATTAAAAATAAATATATGTTGCCTCGAATTGAGGATTTGTTTGACCGGTTGCGTAGAGCGAAGATATTTTTGAAGATCGATCTCGGTTGTGGCTACCATAAGCTCCGAGTGAAGAATGATGATATCTAAAAGACCCCTTGTTGAATGAGATATGGGCACTACGAGTTTGTGGTGATGCCATTCGGGCTCACAAATGCCCTAACCGCATTCATGGACTTGATGAATCGAGTATTTTGTCCCTACCTTGATTTCTTCGTTATTGTTTTTATAGATGATATCTTAGTATACTCTGAGAGCAGGGAACAACATCGATACCACTTGAGGATTATACTAAGTATACTCAGAGAACACCAACTGTATGCTAAGTTCTTTAAGTATGAGTTTTGGCTCGAGGAGGTTATGTTATTGGGCCATGTGATCTCAATGAATGGTGTTGTAGTAAACCCTGCTAAGGTAATTGAGTTTTTCTAACTTTTGTTTTGATGAAACAAATAATTAAGATCGTATTTTGCTAAATTTAATAAATAATTTAGGATAATTTTGAAGGTGGATGCAGTCTTAAACTAAGAACAATCGAGAACATCCATGCCATAAGGGGTTTTCTTAGATTAGCAAGCTACTACAAACATTTTATCTAGGACTTTTCATGAATAGCTTCGCCGATGACCAAGCTCCTACGAAAAGAAACCAAGTTTGTGTGGAATGCCAAGTGCAATGAGAGTTTCCAGACTTCGAAGAGAAAGCTCATGACAGCCCCTGTATTGGCTCTGTCGTCTTGCAATGGATGTTTTGTGGTCTACACAGATGCCTCAGGAACATGCTTAGGATGTGTTCTGATACAGCATGAGAAGGTTATTACGTACACGTCTCATAAGCTAAAGACTCATGAGAGAAATTATTTTGTTCACGACTTAGAATTGGTGGTAGTGGTCTTTGCACTTAAGATATGATGTCACTATTTATATGAGAAGTTTGAAGTATGCTCAGATCATAAGAGTCTGAAATACTTGTTCTCTCAAAAGAAGCTCAATATGAGACAATAAAGGTGGTTGGAGTTCATCAAGGACTATGAGTTCACTATCTCATACCATCCAGGGAAAACTAACATTGCAGATGATGCGCTCAATAGAAAGGGGTGAGGCATTTCAACCAGTTTATTGAGAATAGGTTGGAAACTATTGGAAGATTTTGTGGCAGGGTTACCCCGGACCCAACGTTAGCATGATGCAATTTGGGTGATTATCTATAGACTTACCAAATCAACACACTTTTTACCCACCCAGATCAACCAGTCACTAGACAACTTAGCAGAGTTGTACATCTGTGAGATAGTTCGACTGCATGGTATTCCTATGTCGATCATATCTGATTGAGATGCTCATTTCACTTTATGATTTTGAGGGCAGTTACAGAAGGCTTTGGTTACAAAGTTGAAGTTCAATACAACTTTCCATCCCCAGACAGACAGACAGTCAGAGCGCATGATACAGACCCTCGAGGACATGTTGCGAGCTTGCATCCTTGATCGAAAGGGTGATTGAGATACACATCTAGCACTAGTCGAGTTTGCGTATAACAATAGTTATCACAGTAGTATTGAGATGACACCATATGAGCATTTCTACGGACGACCCTATCAATCCCCAATCCACTGAGATAAGATTGGTGAACGTGCAGTGAAGTTACCAATCATATTGTAGCATTACACCCAGTAGGTCCAGTTGATTCACGACAGACTGTGCGTAGCCCAGAGTCGATAGGAGAGCTATGCGGATAAGCGGTAGAGGGAGCTCACTTTTGTTGTGGGTGATTTCATTTTCGTCGGGCTATCTCCTACCAAAAATGTGTTTTGGTTTGGTAAGAAAGGAAAGTTGAGTCTCAGATATGTTGGGTCATTTGAGATTCTAGAGTAGATAGGCGAGGCCGCATGCCGAGTAGTGCTACCTCCTCAGTACTTGCAGATACATGATGTCTTTCATGTGTCTATGCTGAAGAATTATATTTCAGATCCTTTACACGTGATCCAATACAAGGATGTGAACATCAGGGAAAATTTGACCATTAAAGAGAGTCCAGTAGTGATTATGGATCAGGAATAACAAGTTTTGAGGATGAAGACCATTCATCTAGTTAAAATACATTGGTAGCATCATGGTATCAAGGAGTGCATGTGGGAGCCTGAAGCTAGTATATGGAAGAAATATCCCCATTTGTTTTGAGCCAATGTTTATATCGAATTTTGAGGATGATTTTTTTTAAGGTGGATAGGATATAAAACTCGATATTTTTCTTTGACAATTGGAATGAATAAATGATGAATTTTTATGTGTATCTATGACTTGAATGTAATTTCTTGATTTTCTTGATTTTGAATTATTATAAAATTTAGTCTAAAGTTATGAAAAACATTACAAGAATAATTATGAAATTCAAAATATATAGACTAAACAAGAAATTAAATGATTTGAATATTTTTAGATTTTGAATATTGTATTTGGATCTAAATCCTAGCATTCAGATTCAATATGAATTTGGATTAATAAAAAGGATTGGGTTAATTTAAAAAGTTAATTGGATCCAATATCAATGGATTGGACCCTCATATGGGACGGCCTATGTAGACCCCATTTGGATCCAAGAGTCTTTGTATTTTGAGTTTCAATTTCATTTAGTTTTAATTAATAATTAATTTGGATTTTATTTGGAAAATTAGAATTTCTAATTAATCAATTAATTAATTAGAAAATCAAGGAGGGTGGGTTGTTCCCCACCTCTTAAAACATTAAATAACTTAGCTAATTGTTAGTAGTTAGTATGGTGAAAAAGTCAAAATAAGAGGTGTCCTAATTAACTAAGAGTTTTGAAAAATATATGTATATAATAAATAAATAAGGAAAGAAAGCTAGAGAGAATTGGGAAGTTGCTCTAGGCTAGGACTCTTTTCCTGTCACACATTTTTGGAGGGGAGAGTTTTATTTTTTTTTTAAAACTTAGCTAATGAAGAAACCTAGGAGAGAGAGGGCTATATAAACCCCCTCTCATTCTCACTTTCTATAATTTTTCTTCTTTCTCCCTTTCCTCTCTTCTTCTTCTTCTTGTTTTCTTTTTCTTCTTCCTCTATTATTCACACTTGGGAGGTCTGGTGGGTATGGCTTGAGCAGCCATTAACCCTGCGTGTTTCATCAAGGTGGTGGTGGTAAGACTACTGAATCACCCAATTTTTTCATTCGATTTATCAATCTATTGATTCCTTCAGGTAAGATTTACGTAGTTTATGCTTTGTACATACACCTAGCATGCTGATATGTATGGTATATTATTTTAGAGGTATATTTACATTATCAGATCAGTCATACATGTTTTTTTTAGAGATGTTGCTTATTTGGATTTTCAAAAACACAAATCATGGGTTTTTTATAAAAACATTTTGAAAGGAGCACCTAAACAATATTTTAATTATTAGATTAGGTTAGATTTAGCCATAACAATTTTTTTTTGGTGTTGTTTGTAGGTTAGTATTATGTAATTTGGTTGAAATGAAATATTGAAGTTTCAAAGATTTTACGAGCTCTGGATATTTTTTGGCAAAAACATTTTCTTAGAAATCCCTTCTTAAGAGATCAATATATTTTTTTGAGAGTTTTGCATAGATGAAATCCATATGCATATACATAGATACTAAATATTGTTCTAAGATGTGGTTGCAGTAAAGAAAATAAGTTCATATACATTTTTAGGGATTGATCCTTATTATGGAGATTTTTAAAAGCTTGAACTATGAGTTTTCATAAAAAACATTCTTGTTTTTAAGGTAGTATCTAAATAAGTTGTTATTGTATAGGTTACTAGCATGGTTTAGCCTTAATATTTGTTGTAAATAACTGTAAATGAGTTTATAATAGCCATGATTATGGGTAATCATGCTTTAATATTATCCTTGATGCTTGAATTGTGGATATGTTACAAGTTCTGAGATCATTATTATGTTATTCTCATTTTTAATCTATCAAGTTTTAAAAATAATTGTATATATAAGAATATCACTCTTAAAAATTAAAGTAAAAATATAGGGACAATTTACACATCTAGGTCTTAATTTTTGCATATTGTTTTGCCCAATTTAAATAAGTTTTAAGGAAGAAACATCTATCCTAATAGAGCTCCATTTTTAGGCTCTGGTTATAGGACTATTTCAATATGTCTTTTTGAAAAGTATAGAAGCCTAAGCAAAATCACTTAAAATAATTTATGAAAATTTTGGGTGAGGTCTAACAAATGATAAAAGATTATATAAAAAGGGTTTTATCAAAAACATTTTCTATAAATCACAAGAAATTCTCTAATCTAAGAAAATTTCTGTAGTTTACAGAATTTGGTTTATAATTATATCAAAACAGGGTTTAGTAGCAGAATTTTTATAATTTTTATACACATGATTTTGAAGACCAGTTTATTGAGTTGTGTTCTTGACATATGAGGGAAGATCCAATAAAAGGATGAGGTTTATATATGTGTTCTACAGTTTTTTGTGAATTTTACAAAATTGGGTTAATAGTTATCCAAATTTCTCTGATTACTTGTGCATATGTTTAGGCAATAACATGTATGAATTTAGTTGTTTCATTTTTTTTCTTTCATGTCCTACATATTATCAGCAATAAGACACCTTACTGAACCATGAACATATACCCAAGCATTGAAAAAGATCTAATTTCAAATTTTGCAGGTCATATTTAGAAAATACTGCAAAAGTTTAGCTGTTATACGATTTAAATATTTTAGTTTATTCTAAAGAATTGTATTTTCATAAGTATAGATTATGCTCATCATGTGTAGCCTGTTAAATAACTAAAACTTATGCTTGATGTGATGAAAATCGAATGGTTTATATTGAGAGAATCAAAATCTTGATTTTCCAAAAATCTATTTAGGGTTTGGGGCTCTTTTCTTGAAATTTGATTGTTATAAATCTACATGCTGTTGTGGTTTAATTTTTAAAGTCATATGCAACATAAACTGAATTAAATTATGTGAATTTACCTTGTATAAGCTTGGTTATAACTGAAACATAATTAAAAACATATGAGTCTTCCGATTTGGGCTTATGGGAGCCTTATCAAAAAACCAACTTGTGTGTTTTCAGTTATGGGTTAGTTGTAATAAACTCATTGATTCAATCTAATATCATCAATGTTTTAATTAGATTTAATATAATTTAATGTATTAAAAATTAATACATTATTAATCAGGGTCATGTAGATTTGCTCAGTAAGGGTTCGTGAGAACTCTTAACGAGAAAGTTGGGTTTCGTAACTCTAATTATGTTTTGATATTTTTCTTAAAAGTTTTTATAAATCTAGTTTTAAATTATATCATATGTAATGTAAATATTTATGATTGAGATGATGGTGAGTTAAATCAAAATTGGTACATTATGGTTTCAGTGTATGAATGCCCTGTGTTAGCAAAATAGGCTCCTACATGTTTAGTGATTGCAGTTAATGGTTAAATCCACTTATGACAACATGACTGAATATTTTCTTGTTAAACTGGGCATGATTATGTGCTTAACTACAATGAATGTGAATATAAATCTTGACATGTTGAACATAATGTGATTGGCAAAGCATGGTTCTGTTGTTGCGGTTTCGGGCTACTCTAGCCATGAGACCCGAACAACTTAACAGTGATATAAAACTATATTTCATAGAATGATATACATTTGTGATGATAATGCATGTTGATTACTATTCATTGAAATTATGTGATACTCCATAAATAACATGTTTACATGATTAATGTGTTATGAGAATGCATGTTGTGCTATATGATGCAGTATCTGTGAATTGCATGTAGGGTGATAGAAACCCATAGGGTTGTGTAGGCATATGGATGCTCAGTAAAATAAATGTTGAATTAAAGTCCAAAAAAGGGAATATGTGATGATTATCACAATACACTAACCTAAATGGTAGTTGCATTTACCTATGGTCAAATTAATAAGATAATAATTGAGTAGGATTACGAGTATGCCTTGCCAAGATGTACTTTACCGTAATGGTTCTTTGTCTACCTTAGAGAGGGTAGACAATATAAACTCACTGCGCCCTTCTTTCTTTGCTTTGAGGGGCAATGCCTCGGTGGTCTCCGGTCCAGAAAGGTTAGGGGGCCGGGACTACCAAATGTTTATCCTATGTCGACGCATCTAGAAGTTTTTTGTAAAAGTGAGTGATCGATCTGTTATGGCTTGAAGCCATGCTCCAGGAAGTTTCTCTTGGTGTAACATCACTCCTAGGTAACGACTCAGTCAGATACTTAGAAAATTAAAATATAGAGCATAATAAACACTTAAGTGGTCTAGTCTGTTTTGTAGTGGGCCTACGTGTATCCGATAAGTATTTTGTAAACAAGTAAAAATTTAAAATAACTACTCACTTTACTTTTATGCAATTTTATATCTGTTCATATATTTATGTGATGCATGCATGTGATAAGATGCCTTAGATTTGAAATAGTGATTCAGTCGAATAGTTAATGCTGAATTTTTGTAATATGAGTGATACATGTTTATGCAATCTCAGTGTATTATATATTTGCATTATCTGTGTGAATTTTACTGAGACCCTCCAATGTCTCACGTTTTTAAAATAAAATATTTTTAGGTAAAGTGTGATCTGATGAAACAAATGCAGGTTGTTGCACGGGTGTTGTGCGAGACCGATAATTTCGAAATCCCAAGGACTATTTGTCAAATTTTATTTAAATATTAGTTAATGTTCTAAATTTCAACATTTAAACAAATGTGTAGATGATTTGGTAATTAATATAGACTATTCAATATTTTAATTAATTTCCTTTATGAATGATCGAATGTGTGTGTTTCAGAAATGTAAAACGTTCAAGAGGTTTAACCAAAACCCACAACGATTATTCCGTTGTGATATATATATATATATATATATAATTTACCTATATTTTTGAGTTATAATCTCACAAACCGTTACATTGGGACTAGGTAGGATTTTTAAAAATGCAAATACTCCATTCTTCTTGGCTTGGCCATGAAATTATGCATCTAGTTTAGATTGGTAGAGTCCCTATATCCACATGAACTCATTTATTTGTAGTACCAATATTTACCAAAGTCAGAAGTGAGTAGAAGAAGCGAAGCATAAAACGTGAAGTGAAATGTGAGTGTTTAAAAAAAAATCTAACCATGAAGCTTTTACTTTTGCTTGAATATATTTTTTAAGTGTTTTTTGCTAAAAAGTACCAATTATTTAAGTACGATTTATCAAGAAAACACACTTTTTAATGTGAAAGCTATTTTCTAATATCAATGAAGTTTGATCCAATATTGAAAAAACAAACATTTTTATCACCTACAAGCGAGCTTTTTATAAAGCTATGTAAACATGAAAATTTATATAATTCTAAGCTTCCCAAGCGATATGCACCTACTCCTCAGCACTGGAATAAAGTATGAGGCTTAGAGATACAAACAAATTAAATCTGGATGAGCTAAATACATAAGAAAGTCATCTCTGCATCAGGTCAAAACAACAAAAAATTCTAAAACTTCCATATTGGATAAGGTCTTTTTATCCCTAATCAGGTTGTACCAAACACAAATCCCATCATTTAAAATAGGATAGATTCCCTCTGTTCCCCTGTGACTTATTTTGTATAATTGTATCTAGAGTCTGTTTTGCTTTAGTTGAGTTGTGATGTCAAATGTTAAGTCACTTGTAACTTTCTTCGGGCCACCCTTGTACTTTGGTTTAGGTTGATCAATACCTTGAAGGGTTAGCCCGTAGATCTGAACTATAATGAGCCTGCAGGCAAAATTATAAATGAATGCAAATGCGTTAAGCTTTCTTTTGTTCACCCTCATTGTGATTGCTTTCGAGTGATTGTCTCTTTCTCTTCTTTCACTCTCTTGCACTGTCAGTTATCTAAGCTTTCGTAAGCGGCAAGCGAGCGACCGAAAGACTTGCGGTAGTAAGGAAGGATCATCACGTTGCACTAGCCTATTAAAGAAATAGGCCCGTAACAAGTGGTACCAAAGCCAGTTCTCGAGCAGGAAAAGGGACTTAGGAGTTGGTGTCAAGAGATGTGCCTCCATACCGCGATTTGTGAGCAAGATATCGTGGTGCCCCGATACAACTTGCATAGCACCAAAGAAAAGGTAGTTGCTGAGACCGAGGAGATGGGTTCACCTTGAGGCCATGAGCAGATGGGCGAGACTGTCAAAAGACTGGTGGTTGATGTGACTTTGCATGATGAAGCAATTTCACGCGTAGTTGAGTCATTCAGAGGACTGAATGATGAGGTGACGAGCCTGCGAGAGCAGGTAAACTTGCTGATGGGACATATTACTTCACTGACTACGACAGTGACCACCCTGCAGACTAAAGTAGGAGAGCTTCAGTTGAAGAACTGCACTCTGCAGTGGACAGTGATCCTAAATGGCAAAAATGGTGATAAGCCATCAAAGATAGATATGCTAAGGCTAGAGAAGTTTAATGGTTCGAGAGATAGCAATACCATATATAACTTTATGTTTCAGGTAGAAGACTACTTCGACATTCAGAATGTATTGGCCGAGGGCCTCAGGGTGAAGGCAACAACTCTACTTGATGAAGATGCCATAGCTTGGTGAAGACTGAAATGTAGCGACATGGAGAGAGGGCACTGCATAATTGATACCTTTGAAGCCTTCAAAATTAAGCTATGAAACTACTTTATGCCACAGAATGTACAACGTCAAGCTTATCGGATGGTGTCAGAACTCAAATATACTGGAGCCTTAATAGACTACACCAGGACGTTTCAGAAGCTCATGATAGACGTACCCAATATGCCAGATGAAGACAGACTCAACTGGCTTATTGTGGGACTACAACCTTGGGCACAATCTGAAGTAGAAAGGAGCAATCCTGAGACTTTAGAAGATGCGTATGTGATGATCGAGCGACTAGTGGATACACAACACAAGTCCTTCACTCCATCGACTAAGGTTAGGAAGAAGTCAGATCACAAAGGTAAGAAGGAGGATCAACGCGATAATAAGGGTGAGGCGTCGACCCAACAGCATTCCGACAAGAGGCATAATTATAAAAAGCACAACACTAAAAACAACAAAAAATCAGTTCTGACTTGTTGGTTTTGTGGTGAAAGACATATCGCTAGGCAATATCCAAAGTGCCACATGAGGGACGACGGATAAGCCAATGCAGTGTAGGCAGTGAGTAGTGACGCTGATGTCATGCAACCCAGGATGGGAGCCATATAGACCATCAATGCAGTTAGAAGTTGTACAATTGAGAGCATGCAGGTTAGCAAAGAACTCATGTACCTGGAAGTCATTGAGAATAAGAAGTCTACTATGACAATGGTAGACTCTGGGGCCACGCATAACTTTATCTCACGGAAAGAGGCAGAGCGGTTATACTTGAAGCTTGGGCCAAAGCAGAGGACCATCAAGATGGTGAACTCAAAGGCCAAACCTATCCTTGGTGAAATAAGGGATGCAGCTATGTAAATTAGGAGTTTGGTTAACAAAAATAACTTTCAACCGATTTTGGGCATGAAGTTTTTTCGCAGCCAGAATATGATGCTGTTGCCGAAGGTTAACTCATTGATAATCGTGTGGACAAATTCTTCACATACGGTGCAATGCCTTACTCTTTGAGGCATGTCTTCAATGCTATCAACTATGCAATTAAAGAAGGGTGTCAAGCAAATGGAGTAAATATTCCTAGTCGTCATGTGCACCGAAGAAGGGAAGGTGGAAGCAACAGTGTCACCGACTCTTGTCCCACTATTGACTGAGTTTTGGGGGAGTGATGCCCTCGAAATTGTCAAAGCGTCTGCCACCAAGATGCGAAGTCGACTATAAGATAGAGTTGACCCTTGAAGCAAAGCCCCCAACCATGGTCCCTTATCGCATGGGACTTGAATATGAGGAGTTGCGCAAGCAATTAGACGAGATGTTGGAGGCAAACATTATTCATCATTTTAAGGCACCCTTTGGCACCCCTTTCCTGATCGCCAAGAAGCTCAAGTACCTTCCCTTGTTATTGATATGTTTGATACGTTTCCGATTGATACGTTTTCGATTGTACCAAGTATACATGTGCTTAAAAGTAATATAATCACCATGGAAATTAGCACACAAGCCATAATTATCATATCAAAAGCAAGTAGACAACACAAACAAGACATTGAGATGACATGCAAATAATCTACAACAAGACTAATTTGATGTGCACAACTTCCTTTGTATCCCATCGGGGTGGTTGTGAAGATGTCCAGTTGAAGAGGCGGATCAAACCCCACTAGCAGGTGGTGTCTCTGTAGCATTCAAAGGTGGGCCATGTAAGGCAAGGTGCTCGTGGGGCGTCACCCAGGGTTTTCCCTTGCTTCGGCAAGAGTTCTGAGTTATAAAAAAAAAATTCCCCAGTATCTCAATTTATATTGATCAGTATTGGGGAGCATGTGCTTACTACAAGAGCAAATACCAGCTTTCTTAGTGATTTTCATGAATCTAACACGATGTCTTAGGCATGATCCTTTTGCTAGAAAAACAACACCCAATAAGGGTGTCAACGGGTCAGGTTTGGTTTGGACTCAAGTAGAACCAAACTTAAACCAGATATTCGGGTATGGTATCTGGATCAGACTCTAGTCTAATCGGATCTACTATAAGAGAAACCATACTCGAACCCGATAAGAACTACATGAACCAGACCATACCTGATAAAATAATATTTTTTTATCATTTTTATATTAAAAAGTTGTGGGTCTTAATAGGAACTCAGGTCGGGGCCGAGTGTGGTATAAAGTTTCACAAACTGTACCCGGATTCATGTATTAATCGGACTTTCGGGATCCAGAACCGGGTCTTAATCAACTCTTGTTATTTATCACCATACCCAGACCCTAATAGGGTTTGGTCTGGGTCGGGTCCAGTTAACCCGACCCGTTGACACCCCTAATCCAAAATACGATTAGTGGTGGCCAGGTTTGTTGCATCATGTGCGTTCCAATATCCTTGGTTTACAAAAAATTGGCACGAGTATGGTTTTTTATTTTTTAATCAATAAAAAACTATTCTTTTATCAAGGGGGGCTCTCTGCTTTTGCGTCTGGAGCTTTAGTGCCTGACGACTTTGTAATGAGACGTTGCAAGTTCAAAACCCAATGGTATGATTGTATAACTGGTGGGGTCTGCCTAATCCTCTATAAAAAATATATTGTTATGATATATTAATATTTCATTAAAGAATGTTTAAGATAATACCATACATGACAGCGTCCTTGTCAGCGTGTCCGACCGTGTCACTAGGAAAACATAGCCAAATAGTGTCCATGTGAAGTAACAATTAGAGCTGTTAATGGGTTGGATATCCTATCTATCAGGTACCCGAACCCAAGTTGTTATTTGGGCAGGCTTGTGTAAACCCTGGTCCAGAGATGCAAACGGATCAGATCCAAAAAATCGGATCCAGTCCGGTCAGAACAGCAAAAAATCATCAAAACTTTCATACTGGATCGGGTCAGTTTGCATCCCTACCATGGTCTGACACAAACCGGACCCATTGACAACTTTACTAGGATTCGGATCCTTTTCCTGTTAGACTGTGGTAGGATCCGAAAGCAGGCACCAAATCCGACCATGATGATCTCATGGAGATCACCGGATCCGTCATACCAGATTCGCATTGATTCGATCCGAAAGATATTCCAGTTCCAGCTTCTCTCTCTCTCTCTCTAATAGAGAGAGAGAGAGACTTCTTCCTTAGCGTGTTTCTTCTGGTGATTCTGAGAAAGAGAGGATGGGAGGTGGTTTGGTGGCGGTGGAGGATGGGTTTCCGGTGGAGCGCCTCTTCAACCAGGGGACGTCCTACACTTACGACGACGTGATCTTCCACCCTCGCTACATCGACTTCCCGGCGGAGTCCGTCGACCTCACCACCAACCTTACCCGAAACATCTCCCTCGCCACCCCCTGCGTCTCCTCCCCCATGGACACCGTCACAGAGTCCTCCATGGCCGCCGCCATGGCCGCTCTCGGCGGCATCGGCATCATCCACTACAACAACAACCCCTCCGACCAGGCCGCCCTCATCTCCCGCGTCAAGTCCCTCCGCCTCGGCTTCTCCTCTCTCCCTCTCTGCCTCTCCCCTTCCGATACCGTCCGCGACGCCTTCGCCTCCCTCTCTTCCTCCTCCTCCTCCTCCCCCGCCTGCATTCTCGTCACCGACTACGGTACCACCAAATCAAAGCTCGTGGGGATCGTTACAGAAAGGGATCTTTTCTCTGCCCCCGATCGCGATACCTCTCTCGGCGATGTCATGACCAGAGATCCTGTTTCCGCCGCCGCCGGAACCAGCTTCGAGCAGGCGGCCGCTTCCCTGATCGCCAAGAAGCTCAAGTACCTTCCCTTGGTCTCCGAAGATGGGTCGCTTGTGGAATTGTTGAGCAGGGAGAATGTGAAGAAGATGAGGGAGCTGCCAGTTTCGGGCGCGAAGCCGTCGGTGAGAGCGGACGGGAAGTTCCTGGTTGGGGCGGCGATCGGGACCAGGGAGAGCGATAAGGAGAGGCTGGATCACCTCGTGAAGGCGGGGGTCGATGTCATTGTGTTGGATAGCTCGCAGGGGGATTCCATCTACCAGAGGGAGATGATTGTGTATGTGAAGAAGACGTATCCGGGGCTCGACGTGATCGCTGGGAACATTGTTACGGTTTACCAGGCGCAGAATTTGATCAAGGCCGGGGCTGATGCGTTGAGGGTGGGGATGGGGTCTGGGTCGATTTGCACCACCCAGGAAGTTTGTGCGGTTGGCAGAGGGCAGGTTTAATCTCTTTTGCTTACATACTTATGCTCTTCTATTACACTTTTCTGTTGTCGCCGGTATCGATTTGTATCATCGTGTGATTATTTTTCTGTTGGTATCTCTGTGAGCATCATGGAACTAACTTTAGATTCACCTAAGATGGTGGTATTACTGAGACCATGTTCGTAACCATCATTTGAAGATGCTTTTGTTTCCAAGTTTTTGATTTTAGGATCACAGAATCTCATTTTGGTGTTACAGAAGATTACATTATCTTCCTTTTCTGTTGTAGTTCCTTTTGTTTTCTGTGTTTTTATTTGTTTTGGTGGTGCATAGGCGACTGCAGTTTATAAGGTTGCAAGCATTGCTAGTGATAGTGGGGTGCCTATCATTGCCGATGGCGGCATTGCAAACTCCGGGCATATTGTCAAAGCCTTGTCATTGGGGGCATCTACTGTCATGATGGGGAGCTTCTTTGCGGGCACTGAGGAGGCTGCTGGAAGCTATTTCTACAAGGTAGATGCACTCTACAGTTTTTGTATTCGAAACCAAAATACCATCCTGTTGATTCCATGATTTAATCACTTGATTCTGTTCCAAGTTTTTATTTCTATTGAATGTGGCAATATCTGGAGTATAGCATCTCCAAGTTTTTGTCTTCCGTAGTGATTCTGTGGTTTATTCTATTTCTTGCAAGTCTTAGTGATGCATCCTTTTACGTTTATAATCATATTCAGAATAATCCTTCTGTTCTATTATAATTTAAGCTATGCTGCTGCATAAAGTATGAGGACGTGTGCTGCACTGCTGCTATTGCTCGCATATGCATTGGAAAGTGAAAAGAAATATAATACTTTGAAAGGAAACTAGGAATGCTCAAAATGGGAAGATGTTGAGGAATGAGAATGCACACAGAAGCGTTTGAAAATCAGTTATATGGAAGCTATGCTTTCGTGCTCATTAATTATCTTCCTAAGTTTCTCTCAAACTAACTTATACTACATCTACAGAGGCTACTCTCTACATCAATGCTTCTTATGGTGTTTAGTTTCATATCTAATGCATATAATATGGATTCTTGGGGTTAAAACCATTCAACTTTATTTCCTTGTTGCTGAATTTTGTTATGATCTATGTGATCTTTCTTTGTGAAATTTGACTGCATACATGAACTTGTCTTGTAGTGCTTATATATTAATCATTCTTAATTCGTTTTAGAAATTTCTTCTCACTCTAGTTGGTGTCATGTATTGACATGATATTTTTGGTGAAACTGCCCCATCCCCATCCAATTTTAAAACGTGAGTGTGGTGCATTTCCTTGCTATTTGCATCACTGACTTCACATGATTTTGCTGGAATGATTGTTCTTATTTATATGCTTAAGTAGTTTAACTCTTGACATTTAATTTGGTCAGGATGGTCGTCGGTTGAAAAAATACCGTGGGATGGGCTCTCTTGATGCTATGACTAAAGGAAGTGATGCTCGATACCTAGGTGATAAGTCAAAGCTTAAGATTGCTCAAGGCGTTTCTGGGGCTGTGCCTGACAAGGGTTCTGTTCTCAAATTGATTCCTTACACAATGCAGGCTGTTAGGCAAGGTTTTCAGGACCTTGGTGTCTCCAGTTTGCAGTCTGCACATAAGTTATGCAGATCAGGGGGGCTTAGACTGGAGGTACGAGTTGCACTTAAAGTTGCAGAAACTTATAGTTATAATCAATAATGCCAAACATGTTTATGTGTGTTTTTGATTGGTATACAATTTTCAGTACACATATTTTGAGATAATGAAGTTTATGTGTGCCTGTATGCCTTGCAGGTAAGGACTGGAGCTGCACAAGTTGAAGGTGGGGTGCATGACTTGGTTATGTATGAAAAGAAATCTTTCTGAGGTTGTATTTCAAAATTTTAGATCACCTAAGTAAGCTACTTCTGTATCATGGAGGAGTGTTATTTACTATTCCATGTATTCGGAACTTGTTATATTTACGGCCAAAAACTTGCTTGAGATAAATAACTTATGGTGGATTATCATTTTTGGTGTGCCTTTCTTTCAGTGATAGTTGTTGTGCTGGTTGATTCTCCTTTGGCATGTATGTGGCAGACGTGTTTTTTTCAAACTAGGTGGTATATTCACTTGGTTATTTTAAAAGAAGAATCTTCAAAATATCTTATTTTTAAACATGTCAGATTTTTATTTTGTCTTGATGATGCTATCTTAATTCTTGATAATATTGTGATATTGTCAATGCACCACTATTTGTCAAAACTACCTCAGTTTTTTCCCTTTAACTATAAAAGAGCATGCACTGCATCTTAGTTGAACCTAGAACATATGTTTTTGCATCTCATATTGTAAAAAGTCTTTGATGGATAGGCCTACTTGGATCTGCCTCATTGACACTACAAAAATTCAATTAGTAAAAAGGGAAACTAAAATAGGTACCTTCCTTTGAGAAAAATAATGATAAAAGTCTAAAAGGTTACCGAAATGTTCTGTAGTTATGTATTTAAAAAGGTATGCATTTTTAGTTATGTATCAACACATTTATTACCTAAATATCCTATTGGATAGCTGATCTCTTGCGTTCTATTGATCTATGGGTGGATAAAGGCCCCAGCCCAGGTATTTTCCTGGTTTCTTAGCTAAGGACGTTGGCTTCAGGCCTTCATACTTTCAACTATGAAATTTGCACTCACAAGCCTGCCTAATTCAGATCTGTCATGGCTAGGGCCTTTTGTAATTGGAACTTTGCCTAATTCTAGCTGCCCCGTTCAACTCTTTTTTTTCCTCTAATGGGGACTTCTTATCAGCTATTGCTTCTTAATAACATTTCTTGTTTGTTTTTGGAAAAGAAAAAGATGAGGTGTTTCTGAAAATGCAGAGATAGAATGATTTACAGAGACATTCTTTTTAATAAATCTGTGATTGTGGTTATAGAACTGGACATTCCTAAGTTTTCATCATCCAAAGGTGTAGCTTTAGCCAAAAACAGTTTAATCAGACATACAATATATTTTGATTCCAAAGTGGTGGCTCCAACTTGCTCATACATCAAGGCTGGTTATATTTGATATAAGGCACCTGGGCAGCTATCAGATTCATGAGAAGTCTCACTTCTCTTAGAAAAGCCCTTAAGATTGGAGGAAAGGTGGGCAAATTGGTCAATTAGCTTTCTTGATGAAAGTGGGGAAAAAGAAACTCTTGCCTTTACGTATCAAATTATCAATCATTCTTGGAAGAAGTTGCCTAGTTTGGAGGTCAGATGAATGAAAGGCTACCTTATAAGAAAGATTGTAGGTAAAAACATGGATTTGGCTGATGGAAGGACATTGAAACACTTCTCCCTTTCCGCAACATTGGATCTCTGTGTAAAAGAAGGAATTGTTCTTTTGTTGATGTAATCAAGAATCCTCTCAATGTCTAGTAAATACTTTGTAAAGTTATACTTTTGATTGGACAAAGTTTTTAATAAAATGCTTTTCCTTCTCTTTGATTTTTGTATTGAATAGGGACTGGCTGAAAAAGCCACTTGAGAACGAGTAAAAGGGATGGTTTTTTATTTCTTAGGAATTAAGAGTTTAGACCCAACAGCTTCCCTTTTATGTTTCTCTTGAAGATATTGAGGACTCATGAAGCATGCCGTGCATGTCTTCAAGGAATTGCAAGCAAGTACAATGTTTCTAGAAGAACTCGATAAGTTATTGATATCTGTCTTCATCTATGTAGAAAATAATAGCAATAGGTGCTTGCATTGCCATCAATCAGGCGCTACACTAGATCATCCTCTCCAAAAGACAAATTTTCCTTAATAAGAATTATGTGTAGTAGAATTCTTCATTGTGACATGGTGCATTCTGTTTAAGGGAGAAAGGTCTTTGTGTTTTCCTAAAGCTGATATTGTGGGGAGTTGATAACATGCATTGGGTTTCCCAAAATGTTGTGTTGCACCATGGGCTTTTGAAATACATGAAGATATTGGCTTGAAGCTTGCTAGAAGCTGGCATTTATATGCATATGAAACAATTAAAGGTTAGGAAGATGATTTTCTACATGAAAAGGCATAAAATAAGGAGATCTTGCACCACTCTTTGTGGCAATGTTCTATCCAGGGTCCCACTGCTCACTCACCCACAATATGCCAATTGCTTGATTATTTTTCAGAAAGGTTTATCTTGACAAGCATTGATAATATTTTTGGCTCTAAACATATTTAGAGATGCGTCCAATTTGTAGATCGATTATATCAAGCATTCTAATACACTTTTCTTGATCATCACGAGGCAAAGTTGAGAGAGATAAGAAACTTTACCTGCTTTCAATTCCTAAAAATGGTTGCCTGAATATAGGAGATCTACCAGTCAAGGTGGATCCCTCGTGGTTGTGTAATCCTTTATATCAAGGAAACCTCCTCTCGAAAAAAAAAATGTTGAAAAGAGGAGAGTCGTGGATGTAGGTTTTTACGGAACCACTTAAAAAAACAGTTTTTCCTGTGTTTTTTTTTGTTCCATTGTGAGTGGTCGTCTTGTGTGTTGGTTAGTGCAATAAAGGACGTTGAAGCCTTTCACTAACGTCCCATCAAATTGGTGACATTCACAAGTCACCCATATCCAATGATTCAATGACTAAACTTTCCTCGTGCGTCTGCCGCCGACTTGGCACCTTAGTCGGTGCCTAGCCAACAAAATCGATACCTTTTAACAGTGGCGTAGCTAGGATTCATGTGAGAGGAGGGGGGGGGGGGGCAAACAGGGGTGTAGCAAAACAAATTTTTTTTTTTCTGTGTGATAGTAGTCGGGGGTTCGGGGGCAGCACCCCCGAAAAAATTTTTTTTGAGATAAAATAAAAAGTGGCTGCAATTATTAATAAAAATCTATTTCATATGGACAAATCAAACTATTTGCTGCAGTCAGGACTGGGCTACAAAAATGGATAAAAATCTATTTCATATGGAATCAGGGCTGGGTTAGGACTGGGCTTTAAAAAAAAATAAAAAAAATTAACTGTTTCAGGAGGCAGGATTCCCACATAAGAATTGCAAAGCCTAGCTACGCCTCTGCCTTTTAAGATACCCACATAAGAATTGCAAAACCTAGGCATTTTACTTACGCCTAAACAGATTAAGGGGGGACTAGTCGGTGCTTAGTCAGGGCTTTTGACTACATGGGTAGTATGGCAGGTGGTGATTGGATGTCTTCCTTGATCATACTACGGTTGTCCCATTCAATGTTCTCATTATCAATATTGGCCCTGAATGGTTTGGCCACCGATTCAGTTGTATCGATCGATACTGATACTCAAGTGAATCGTTCTGTATTGGCCCAAAAATAATAAAAGATTATTATGTGTCAATCATAATGTGACACTCGTTAAAACCATTAAAATAAATTTAAAATAACATTACATTTTTTGGTATTTTTTTACATTTATTAAAAAATAGCCGATTCAGGCTTGCAACGTATCCATTTTCTATTGATATGATGCGTATTTGCCAATAAAGGTTGATACTAATAACATTGGTCCCATTCAATGTTGTAAGTATCATATTGTATCGTACAATACAATACATATTGTAAGTATGGCCTATTTTGATACGCTACACACCCATATCGCGATACAAGTGTGTATCGTATCTGTATCGGTTGTATCATATGATATGTGTCTGACACACTTTCAAAAGGTCAAAACTCGACTTTTTTAATTTTGGATTTTAAAGACCTCCCTAGGGCCAATTCTCTGATTTGTATAAAGGCCTCTAGAAAAAAACTCATGCATTCTAAGAGGCATGAGAGCGATTTGGGAGTCAATTCGTGCACAAGGGAGGTGGCTTTTGCATATTTCTCATGTAAGAGTGCATTTCTCATGGAAAAATAAGATAATGATGATTTATTGAGGTTATATTTTCAAAAAACTTGGTTATTTAACACTTAAGTGTTTATAAACTTAGGTTATTTTGTTTTTGTCTATGTAATATGAAAGATTGAGTCTTGTAGCATGTTCTTAATTGCAAGATATTTAAAATTTTGCATTGTTATGTGAGATATGCATGCAATATTATCTATATTAGTTGATGTTTGATGATGTCTTATGCATCTCATAGAGATATCAATGCTTCATATGCGATTTTATGGTTGTATTTTGTCAATTCATCATTGCTTCATATATTATGATTTTTATAAATTTTTTGCTAATTTTTTTATTTTCTTGTTTTTTGGAAAAATTTTATTAGAAAATTATGATTTTTTATGATACATTGCGATCTATGGTACCCAAACACTCCATTTTCCCCTCCATACCCGTGTTGACATGTGTATCCCCGTGTCAACACGCGTCAACACCCGAACACGCCATTTTACCCTTTGTACATACAAGTTTATATTTAATTTATAATTATATTTTCAGTTTATAACTTTATATTTTTAGTATATAATATATATTTTAGATATATCATATTTATTTAGATTATATTCAGTTTATTTTGAATTTATGTGATACACTATGATATATATATATATATATATATATATATATATATATATATATATATATATATATAGTTGTGCCCCCATATCCATATTTTTTAGAATTGCCATGTCGTACCCTCTGTACTTGCACTCATATTCAGGTGACAGGCTACAATACGTATCTAACTTTGGGCCTGACCGATATGGGTAACGATACGTTACCTACAACCTTGGTCCCATTGACTGGTCATGTAATGCCCCAAAATTTCACACTTAAAATTTTTACTTTAATTTTTTTTAAACAACACAAAAAAAATATTTTTAAAATAGAAAATCTGATTTGATCTTTGATCCCGTCATAGTTTGAAAACTAAACCACAACAATCATTTCAAAAATATTTCATTCCATTAAATAAATACCAGAGTTTATACAAGCAAAAAACAACAAAGACTCAGAGATAGTTTAAATAAACATAATCTATACCAAATTTTTAATTGAGTCATCATGTATTGTAGCATCCGTCTTGCTCATTTCTGTGAACCTGAAATTTTTTAAATAAAAATAAGTGACACAACTTAATATCAAAACATGTACTAGTAGACCTTTATATGATCTGTAGTATGTACATAATCATGTACACAAAAATATGTCACACCTTTCATATGCAACATTACATAATATTCATATATAAAACACATCTCTTTTACGTGTTCTTTTGAAATCAATACATATTTTTATTTCCATCCACATGAAAATCTTTTTAACTGAACTGAATCTAAATACTTCCAATTAATTGAATAATCATAAGGAATTGCTTGCATCTCACAATCTCTCATAATTTATGTATATAACTAAAATAATTTAATCTAAATAATTAATAAAAAAATATTTATAAAATTAATTTAAGTAGTTAATTAAACAGATAATTATATATCTACATGCCTATCCTATATGCATGAATCATATTATTATCTTTTAAATTAAATTATTTTTGCATTAAATGTCATGATAACAAACATTTCATAGAATTAAGTGACTATCTTGATTCAATACCTAAGGCGCTACTATCTCGTTACACTATGAGCATTCGTACCTCCATAGAGTATTCATTCACACATTTTATTTTACATTTTACCCCTGGCCAGTAAAGATGCAAGCAGTAGAGTCGAGAAACCTTCGTCAAGGATTCCCGTGGTTGGCTATTATCGCAGTGCAACTGCTAAACACAAGTATGTGGTTGGACTACCAGCTTCTTTCAACTGATCTCAAAAATCCCCTTGATTCACTGTGGTTGAGAAAAATAATTAATTGTCCTTAAAATTTCTTGAATCTTGGATTTTCATTCTCGTAGGGATCCTAAATCTTGGATTTTCATCCTTACAGAAAAATTTATCCATACTACCTAGTATTGGAAATTACTTCTCAAAGAGACTACTAAAAATTCTATGGGATTGATGCTGACGTCGCTTCACATTTGACCGACTCGCTCGTCTACTATTTCTCAATGTAACACGCTCCAAAATTATTAGTGCAGCTTTTCTTATATTTTTTAGAATACTTTCTCAATGCATGCCATTTTCATAATAAATGCAACATTCTCAAAATTTACAATAAGTTGCACTTTTTTGGTCAATATCTATAAAATTTTTATGCTATGCAATATGCATCAATATACATTTTAAAAAATAATCATGTTTTTAATACGAATATCATGAATTTATAATTTAAGTATACATTTACTTCATCACACATTGATGCATCACAATATGCATTTCAAATCATTTAAAACATAAGTGATTATTAAAAATAAAGCAACATTTGTATGGACACAATTCAATGCATCATATTATATTTTTTTAATCACGAATAGATCTTAGAAGAATTTTAGAGTTCTAGATTAGCACTCATGACTCAACCACAATCTTACGTACATATGCTAATCTTAGCAAACATCTCATAAAAATATTTAATTAACTTAGGCTTCTGAACCTATAATCCCTAAAAATGAGAGTGCCAAAACCTCAAAGCCTACAATTTTATTTTAGATCCTCCACATTATATCAGATTAAATTCTAAAAGTTAAACAATAATTCAAATAAATTCATATGAATCATTCTGAGATTTCTTTTCTCCATTTTGAGATTTTCTAAAATATTAGGAACTACTTGTTCTATTTTCGATTGCAGTTTCAAAAATTATTTTAAAAATTTGGATATCACCTGCTCTATTTTTTAGCAACAATGCCTATGATTTTACTAAAATTTGAATAATATATGGCCTATTTAATTTGAAAAATCTATAAATTGTTTTGAGAATTTTGATAGAACCTTCCCTATTTTAGTATGAAAAAATTCAAAAATTATTTTAAATTTTTTGACAAAACCTCCCTTATATAGGAGTATAACTAGATGAAAATTTTGACATAATTACCACATTTTGGTTTATAAAATAAATTCTAAGAGTTCAAGAGAGAGCTAAGAGATTTTATAAATTCATATGAAGGTCCAAATGAATTTTATGAGTATATACCTTATTTTAGAAATTTCGGCAGTGCTTTCGCAACGCGTTCTTAAATTTGCCTTTAAATATGGCGATTTTGGCAGCGCTTTCATAGTACGATCTCAAATATGTCTTCAAAAAGATAGGGATTCTGCTATTAAACCATAAACGAGGTAACCTAGATAGGTAGACAAGGGTTTCAAAGGTTTCTAACGGAACAAAAAAAAATAATAAGGTTTGGGTTCAAAATTTAAGAGAGAGAGCTGGATTGGGCTAGAGAGAGGAAAGAGAAGCTATGAGGGGGCAATTTTTTTAGAAAGAGACACCCCAGGGGGTATTTATAGCCCAAGGGGCTGTCATCCCCCTAGGTGTCACCTCCAAAAAAGGAGGTTTAAGGTTGGTTGTTAGTCATTGGTCTATTTTTGATAATTTCCATTTATTATTATTTTTTTATACAAATTTCAAAAGTAAATCTGATATTTTTCAATATATCATATTAAGCACCTAAAATTTTACTATTTTACTCTTGGTCAATTTAATTATTTACAAGTATGCCCATGAAAATATGGATCTAGATAAATATTCAGATCCACTAAAAATATCTATTTAGATAATATTCAGATATGTTAAAGGATTCATTTTATTTTTGAATATGGGTTTAATATCTAGAGCCGGTAAAAGATCTAGATTCGAATATTATTTGGATCGAGCTTCTGGATTTTGGATCATGTTCAGATCTGGTTCAAGATCCATAGGGTTCAATTTTATATAATGAATTTATTTAACATTTAAAAATTATAGTTATTACATCCCTACCCTCTAAAAAAATTCATCCTCGAAATTAACTATACATTCAATTGAATAGATAGGGATATTTTTCTTGCATTTTTGTGTCTAGTTCTCAGGTACAATCTTCAATACCGTGGTGCTGACTGTTTTGTTTCTTAGTATTTTCTCACTATGATCTATTATTTGTGTTGGTTGCTCTTCCACTGTCAAGTCCTCTTGCACCTCTAAGTTCTCATGTTGAATAACATGAGAGAGATCTCTGGTATACTTTTTGAGCATCGATATATAAAATACATTATGTACCTATGCATATTGTGGTGGTAGAGTTGTTCGATATGTCGATGCTTCTATCTTTTCTAGTATCTCAAAAGGACTAATGTGTCTAGGGCTAAGTTTGCCCTTCTTACTAAACCTGAAAACACTTCAGGTTGGTGATATTTTTATAAATACATGGTCTCCAATATCAAATTTTAGTTTGCAGTGTCTATGATTTGTGTAAATCTTTTGTCTACTTTGAGTTGTAAGTAGAAGTTGTCGAGTCATCTGTACCTGATCCGAAAGGTGCTGGATGACTATTGGGGATTTAAGAATTCTATCTCCAATGTCACTTCAACATGTTGGCGATCGACAAGGCTTGCCATATAATGCCTCATAGGGTTCCATCCCAATGCTGCCATGATAATTGTTATTATAGGTAAACTCTGCCAGTTATATATGTCGATCACATTCATCAGACCAATCCAATGTACAAGCCTTTAACATATCTTCCAAGGTTTAGATGGTCCTTTCTGATTGTTAATCAGTTTGTGGATGGAAGATTGTGCTAAATTGTAACTTTGTTCCCAAAGCCTTATGCAATTATTGTCCAAATTATGATGTGAATCATGGATCATGATCGGATATGATGGAAAATGGTACTCCACATAGTCGAACAATCTTTTTGACATACAAATATGTCAGGCTTTCCAGAGTTTGATTTATTCTGATGGGCAAGAAATGTGTCGACTTAGTGAGACGGTCTACGATTACCAAATTGAGTCATATTGTTTGCAGGTTCGAGGTAACCCAACTATAAAATCCATGGTAATGTTGTCCCACTTCTACTCTGAAATTTTCAAAAGTTGTACCAAATAACCTGGTTTTTGATGTTCTATTTTTACTTTCTAACAGATAAGATATCTTGATATGAATTCCGTTATGTCCCGCTTCATTTCGTTCCACCAAAAAGTTCATTGTAGATCCTTGAACATCTTGGTACTTCCTAGATAGATAGAGTATTTGGATTTATAGGCTTCTGCCAGTAGTTTTTTAGCAAAGCTTGATCATCCAGAATCCACCATATACCCATAAATTTAATACTCGTCCTCATCACAAATAAATTGAGATTCAAGTTGTCGGGTGGTGGTCATAAATTTTTCAAATTCTGGATTTGATTTTTGCAATTGGGCGATTTTATCAAAAAAATTTGTTCATGCACCTAGGCTTGTGCATAGAATTCGCCTTGATTTCTCCAAGAATGGTTGCCATGCTATAAAATCCTCCAATAATTTTTTATGTTGACCAATTAAACAGGAGGCTGAAAATTTTCTTCTTAAAGCATTTGCAATAACGATTGCTTTTTTTGGGTGATATGTGATGGAGAAATCATAATTCTTCAAAAATTTCAACCATCTTCTCTGCCTCAAATTTAACTCTTTCTAAGAAAATACATACTTGAGGCTTTTATGATTAGAGAATACCTCAAACTTCTCACCATAAAAGCAATGACGCCAAATCTTTAGAGCGAATACCATAATTGCTAGCTCCATGTCATAGGTAGGATAATTTCACTCATGATTTTTTAATTGTTTGGAGGCATAGGCGATGACCTTTCCATGTTGCATCAATACATAGCCTAGACTAACACTAGGGGCATCACTATAAACAATGAAACCTCCTTATCCAAATAGTAAAGCTAACACTGGTGCAGTGGTCAACTTTTTTTTAGCTTCTAGAAACCTTTCTCACACGGGGGAGTCCAGATGAACTTGGCTCCATTTCTCAGCAGTTTAGTTATTGGAGCTGCTATTCTTGCAAAATCTTGGATGAATCGGCGGTAATACACGGCTAATCTCAAGAAATTGCAGATTTCGGTAATATTCTTTGGTTGCTCCCATGATATCACTACTTCAACTTTGGCTGGATCAACTTCTACGTCATTATTTGAAATAATGTGTCTTAGAAATATGACACGATCCAACCATAATTCACACTTTGAGAACTTGGCATATAATTGATGTTCTCTTAATGTTTCTAGCACAATCCTAAGATGAATTCTGTGTTGTTCCTTATTTTTAGAATAGATTAGTATGTCATCAATAAAAACTATGACAAACTGACCAAGACATTTTTGAAAATGCGATTCATTAGATCCATGAAGGCTATTGGTGCATTTGTGAGTTTAAATGATATTACCAAGAACTCATAATAGCTATATCTAGTCCTGAAGGTTGTCTTCTGAACATCATCAGCCTTGATGTGTATCTGATGGTAGCCCGATCTTAAGTCAAATTTCGAAAATAGCTTGGCTGACCTTACTTGATCAAACAAGTCCTCAATTCTAGGCAGAGGATACTTATTTTTTTGTTACTTGGTTCAACATGCGAAAGTCAACACATAATCGCATCGAACTATCTTTCTTCTTTACAAACGAAACTGTTGCACCCCATGGTGACACACTGGGCCTAATGAATTCTTTGTCCATCAGCTCATGTAGTTGCTTCTTTAGCTTGGCCAATTTGGGTAGAGCCATTAGATATGATGCCTTTGAAACTAGAGTGGTTTCAGGCATTAAATCGATAAAAAAGTACATCTCCCTCATAGGTGGTAGACCCAGTAATTCTTCAAGAAAGACATCCTTGAATTTTTGTACTATTTCTAGATTTTTAATGTCAGTTTCATAATCATTTAAAAATATAACATTAGTAAGGAAAATAGAACCTCTACGCTTTTAGTGCAAAGATCAATTATTATTTTTCAAAATGGTGTATAGAACTAAACTCAATAGTTGGGTAGTTAAGTCGTTCAAACAAGACCTTTTTCCTGTGACACTTTAGATTGGCAAAATGCTCATGCAGTCAATCCATTCCCAGTATGATATCATAGTTTGTCATTTCTAGCAAAATAAGATTAGCTAAAAGTTTGTGTCCTTCAATAGATACCTCTATACTAGGAAGGTATTTGACACAGATCTTCCTCGTTCTCTGAGGATTAACTACTTCAAGATCCATTTTTAACTATATTGTTGAAATATTGAGGAGTTTTGTGAAATTCAATGATATAAAAGAATGAGAAGCACCCAAATCAAACAATACTCAAGCATAGTGATCAGCCATAAAAATTATACCTTTGATGACCTTGTGGCTTGAGCCTGCTTCCTTTGTAGTGGTCGTATAAACTCGGCCAATATTTTGCCTTTATGGTAGGTTTGATTGGGGCTGTTGCCGTTGTTGTGTAGGCAGAAGTAAATACTGTTACGGTGGAGGTTGTGGCAGGTATTGTTGCTATTGGGGTCGTGGTTGAGATTGTGTTGCCAATTTTGGGCAATTTTTGATATAATGCCCCAACTCTTTACAGTAGATATATGTGCCCATATCACGAGGGCAAAGATACCTAGAGTGATTTCTTTGGCACTTTGAACAAGTTCTCGCGGCAGGTTGATTATGCTAAAATCCTCCATAAAAAGGATGCTGCCTCTTGTTCATCGGCACGTTGCCCTTGTTCTTAGAAAAAGGCCTCTTTTGGTACGCTCCTTGTTCAGATAACTTAGAAAGTTTCTGAGCCTCTCTGGTTCTATGGAAGTCCTTAAAAGTAGTGGTCACTTCTATTATCTCATTTAGTGTTTGTGGCCCTCTCGTAAGGACTTGGCTCTGAAGTCCTTCTTTTAAACCTTGAACATATTTTTGTGTATAAGTACGTTCGGTAGTAAAGACATTTGGATAATATCTTTCCAAATGCCTAAATTTAGTGGTGTAATCCACCAATGTCATGGTTTATTGGGTGAGGTTTAGGAATTTTTGCATCATCTTCTCTTTGGCAAAGATAGGGAAATAGGCTTCATAAAAGACCTTTTTGAATTCATCCCAGTTCATATTGGGTGAGCTCTGAAATTGTATTTCAAAAGTGGTCTCCCATCACTTTCATGCATCATCGTTGAGTCGGTTTTCCATATGTCTTTCTGTCCTCAAGGACATTGAGAACAATGAATATGCATTCTATATCATGAATTCATGACTCTGTTGCTTCTGGATCAACCTTCCTAGTAAAGGTTGGAGGATCTAACTTTAAAATTGTTTCATAAGATATATTATGAGGTTACGCTTGTTGGGCTTGCACATTCTTCGTCAATATATTGAGGGCTTCCATTATGAAATTCTTCTGTTTCTCCCATGATTTTGAATTTTTTGGCATTTTCGGTATTTTTGTCATTTTCCTGGATTCAAAAAATTAACATAAATTCTTGCGTTGGCAAACACAACATATACTTATTCAAAATTTATTTTATTTATATAGCCATATTGTATATAAGAAAATGTAACAAAGCGTTATACAAAAAGATATTTACAAGATATAAATTTAACTATTCAATCCAACCATAATAGGGTTGGTAGGTGGGAGTGGCTGGAGTGTAGATGAGATCCTCGTTATTATCTGACGAGTTCTTTGGGGTTGCCTGCCCATGTGTCAGCCCTGAACCACTAGCATAGTTAGTATTCCAACTTGTAGATGCAGCTCATGCTGTCACATTCCTATTTTGCTCAGCCTACACTTGTATGTCTATGATTGGCACCTCATTATCGGTTGAATCCATATTCACCCAGTTAGACACGCTCATGACAACCCTATAATTTGAGCGAGACATATGACGTCCTCTTACACTCCTCATACGAACTCTACCTCTCAATGAAATTTTACTCTAAGTAGGCACCGTTCGTTCACTTTGGTCACCAAACTGGCAAGCCTCCCGACTATCAGGTTGTCGCTGCCTTCTCTGTCTAGTATTTGGAGGTCGTACTGGCGGATCACCCAACCTGTACATTTTTCCTTACCTTGCCAAGATAATAATCGGGGTAGGTTTAATTGTCATTACCCATACAATTTGTGCCATGTCTGTCATAATCTATGTTGTTAATGTCATAGAGGCAATAAATTGTTTTGTATCTAGGTACAGAGGTAATTCAGGAATACCCTATCTCTCTGAGTCATGATGTTTGTCATCCTCATGATCAGTCATTCCTAAACACATAAATAACCTTCTTAGGTTAAATCTATATTACATACACTATTTTCGCATATAAAGCATAACATTTTTTTATATTTTATACGAACTCAATATCATATTATATGGTATACCTACAAAAACACGATTCACTGGACTCTTATACTATCTGAATAAATTTTTTACTGAATCGGACCTGCTCTGATACCAATTCTGTAAGTCCCTGAGAATTCAAAGACTTAAAATTTTTGCTTCAAATTTTTTTAAATAACACACCAAAAGTTATTTTTAAAATAAAAAATATATCTGCTCTGATCTTTTGGTCCATCACAGGTTGAAAACCAAACCACAACAATAATTTAAAAAATATTTCATTCCATTGAATGAATATCAAAGTTTATACAAGTCAAAAACAACAAAGACTCAGAGACAGTTCAAATCAACCAAATCTATACCCAAATTTTAGTTGAGTCCTCATGTACTGTAGCATTCATTTGCTCATTTATGTGAACTTGAAAAATTTAAATAAAAACAAGTGAGACAACTTAATGTCAAAATATGTACTAGTAGACCTTTATTGATTCTCTAATATGTACAGAATAATATAAAAAAAATATGTCACACCTTTTATATGCGACATTACATAATATTTATACATAAAATACATCTCTTTTATGTGTTTTTTCAAAATCAATACATATTCTTATTTTAATTCACATAAAAATCTCTTTAACTGAATTGAATCTAAATACTTGTAATTAATTGAATATCATAAGGAATTTCTTACATCTCACAATCTCTTATGATTTATGTATATAACCAAAATAATTTAGTTTAAATAATTAATAACTTTTTTTGATAAAATTAATTTAAATAATTAATTAAACAGATAATTATATATCTACGTGCCTATCCTATATGCATGAATCATATTATTATCTTTCAAATTAAATTGCTTTTGCATTAAATATCATGCTAACAAATATTTCATAAAATTAAGTGACTATAACGATTCAATACCTGAGGCACTACTATTTCGATACACTATGAGTATTCGTACCTCTAGGGAGTATTCATTCACACATTTCATTTTAAATTTTACCCCTAGCTAGTAGAAACGCCAGCACCAGAGTCAAAGAACATTCATCAAGGATTTTCGCGACTGGTTATGATCGCACTGCAACTGCTAAACACACGTACATGGATGGACTACCAACTTCTTTTAACAGAGCCCGAAAATCTCCCTGATTTACCATGGTTAAGGCAAATGAATAATTGTTCTTAAGATTTCCTGAATCTTGGATTTTCATCTTCACAGGGATCCTAAATCTTGGATTTTCATCCTTACAAAGCAATTTATCCAAACTACCTGGTATTAAGAATTATCTCTTATAGAGACTACTGAAAATTCCACAAGATTGGTGATGACGTCGATTCACATTTGACCAACTTGCTCGTCCACCATTTCTCAATGTGGCAAGCTCCAAAATTATTAATGTAACTTTTCTTATCTTTTTTAAAACATTTTCTCAATGCATGCCATTTTCACAATAAATGCAGTATTATCAAAATTTACAATAAGTCACACTTTTTGGGCCAATAATTATAAATTTTTTATGCTATGCAATATGCATCAATATACATTTTAAAAACAATCATGTTTGTAATACAAATAGCATGAATTTACAATTGAAGTATATATTTACTTCATCACACATTTATACATCACCATATGCATTACAAATCATTTAAAACATAAATGATTATTAAAAATGATGCAACATTTGTATCGACACAATTCAACACATCATATTATGTTTTTTTTTTATCACGAATAAATTTTAGAAGAACTTTAGAGTTCTAGATTAGCACTCATGGCTCAACCACAATCTTACGTACGTATGCTAATCTTAGCATACATATTGTATACAAGTCTCATAAAATTATTAAAATAAGAGTGTTAGATGTTTTTAATTATCTTAGAAAAGAGTGTCAAAACCTCAGATGATTTTATTTCACATTCTCCACAGTATATCATATTAAATTCTAAAAGTTAAACAATAATTCAAATAAATTCATATGAATCATTTTGAGATTTCTTTTCTCTATTTTGGGATTTTCTAAAATATCAGGAAGTACCTATTCTATTTTAGATTGTAGTTTCAAAAATTATTTTAAAAATTTGGACAACACCTGCTCTATTTTTTAGCAATAATACTTATGATTTTACTGAAATTTGAACAATATTTGCCCTATTTAATTTAAAAAATTCATAAATTATTTTTTTGAATTTTGATAGAACCTTCTCTATTTTAGTATAAAAAATCTAAAAGTTATTTTAAAAAAATTGATCTCTCTTCTCCTATATAGGAGTATAATTGGATGAAAATTTTGACATAATTACCACATTTCGGTTTATAAAAGAAATCTTAAGGGTTCAGGAGAGAGTTGCGAGATTCTATAAATCCATACAAAGGCCCAAATAAGTTTTACGGATATATACCTTGTTTAAGAAATTTAGACAATACTTCCGCAGTGCATTCATAAATTTGCCTTTGAACGTGACGATTTTGGCAGCGCTTCCGCAACATGATCTCAAATATGTCTTCAGAAAGACAAAGATTTTGCTATCAAAACGTAAACGAGGTACCCTAGCTAGGCAGTCATGGGTTTCAAAGGTTTCTAATGGAACAAACTGAAAAAATAATAGGGTTTGGGTTCGAAAATTAAGAGAGAGAGAGAGAGCTAGATTGGGCTAGAGAGAGGAAATAGAGAAGAGAGAGAAGCTCTTAGGGGGCAACTTTTTTTTAGAGAGAGAGACACCCCCGGGGGGTATTTATAGCCCAAGGGGGTGTCAACCCCCCTCCCCCTAGGTGTCACCTCCAAAAAAGGAGGTTTAAGGTTGGTTGTCTGCCATTGGTCTATTTTTGATATTTTTTATTTTTTATTATTTTTTTATACAAATGTCAAAAGTAAACCTGATATTTTTTAGTATTTTATGTTAAGCACCTAAATTTTTTCTATTTTACCCTTGGTCAATTTAATTCAAATCCACACCTAGTATTTTATGTTAAGCACCTAAATTTTTTCTATTTTACCCTTGGTCAATTTAATTCAAATCCACACCTAGTATTTTATGTTAAGCACCTAATATTTTTTAGTATTTTATGGATCCAGATAAACATTCAAATCTGCTAAAAATATCTATTTAGATAATATTCAGATCCGTTAAAGAATCCATTTTATTTTTTAATATGAGTTTGGATTAGTATTCAGATCCGATAAAAGATCCAGATCTGAATATTATTTAAATTGAGCTTCTGGATTTCAGATCATGTCCAGATCCAGTTCAAGATCTATAAGGTTCAATTTTATATAATGAATTTATTTAACATTTAAAAATTGCAGTTATTACAGGTCCATCCATTAGTTCAACCTTACCTATCTACAGCCTGATCTTGCATGATCTTCTCTATGTGGATGCTGTTTTGGTTCCTCTTGTAAGATCTGTTTCACTTCTCTAGCACACTAGTATGTCTTTTTCTTGATAACCAAGCTGGATATAGCCCCTGGTGGGCCATGAACCTGACGGCCCTGAAGTAAGATAGCTTGACTACTGATCCAGCTATCTCAATAACCCCCGGTTTCAAGCATCAAGCATGCATGGTTAGCAGACTAAATTTATTCGCTAGTCTGTCATCATGTGATTGTGCTTTTCTAACATTTGTAACATACTCGTATTGTTGTAAAAGGGAGAGATAATTAACAAGTGTGATGGTGAAGAATCCACTTAATGAGGTAAGCAGCAACTGGTTAGCTATTTGAAATGAAAAATGATGAGTTGCCAATTATGTTCTTGGTGTATAGAGATCGTAAACCTATTGCTGGTTTTTCACTTTCATATAGGATCAACAGTAAGCATTACTGTCAAAACCTACCTTGATGTAAAGCATGTTCAGGACTCAGCTAAGTTGATGATTATAACCAAGTTACGATTTTTTGGTACTTTAGACCGTCATTCAACCAGATATGATAGCTGTTATTTAAGGGGTCAAAGTTGGCAGCATGCACCTCAACTAGTGTTTATAGAATTTTTCTGTCTAAGTTGGACTCACAATATTCAAACTGAGCCAACTTTCAAACAGTATAGTTTAAATGTCTTGAAAGACATTTTGTCAATTTGAAGAGGAAAAACCAGACCTCTTGGAAGATGAGTCCAGAGACAGAATAAAATGAGGATAGGCTGTTTCTTAGCTAGGTCCAAGCACATTAAAGCAAGAGTGTTGCTACCTCAAACGATAACTGTTGGATGGAGTCGCTTGTCGCTTTATAGAGTGATTTTGCAATGACTTCCACTCGACAAAAAGGAATAACCAACAAGCTGAAGTATAATGAAGATAGAGCCATTTTACAGTTATTAACCTGCTAAACCATTTCTGCTGATAAAGGGCTGTAGGCCAACTTAACACTGACAAAAAGTCTTGTTTGGGTCACTATAGCTGCAAACTATGACTAGAGAACCGGAAATGTTGCTGAATATCCTCAGATTCCTTTCTTACAAGATCCCCCAATTCCTTGAATGGACCTTGGTCGAATAGAAATGCAGGTGATCAGCCTGACAGACATCATGTCTATAAGATTTGCTCCTTAACCAGTAAAAGCATCACACTGTGGTTAGGGCCAATGATAACCATGACTTTGCATCATCAGGTCAGTTGGATGATTCACCAGCAAGTAGGCCAACAAGCATCTTGGCTCCAAGATGAGCTCTTTAACTAGAGTTGTCAAACTCTGGTTAGGAATGAAGCAGAACAAGATCTACTTGAAATTTTTTCCTTTGCCTTCAACAGTGTCCCATGGAATTGAGGGTGTTTTCTGTGGGGTGAGGCCGTTCTTGTTTGCATCTCTTTCCACTTCCACTTAAAATCCATGGAAAGATAAGGTATTCCACACTCACTTTTTGACAGTGGTCATCAATGACTTTTGATGCAAGCGGCTCCTAGTCAAGCAATAAGAATCCAAAATTGTTGCAGTTATTCTTAGTGGGGACTAGCGACCTCAAGGACACCTCCTCCTCCTCCCCTTCCCAACGATCCCATCTAAATTTTGGACTGCACACTTATTTCCCACGAATCCCTTCAGCAGCCATGTTTGGCAGGAAAACTCTGCGAACGATAAAGTTCAGAGCTTCCAAAATAGAGAACATGAGGGACACTGTGAGACACCAAGGCATTATACACGTTCACCGTTGAAGCTCTGCATTCTTTTCATTCAGAATTGTCATCTGTGGAATGCGAGGAAGTGCACACTTAAAGGCAGCCTTCTTTTTTCCTAGCCATGTAATCGTCAGCTAATTCCGCATTTTAGAGAATTCTGTCATGCTGTTTCATTGTTTGATATAGAAAGAATGATGTGATTATTTAACTATGCGAGGATGGCGTTCCAGTTTTCTGTTTTTACATGAGTGCATATATATATATATATATATATATATATATATATATATATATATATATATATATATATATATATATATATATATATATATATATATATAGAGAGAGAGAGAGAGAGAGAGAGAGAGAGAGAGAGACTGTTTCATGTGGCTCCTCCATGACCACCTTAAACTCATTAAGGGCTAGCTTAGACTTAGCAGAACCAGATCTGTTGGAGTTTGGAGGGTAGTTTTATACCTTAGACTCTTTGTAGAATCGAACTACAACTCTCCTATACTCCTAGTAACACTCATATACTCCTATTTAAAGAAGGCAAATTCGTCTTTTGTAGATGTGTGGTATCTCAATTGAATAAGAAATTTAGTGCGGCAACTCTTGCCGAACCACGTCGTGTGTTTGATTCCTTCTCTTGCTTCCGTTTTTGTTTGTCGATTCATCGGTAGTATGCCATTCCCAACAGGATCCGTATCTCATTGCAGATTAGTATTTAGCCAGTTCAAAACCAGGTCTAGTTTCATATCAGCAGCAAATTTTGGACATGAACCATGATCGAGGTTCAACTGTTGATCCAAATTAATAGTCAGACCGGACCTGGTATTATATCCATATCTGGGCATGTCAATGAAACAATAATCATTGAATCACATTTTTATAAAAGCAATAAGATTTTTTTTTTTGTTTTAATCCCAAAATGTTGTGTTTTTTTATATGAGAATTTTCGTATAAGGGAAATCTGTGACTGGGGAAATGAGAACGTGTAGGAAAAAGATGGAGATTTTAGGTAGAGAGTTAGTATCTCATTGAACGACCAATTTTTTTGTTAGCTTAGGAAGGAAAAGCAGCATCCAAGACACTTCGGACTACAGCAGAAAGACGATTTCTGATCAGCATTTCTTCCAACCTGAACACACCCTTAGGGTGCCTTGGATGACTTATTGAAAAACCTTATTTTTTTTTAAATCTGGCGTTGTATGCGGCAACACATTCATCGCGTGCCAATAATCATCCACATTAAGCTTGATTTGCTTGTCTAGTAAACACATAATCTGTTAAGCCAAGAATGCTCCGAGAAAGGCTCAGGTAGGTGCAATTTCTCCACATCATTCTTAATGGGAAACTACAGAAAAAATAATGTATGCGGTGCCCTTTTATCGTGGTTGGGTCATGTAAGGCTGGGTGGTCGTGTCCTCAATCCGGTGTTTTTCCTCTTAGGGAGGCAGGCCCATTAAGTGACCTGGTTCTCGGTGAGGATTCCTTTGTCATAAAAAAAAAAGACTTGTGTAGCACTAATCTACTCAATAGTCACTCCAACAACAACAACAACTACGCCTTCATTCCAAAACAATTGGGGTCGGCAATATGAACAAAAAAAAAAAATATTCTGGGTCTTCCACACGAATCCTTCTCCTCCAATCATTTATATCCAATGCCATGTCCTCAGTGAGGTTCAAAGCATTCAGCATCATTAGGCCTTCGCCGAATATGTCCAAACCACCGTAAATGATTTTCTCTCATCTTATTTTCAATGGGTGCAACACCTACCTTCTTATGTATCTCCTCGTTTTGAATCTTAGCTTTTATTGTATTTCCACACATCCATCTAAGCATACACATCTCAGCTACACTCATTTTTTGAATATGATGCCTCTTGGCAGCCCAACATTCCGTACCATATAGTAAAGCGGGCCTAACAGTCGTCCTATAAAACTTTTCCTTCAACCGCAATGGCATTCTACGATCGCACAATACTCTAGTTGCACTTTTCAATAGTCACTCCAAGGTTGTCTAAAATCATTTGCCATGTTAATCTAAAGGAAATGACTGGTTGCTCTTTTCAAAACTATGTTACATCACTCTCGCTTCTTTTTCTTTCAAAACTGTTCGGTTTCTAGCTATATGTAAACAACATGATCCCCAAGACTTTCATATGGAGATGGGGCAGTATCAGGTCAAACATTTGCAGCATTTGGTCTGGTTTGGATGCAACTGACAATCTGGTGAGACCCAGATCCAGGATTAGGAGTGACGAGTCACAACCCAAATCTGACTTAATTGGTTAACAAAGGGTTAGCATTTGGTGCTAATGATAGTATTGCATATGTTAATCTGCTTCATTTGAGCCTGCAGGTTTGTTTATCATGGTTTTTTTTATTAGGAAACAAGCTTTGGATTGAATTTCTTGACACAAAATGTACAAAAATAAGATTTGCTATATTATGAACGGTTGATTTTCAATTCTTAAAAGACCTTTCTCATTATCAAAATATTATAATTTAAAAGATGCTTGTACGCCAAATAAAAAATACCAATCATATCCTATGTCACAAAGATACGGACTTGAACCGTGGCTCCGTACAAGTTCATGACGCAAGCACACAAGCTTTTTTCAAGAATAGGGCACAAGGACCGTTTTTTCATTATTAATTGATTAACAATAATTTTTGATACTTTAGTATATAAAAATATATTTATCATTAAACATATTATTTAAATAATAAAATATTGCATGCAGATGTGTTGTCACGAGCTTACTTTTTTCAATAAGTCAGTGCGGCGCGACGGTCCTTACCACCGCACACCTTTCTATCGCTCTGTCACGGGTATAGAGTGCTTCGCAAACCCACGATGCGCCAAGCTGCTCAGTCTAACGGCCAAAGGCCGTGTACCAACACGTTTTCATGTACTGGATCATTTTCATTGGCCGTGTGCACCAGCCCGTGCGCAGTTGCCTAGCGGAAGCTGATCAAGCGCATTTTCAAATGCGCATTCCATGTAGCCCATGCCGCTTAGTGCATAGTCGTCTCATACCGGCTATCAATTTTGAAAGAGTTACAAACTTTGCCTGAGCCTTGCGATCCATGAAGCGTATTGCAGCTCTATGCGCACACATAGCAAAACCTCATCACTGAAGGAACAAGACCTTCCGGCCCCCAGTTCGAAGACCAATTGATGATTGAACATCATAGCGAAGAGCACCACCCAGACTCATTCACCGATGACTAAGCATTCACTCACCTAGCCCCGAGTCACCATACTCAGTTGGAATCACCTAAGGTGATTCCTGGGGAAATCAGCCCTAACTCACACACACCTTCGTGAGTCCAACCGCTATGCGTGGGACAACTTGCAAGCCGAGAGATCCTTAACCAAATCTCCTAAGGCAACATTTTTTGATCCGCTGACACTGCTTAACCGAACAACACTCCACATTTGTGTCACCACTCAACGATGCACTAACGATGATACCGGTGCCTATCGCATGCCATGCTACCACCGCACGTCACCGATCAAGCGAACGCATATTGTGTGTTCCTACACTCAATGCATTTTTTACTCAGTAGAGCTCCACAATGCACATGCCCCATTCTGAAAGATAGGCCCAGGACATTATCTCCCACCCAAAACCATTGTCGTCCTCAACAATGCTGGTATATGTAAGAATACAGTCTTCACTGATATGCCAATTTTCCTTTATACTTATCTTTAGTTTACTCTTTTTCTTCAGCCTACTCAACTTGTTTTGGTTTGCATCCACCATCGCTGCAACCTTCAACACGTCAAGTCTCATACCTTTAACATTTCGATCACTTAGACAACAGTCTTCTACTTTATTAATATCAAGTATTCTCTGTTTGTGAGACCTCAGTGCAGTCTCAAACACAAATAGATCATCCTCGCTCGCACGACAAACTTGTCGTCTTGATGCTCATGGCTGTGGTGCCTTCCAACCCCAGTAAGGGCAAGTCCAATCCCTTCGTAGTCCTCAAAGAGAAAGACGACCACCAATGTGTGCACTACAAGAAAATCATGGATTAGCAATGGGCGCTATCCATCGCTAATTCGTCGCTAAACTGTTTAGCGATGGATAGCGTCCATCATAATTTTTTGGTCGCTAATTAGCGACAGAACTGATCTGTCACTACGTTTGTCGCTAATTTATGACAGATTAGTGACAGACATGATCCGTCGCGAGTCTGTTGCTAAATAAGCACAGTTTTGGTTTTGCGATGGACATGATCCGTCACTAAATTTTAAAAAAACAAATTTGCTCCCTGTCGGGCGGTATTTTGGCAGCAACAGGTCGGACTTGTACCACACCCCACAGGCGTTGCACAGGGTCTTAGACTCGAGCGACCCAACCCTCCACTGCGGAGTCTTCTGCACAAGGCAGTGGCTGCACCTCCGAATAGGCGCGCTCTCTGGCACACTCTCTGACACCTTCTCGACTTGGTTCCTCGCTTGTCTGGCTCGACCTACCACTGTGAGGTCTTCTGCACAAGCAGTGGCTGCACCTCCGAACCGACACCCTCTCCGACATCCTCCCAACCTGGTTCTTCGCTTGTCTAGCCTAGCCCGCCACTGCGGGGTCTTCTGCACAAGGCAGTGGCTGCACCTCCAAATCAATGCGCTCTCTGGCGCCCTCCCGACCTGGTTCCCTCACTTGTCTGTCGACCTGAAACCAGAACCCCCAACAGAATGGTTAGGTAAAAAAAACAGAGGTCGGGAACGAAAAGTCATGCTTAGAAAAGAAAACCACTTACCGACACAAAAAGCTCACTGCCGTTAAGAACGTCGATGAAATCGGTGAAAGAAGAGTCGTTCGAGACAAGAGAGGTCGAGCCAGCCTAGTTTTCCAGCACCTTGACTTCGACTCATCTTCTTCCTCGCGTTCTTCCGCCACAAAGTCATCCTCGTTCAAGAAGTCAAGGAGGCCCTTCATGAAGAAGTCGTCCCCTTTGCTGCTTCGGTCGTTCTGCCAACGATCGGTTTAAATCGAATGACTTTTGGGTCAGTTTAAATTTCGCACGGGGAGAGAGGAAAAATTTTGTGCCCTAGATGGGTCGGTTTAAATCGAAAAGTAGCGACAGAATTTTTTCGTCGCTAATTAGCGACGAAATTAGAGACATAATTTTTCCATCGCTAATTTCATCGGTAATTAGCGACAAAAAAATTCTATCACTCATCCGTCGTAAAGTTGCGACAAAAGTTTTTCGTCACAAATTTCTGTCACTAATTAATGTTTTTTTGTATTGAGAATTAGCGACAGAAAAATGTCATCGCTAATCCATCGTCAATTAGCGATTGAAAACATTTTGTCACTAAGTTGCGATGGAGTTTGAGACATAATTTTTCCGTCGCTAAGTAGTAACAGATTAGCGATGAAAGTTTTTTCGTCGTGAATCCATCGCTAATTAGCGACAGATTCATGACAGAGTTTTTTCCATCGCTAATTTCATAAATCATTCGAATGTTAGTGACAAGTAGTTTTCTCTAGCTAATCCATCATAAATTTCTGTCGCTAATTAGCGTTTTTCTTGTAGTGGTGCTGCAGGGATATCAATTCCCTTAAGCACCAACTTGCGGTTTTTCAATGGTCCAAACTAGTCCTCAAGTGGGGGACGTCTGCTTACGTATCACCTCAATGCGGTCCTCCAAAGTGTCTTCCTCGATACTTTGCCCCAATGCTGCACTCTCGTCTTGAAGTCAGCACGTTGTATTATCTCTCAGAGTCAGCAAAACATTCTCATAGGAACCAACGAGCCACGAACAATAACTTTTTCTACACGCACAATCCATTAAAGATCTGCCAACTCAAGGGACCAAAACAATGAGCCTTTTGCTCAACATGGGCTCTCCGCTAACCCATAATGTTGGGAGAGAATCTAGAAGTTTGATTGAGTCTCTCATACCCAAATATGCAAATCCATCCAGCTGAATCCTACGTGCATTCTCTGCATGCACAAGGCAAACGTCACGCTTCACCTATGAGCCTAATGCACAACTGGTAGGAATCTTTGGCTTATCTACGTTCCTTTAGCCAACTGAACAACAACCTTACACTTCTGCTTATCATTGACAAAATGTCTCATACTATTCTGCCAACATCATGCTTCTGTGCTCGGTCAACCACACTTTAGTTGCGTGAAATTACGTAACCAAGATAAACCATCATTGTTCTCTCTAGTGTCATACACAATGAAGAACAAGGTCTTCATGAATCTTTTTTGCTCTTATGCCAATTTGTTATGGGCTTACTTTTTTCAATAAGCCAGTGCAGCACGACGATCCTTCCTTACCGCCGCAAGCCTTTCTATCATTCTATCACGGGCATAGAATGCTTTGCAAACCCACGATGTGCCAAGGTGCCCAAGCTGGCCAGCCTAACGGCCAAAGGCCGCGTACCAACATGTTTCCATGTGTTGAATCATTTTCATTGACCCTATGCACCACCCATACACAGTTGCCTAGTGACAGCTGATCAAACATATTTTCAAATGCACATTCCATGTAGTCCATGTTGCTTAGTGCATAGTCCTCTCATACCAACTATCACTTTTGAAAGAGGCACAAACTTTGCCTTAGCCTTGCATGCCACGAAGCGTATTGCAGCTCCATAAGCACACATAGCAAAACCTCGCCACTGAAGGAACAAGATCTTGCGGCCCCCAGTCCGAAGACCAGTTGATGATTGAACACCATAGCGAATAGCACCACCCAGACTCATTCATCGGTGCCTAGGCATTCACCCGCCTAGCTCCAAGTCACCATACTCGGTTGGAATCACCTAAGGTGATTCATGGGGAAATTTGCCCTAACCCACATGCACCCTCGTGCGTCCAACCGCTACGCATAAGACAACTTGCAAGCCGAGAGGTCCTTAACCAAATCTCCAAAGGCAACATCCTTTGATCTGCTGGCACTGCTTAACCGAACAACGCTCCACGTCTGTGCCGCCACACAACGATGCACTAATGACGATATCGATGCCTATCACATGTCATGCTACCATCGCACGTCACTATTCAAGTGATCATGCATTTATTTTAGCATTTTATCATATTAATTCATGCATGATACAATGAATAACTGCATTAAATTCTCATAATTATCGTTAGTTTTGAGAAAATGTGCGAAAGAGGTAAAAATTAGAAAAAACATTTTTGAGTTAAATATGGCGAATTAGGTAATTTAGGAATTAGTTAGTGATATTTTCTTTAAGATTTAGATTTTAAGTAGTTTAGGTTCGAGAAAAAAATAAATATGCGCAATATTTTTAAAAAGTTTAAATAGCTTAGGCAAATAGTATAGATTTTAAGTTTTTTTAGAAAAATGTTTTTTTACTAAGACCCCTTTTTAAAATTTCAAAATATTAATAGAGGCATTTTGGAAAATTGTAACTCACTTCTCTTCTTTAAATATTCAACGTAGGGGAAGGAAGAGGCGTCTTCTCTCTTGCAAAGCCGCTCTTTCCTTCCCCTTCCTCTCTAACCAGATCTCTCTCTTTCCTCTTTCTTCCCTCTCTTTTCTCTTTCTCTCTTCCTTCCCTTCCCCTTTTCTGGTGGAGTGCAATCTGATGGCAGTGCAAACGGTGGAGGCCAATCTTCTTTTTCCAACCAAGACTTTCACGATGAGTTTTTCCTTCTCTTCTTCTTTTCTTCCTCTCTTTTCCTTCTTCTTCTCTTTGTTCGTGTTTTCTTTTCATTTCAATTTTCATAGAGAGTTAGATTAGATCATTGAATTCAAAAAAAAAAATCACATTAGATCTTTTCCATGCAATGTGCATATCAAAGAATAGCAATTTCTTTTTTGTTTTCATCATGCATTGTGCATCATTTTTTTTCTGCAGCATACTGTGCATCCAACATACTCTGCATCTTCATTCAGATAGCATTTGCATTTTGTTTTGATCCTTTATCTGCATCTTAGCATTTGCATCATATTCCATCTTCTGCATCTACTGTGAAAACATGTTGTTGGGAGCCGATTCAAATTTTACGGTGAATCTCTGATTCACCTGAAAATCTCTAGTGAGATATCGTGAATCCTAATCTTCATCACCGTGAAATCATGGTTGTCATGAAAACTTCCCTCCGGTTTGATCGGTTGTGAATCAACATCAAATCGACTGTAGCCGAAATCCATCAGATTGGCTATGAATTCAAAAATCTAAACTGCCGGAAACCATCTCCTTCATCTACCGAAATCTACTCCAAATTTGCCGGCAGATTCAATTCCAGCCGACTGGAATGCCTCCATTTCGTAGTGAAACTCTGTTTCACTATGAAACAGTTTGATCAGATTCACCGTGGAGATCTTGAATTGTCGAAATCCCTCTTTCTTTGTCGTGAGGTCGAGCTACCTATGCTCTGCCGTGAAAAGTTTTTTTTTTCACGGTTAGATTGTTTTTTAAAAAGATTTTCATGGCTGTATGTTATAAAAACATTTGACATTCACGGCCTGTGTTGTTTTTAAAGTTCATTTTCACGAGTAAGTGTTGTTTTTAAAAAACAATTTTTACAGCAGAGAGTTTTTAAAAAACAATTTTCATAAGCGCTTGTTTTTAAGAATGATTTTTCATGGTGTGCTTTTAAAAACGATTTTTACGGTGTGTGTTTTCAAATTCAATTTTCACGGCATGAGTGTGATTTAGTTATCTTTTAAGCATGCATTTTTGGATATTTTTTTTAGCATTGCATTCTAGGCATTTTATAATTTTTTAGGCATTATTAGTCATTTAGATTTTTCACGTCATTGTATTTTAGGCATTTTCGTTTTGATTTTTATTTTGTCATTTCTGCATGCATATCATTGCATTTTAGGTTTAGTAATCTCATTTTCATTTTCATTTTTTATATTCTACTTTTACATTCATTTTGCATAGTTTCCATTTTTCGCACATTTTCGTATTTTACTTTTAGCATAGTCTAGATCTAGTCTTTCTCTTGTGTTGCTCGTTTGTGTTGCATTGTGCAGAAAAGCATGGGAGTGAAGGCAAGCGAGCGAGATACGTGGTGGTGCACATTTGACATGTGACACGAGGCATGAGCGTAGAAGACTCTTTTTATAATTTTTTTAGATTAGAATTTGAATTTCAATTAAATTTTGGGTTGTAATAAAATCATTTTAAACCCATTGCGTAGGGTATTCATTTATTGTAATAAGTAGTTCATTTTCGTATATTTTTGTAATTTTAGCAATAAAGAGTAGTTAATTGCTTGTTTGAATACAAAGTATTCCCCGTTTTCTGAGTTCGACCCAGTCTCTACCACTAGTGAGAACCGTTTTATATTTGGTGTCTGGTTTTTATATTGCTTTTCATTTAAAAGTCTTTCAAAAAAAATATTTCATAAAAGAAAGGACAACATCAAGCGAACGCATACCGCACATTCCTACACTTGATGCATTTTTCACTCAGTAGAGCTCCACACTGCACATGCCTCATTCCGAAAGATCGGCCCGGGACATGTGTAGTACCAAATACAATCCCGTTATTGAACACATATTCCCTTTAACTTTCATAAATTTTTGTTTTCCCTTTGTCTTCAAAAAAATAGATGGATAAATGGGTCAGATCCACAATGGGTGCTTTTCAGGTTTGGACCCAATTAGTGTTAAACCTAAAAACCATATGTAGCGCACTAGGTGGCCCTAGGTTGGGGTCCTGTACAATTGGACAGCCCTATAGGGGCTCAACTGCTTAGAGATCTTCACAGTTCACCCCCTGCTTGAGAGGATCCTTTTGATGTTTGTATTTGTACGGTTTTTGTTCCTTCTTGCAGATCTCCGGATCAACCCAATCTAGAAAAGTTACTCTGGCTATCAGATTTGGCCTCTTTTTCTTGATCTCATATCCTGCCCTTTTTCATCTTTTAAAGGAATCTTCTGCTTCTCATTGTACTTATTCAGGGGTTCATTAATCCTTTTGGTGTTGACTCATCATTGCCCACTAAAGTTTATGTCTAAAAAGTTATAATGCATTCAACTTTCTTGTAGATCACTGATCACAGTTAACCAAACTCTTAATACAGGCAAGAACAGTTACCCAACCATTTGGAGCTTCTTAAATTTTACGCTGTTGGCATGATGACTGTATGTATGGCAGACTGAGCCAGTGCGATCAGGTCTTTGTGCTGGGTGCAGTTTCTTTGGGTTATAAATTAAAAAACAAAGACCAATTTTATGCTTAAGTTTCATTGCCTTTTTTCTCTTGGGTGGTAAAACCCAGGAGTGAAATTGGCCCTACAATCGCACTTCGCATAAAGTTACATGAATGACTTCTTGTGGTTCAACGTCGAGACATTCGTGGCCTCCGGTCTCTCAGCCCTCTCTCCTAGCCAGGCAGACCTCAACCGCTGGGGCAACATAAATTTCACTGCTTTCTTAATAAGGTCAATCAGCTTGAGCCAACCCGAGCTTGACTTAAGCTAGCTCGAGCTTAACTTGATCTCAGATCTGGAACATTCTTTTCTCAAATGAGCAAGCTCGAATGGTCCGGGCTCAACCTGGGCTGCACTCATGTGCAGCTCTAGGCATAGGAAACATGAAAGGCACAACCCTACCAGTTCCTATACTTGCTACCACCATCACCAGCCAATTGGTGCCAGTTCAATTTTGAAGAGGGTTAAAACCATATCTCCTCTAAACAAATCCATGTTCCAATGTCAATTTTGGCTGGTTAAGGCCAGAAGCTGCAACATGGACCAGCCACTCTTTACAGTTTTCATATGGTCCTGCTTCCTGATTCTCAGTACAAGGTGCATCGGGATCTGATACATTTTTTTTTTGACAGAGAAAGCTGGGGTTAGGTAGACCCTTACCAGTTATACAACCATATACCATTGGGATTCAAACTTGCAACGACCCAACACAAGCTGACCTGCACTAACTGCTCCTGCCAGACAAGCGGAGCCCCCGTTGGTATGATCTGGTACATCTTGATGCGCTTTCTCGAGATGGGGCCCGCGCAGCCTTGCAATATTGTTCACTTTGGATGCAGATGGTAACATGAACAGCTAGGAGTCTCACAAAATGTGGCCCTGGGTGCCATTCATAATGAGAGGGTGAGCCTCATCTTGAGGAGCCCTGGATGGGAACAGTCCTAAGGTGCATATGATCCACACCCTTGCCAAAATGACATGGGAAAAAAAGGTGACTTCACAATCTGGAATATTTAAAGAATGATTTATAGCATTTGTTATCAATGTCCATAACTGATGTTTTTCAAGCTTACCAACTTTGTTATCTTGCATGAATTTCAGAAATTCCATGGCAGTATTTTGTCAGGGGTAGCATTATGAAAGGTACTTTTATAAATACATCACTATTTGTTTTATATCATTTGGGTCATACTTTTTTTAAAACATTTTTTTGAAAGTAATCTACACTTGTTATAAATTTATGGAAATATCCTTACTCGTGCCACAAAAAACAACACAACAATGGAGATCTGAAATTTGTTGCATAATAAAATTTGGCAAATTAGTTATCATTTCCCATGAATGAACAGTCTTGAATGGAGAGAGAGAGAGAGAGAGAGGGTGTATGTTAAATTTACAAATATTGATCTCAAGATGATACTAGTAAGCGTTCTTTTGGAGAATTCTAAAATAAGCAGTTCTTTAAAGTGAACTTTGAAGAATTTTAAAATAAATAAATTTGTTGAAAATCCTTAAATGAATGAATTTTCAGAGAATTTCATGGCATATATATTCATTTTGATAGACTTTGAAGATTTCGTTTTTTAATAAAAGACCATTCAAAGGCATGATAAATTTGAAAAATCATTGTTATTTGTGACTATATATGTATGAAAGAATGCATGTATCCGTGAAACCGAATCAAACCAACTCCAATTTCGATATCTGTCAAACGTGACTTGAAACAATAAGTTGCACGTATGCATAAATTCAGAAAAGCAATTCAAAACCATGAAGGGCTTGATGTCTTCTTAGGCATAATGGCTTAATTTTATTTGAGTAGAATGAGATAGTTGGATGGTTAGGTCGCCACTGTCATAACCAAGGGGACTCGGGTTCGAATCCCACGGGTTATCCCCAGCTTGCCTACAAAAAGCTTGATTTATTTAAGAAAATCCAAAAGATGGAATGGTAGTCTTAATTTGCATTGTCTATAAGACTATCTTGGCTTTCAAATAACTTTGATCAAGGCATTGTGAGCAGTACATAGCCATCAAGTTCTATGAGACGAATTTGCATTTGAAAACAAAAGCAATGACTTTACAAGAAGCCAAAGAACAGCCCCAAAGGGGTTTAGCATACTGGAATGAGACCTAGGCTGCTAGGCAGGTGGTATAAGTAGTGTGGTGACTCCTTGGGGGCAAGGGGTAAGCCCATGGAGTTTTAGGCTGTCAGGACAGCGATCATAAGTACAGCAGGCAGAGCCAGCATGATTAGGTCTTTGATCCTGAGAGTGGTTTCTCCCTGTAAATATATACAAAAAAAGAAGCCAAACAACCCTGATGGACTCCTTTGTCATTCATTTAACATGATCAATGAAACACAAGAACCTGCTCTATGAACGACCATGGACTATGGGAGGGAAGGGAGGGGTGATGCAAAAGCAGAACATAGGAAGATTGAAGAAGAATAACATCATCTTCTTTTCGAATTATCCTTCAATGGTAAATCTAAAAGAAGGGGATGAAAAGAAATTTATTCAATAATCGAATTCCATCTTAGGAAGAACTTTTGAGACAATTTTATAATACATGATCCAAATTAAGAAACTTATATAGAGTACTTGCATTGTGAAAAGGATAAAAACTAAAATCTACAATAATCTTATCCAAAAAAAGTATAGCTTTCTAAATTTCTAAAACAACCATAAGATAAGGTCTTATTCCTAATAAGCAGTGGATTTCTGTATTTGTTCTTTGATTTGTCTTACATTAAGGTGTGAAGCTGCCACTAGGGCTGGTTAATGAGCTGAATGAATTGAACAGAGGGTGTTCAAGCTTGGTTCGTTTATTGTGTCTAGCCAAACCAAGCTTGATCTCATGAAATCTCGAGTTAAATGAGCAAGTATGAGCACACTCATTTACAAAAAATAATATTTTTTAAAAGTTGAAAACAATAGAATTTGGACCTTAAACATACAAAGTCAAGCTCAAACTAGCTCATTTACAAAATAAATAGTTGTTTCAAACTTGTAAGCAATAGGATTTGAACTCTCAACTTATTTCTTGCAGGCCAAACACTTCAACCAACTTTATTTTATCACACACACACACACAAGCACATATACTATTAATGAATGAGCCAAGCTGAGACAAACATTGATTGTTCATGCTTGAGCTTGTCGAGCCTATTTTATGAGTTTAAACATGCTCTTTACGTTTTGAACATGAGCCAAGCCATGAGTACCTCATCTAGTTTCACAACCCTGGCTGCTACTTTGACATTATTCTTGGTAAAGATGAATGGCATGCAGTGCAATTCAATGGATATATATATATATATAAAAACTGAAATATATTTACTGGTATGAACCAAGATTTTCATAGTTTTTTTTTACTTTTTTTTCGAAAATTTTGCCATATGGATGTGATCTAGATGCTTGGTTTTATAGAAACAGACTCTTGGATTATCCAATTACGATGTATACTTTAAGGGTTGAAAATCAATGGCTTAAAATTTTCATAAATATTAAAAAAAATCACATTTCTTGATCCGATTATGATGATCCAACAATCATTTTCTAACAAATGGACCATGCTGAATGCATCTGCAGGGTTAAATTTACAAACAAAACTATAAAATATTCCAGTTTCCTTATATATAGTGTGTGTGTGAGTGAGTGAGAGAGAGAGCAATGTGTTTATAGAAACGGCATATGTGCAAACCAGCATTTTGACACTTTTTTCAATTTGTTTCTAAAATCTGACCACTACAAGAAAACATGTTGTTAGCGACGGACGGTAGTGACAGAATATTTCTGTCGCTAGTTAGCGACGGATTAACGAGCGAAAAACATCCATCGCTATAATCCATGAAGCATACGAAACCAACGACGAAATATAGTCTGTCGTCCAGTACGTCGCTATTTTGCGACGGATTTTGCGACATACTATTTTTTCGTTACGTCTGCACGATCTACCGATGACTCTTGCGACAAACTTTAGTCCGTCGCTAAGTAGCGACGGACTTGGCGACAGACTATATTCCGTCGCTGGTTTCGTAAATTTGATTTACGTGGGCTTAGCGACGGATTAAATCTGTCGCTAAGCCGTCGCTAAGTTTCGAATAACCCTAATCCCAGACAGCTTTTCCTTTTCTTCTTTCGCTGCTCCCGCCGTTCGCCGGTCCCACTCTCGCCGTTCGCCGGTCCCCGCGTCCGCCCAGAGAAAGGTAAAGGACCCCCCCCCCTCCCCCCCCGCGTTTTCCGGGAGGGGGTCGACCCCCTGCCGAAAAGTCAAGGGGTTAACCCCCTGATGTTTCGGCCAGGGGTCGACCCCCCTGCCGGAAACGCAGGGGGTTAACCCCTGCGTTTTTCGACAAGGGGTTAACCCCCTGCATTTCTGACAGGGGGTTAACCCCCTGGCTTTTCGGTAGGGGGTTGACCTGGGCAGGGGGTCAAGCCTTTCCTGCTTAGGCAAGGGGGTGACCCCCTGCTGTTCCGGCAAGGGGTCGACTCACTGGCGGAAAGGCTGGGGCTCGACCCTCTGCCCGAACAGGGGGTCAGTTAACTCCCTATGTTTCATAAGGGGGTTAACCCTCTATGTTCCGTAAGGGGGTCGACCCCTTGCCGGAACAGCAGGGGAGTCGACCTCTTGCCAGAACAGTTTTTTTTCGTGGTGACTTCATTTTAAAACAGTATTTTTTTGTGCAGATTTTTCAACAGAACCAGATCGTGCTCAGCCACCTGTGGTAAGTAAGTGTCAAAAATAATGCAAATCGGGTAAATACCTGTGGTGCGTAAGTGATGCAAGCGTATCACATGTTATTTAATTTATTAGATGTAACACTTTATTGTTCACACACTCACTTAGTTGATATTTAGGGTTGCTTCGTTGGTGTTCGGAGATCATGCTGAGCATGATTTGAATGTATGAATATTGAAGTGTTCTTATTTTTGGAGTATGGAGTCCATGCTAGGCATGATAGTAGTTAGTGAGATATTGAAGTGTGTTTTCTGCAGGTACATGTTTGTCATTTGTTTGATATGAATGATTACAATGTATTACAATGTTTGATGTAATTGTATCCATGCTTGCATGTAACTTTCAATTTGATTATGACTTCCATGTGAAATTGTATAATGAAAGCATGTTTCAAATGATTGTATCGTGTCATTTGTTAGAATATGGTAATACTTGATGTGAATTATTTGAATGTATTGTATGACATATGTTATTTGTTAGAATATGGTTCGTGGAGGTTACAGTGGTCGCTCATCCAGTAGTTGCCAGGCCCAACCTTCATCTTCACGGGCTCCTGTGATAGGTATATTGATTAACTAATTTGATGCTTGATTAGTTCAAATGCGCATTCTAAGAACTTCTAACGTATTTTTTTATAGATGATGTTTCGCCTATACACGACCCACTTACACCAGTTGATCACACAAGTCAAGAGCCAACACAGGAAGCAGGGTCTTCTTAGTCTGGCACAAGAAGACTCATTCGAATAGTGTATATCGATAATCGACCGTAAGTATTTTTTTTTAATTATTGCATATCTTATAAATATTTTATATTGATATTTACTGTGTAACAATTCATGTGCAGCACGAGGTTTGAGCCACAAGAAGTAGTACGAGAGATTAGGAATTCACTTCTTCAACATCTACCAGGACCGGTTGCTCAATGGAAAGAGTACCCAAAGGAGGTGTTAGACAAATTGTGGTCCTCATTCACGGTATACAGTTGTTTCTCATAGTTAATGTGTTTCATATTTAATTTTGTTAAGTAATGTCTACTAACTTTCTGAAAATATTTGTAGGCTTTGAATCGCTTCGCAACTACGGTAGAAGAAAATAATACAAGGAAGGTGTGGCAGAAGGTGGCTGTCAATCGATTTGCAGACATGCTGCACACTATGAAGACTGCAACAAAAAAAGCATCTGGCGTAGTAGATGATCCACTACTGTGGAAGGGCCATGACCTTATTACTATCAGGAGAGATTACTGGGATGAAATGTGCGATAAGTGGGCGGAAGATGCATTTAGAAATTGCTCTGCGAAGGCTGCACAAAATCGAGCAAAGATGCCCGAAGCCCATCTACACACAGGTGGATCTAGGACATTTGGGAGTCACCTGAAGAAAATGGTAACTCATCAATATATAATATTAATTTTATAAGTATTGTTGCAAACTTGTGTACTAAATCTTTTGTCATTTAACTTCGCAGGAAGCAGAAAAATGAGACAGTGTATCATATAAAGATGTGTTTGTTGAAACACATAAACGAAAGACCACGGGAGTCTTCGTATCAGAGAAGGCGAGAACAACGACGGTATGTATTTATTCTATTAATAATCATTGCAATATATATGCAAGTTATCATAATGTTATCATTAATTATTAATGCATACTTTAAACATTATTTTGTAGGAGGCATATGAGCAACAAATGGTAGAGCGATATGGCGATGACGCTACTCAACATCCATCATTTGATCTTGCAGCATGGGTGACTGTAGCAGGTGAACCCAAAAAAGGTCGCGCGTTCGGGTTTGGGAGTAATCTGAACACTTCACCAGTTATTGCTTCTTCCAGTTACGGCTCACAGGCTACTTTCGCTGACATAAGCTCCAAGCAGCAGCCTATTCTTTCCGGTGATGATGTACACCAGATCATTAAGGATACAATGAATGACTACTTCCATGACACCGTCGCCCCCTTTCTCTGAGATGAGATCACCAGTATTGTGCTGAATAGAGGATCTTTGATCGCAGGTCCCTCTCAGGTATAATCACATATTCAATTTTTTGACTGCCTTAGCACACATATGAGCATGATAGAATCACATATATAACTTTTTACCTGCCTTAGAGCACATATAAGCATGATAGAATCACATATAGAGTTTTTTTATTGCCTTAGAGCACATATGAGCATGCTATAATAACATATAGAGTTTTTTTATTGCCTTAGAGCACATATGAGCATGCTATAATCACATATAAAGTTTTTTTACTGCCTTAGAGCACATATGAGCATGCTATAATCACATATATAGCTTTTTGCCTGCCTTAAAGCACATCTGAGCATGGTAGAATCACATATAGAGTTTTTCTAGTTGCCTTAGAACACATATGAACATGTTATAATCACATATTCAATTTTTTGACTGCCTTAGCACACATATGAGCATGATAGAATCACATATATAACTTTTTGCCTGCCTTAGAGCATATATGAGCATAATAGAATCACATATAGAGTTTTTTTATTGCCTTAGAACACACATGAGCACATGATAGAATCACATATGGTGTGTAATTTATTTCATTATATTTTGTTTATCAATACTGACTGTTCTTTTCTTGTGTAGGCTGCTAGCGATAATCAACGTAGCGGAGCTGAATGGACAGATAAAGGTAATGAATAAGAAGATGCACAAAATCTTGGCGATGATTAGAGAACTGTGTTGAAGAAGTTCTATTTTTTTATGTTTCCTAATTGTAATTGTTGAATTGTAAATAATTAAACTTGTTAATTTTAAGGTGGAACGATTAATTGTTGTAGATTCCTTTTATATGAAATTTTTTGTGTGGTTTGTTTTTTATTTACAGGAAATATAAATTGTACAGGAAATATAAATTGTACAGTTTTCGGTATTTAAGTTTTAAATAATTCTTTTTAATTTTTTTTCGTGTTTGCGACGGATTAGCGACGGAACCATCTGTCGCTATTCATATAAATCTAGCGACGGACGTAAATCCGTTGCCAAGCCGTGGTCGCCGTTTAGTACCGACGGATTGGGGATGGAATACAACGCTCGTTATTCCGTCGCAATTAGCGATGGACCTGGCGACGGAATACAGTGCCCGTTATTCCGTCGCAATTAGCGACGGACCTGCCGACAAATTTATTTTGTCGCCAATTAGCGTCGAAAAATTCACGACGTAAGCATATCGTCGCCTCGTCGTCGCTAATCCGTCGCTACGCCTGTTAGCGACGAATTTGCGACGGATTAGCGATGGAATGTGGTCGTCGCTAATCTACTGCTTTGTTGTAGTGGACCTTACAATTGTGTTCTATGTGTTTCATTTTGAAGAAATCAACTCTTTGATTGTCCTATTACGTAAATTCTAAGCCCTGAAAATTAATTCTGTAAATATTCAAGCCTCAAAAAACTTCATTTATTCATCAAAGAACAAGATCCAAACGTATATTCCTATTCAAATGGATTATACTGAATACATTTGTGTGGTCATATATGCAAAATCACTTTACCAAAAATGTGTAGTTTATACAAAAGTCACGGTGATTCGTACCAACCAATTTCCCATACGTGTGTGTGTGTGAGAGAGAGAGAGAGAGAGGTATCACGTGCCACCATAGAAAAAGAAATGACGAATCTCAAATACTTGGTATGCCAATGTTGTGTCCATTTCTAGTTTTGCATGTCAAATTTTTCTGCACACGCACACTATATATATATATATATATAGATAGATAGATAGATAGATAGATAGAGTATAGATATATATATATAGATAGATAGAGAGAGAGAGATATATATAGATATAGATATAGATATATAGAGATAGATAGATATAGATATATATGAGAGAGAGAGAGATTGAGAGAGGTATCTAGTGCCACGTACCATTGCAAAACCAAAAAAGAAAGAAAATGCCAATGAGGCCAACCTCAAATACTTGGATATCATTGTTTGTGTTCAATTTGCAGTTGGGTGTTGCAACCATATGTTTTGCATTTGGAATTTCACTTTTCTAGTCAGCAACTCATGGAGGGCGTGAGATTTCAATCCTCATGAGAGTCATGATTATTAAACCTTGCCCTTGTTGGTTGGACAGCCACATTTGAATTGAAGCCAAATCCACAATTAATGCGCATGGATGGCTTATCCAGACATGACAAGGATATGTGATAAGTGGGGAAGGAAGAATGAAAGGCGTACAAGGAAAGATGATAAAAGTGAAGGGTCTGTTTCATTGAATAAAAGACGCACAATGACATTTGCAGACTGCATCGCTCATTCTTTTGTTGATTTTGTAAAGCAAGCAAGAAACTTTTTGAGGGAATTGGACGTTGCTTTCTTGTAGATTTGGTAAACCCCGTGGCTAGATACGCAGGTACGCACGCCCCCCTCCTCCGGCTGGCCATGTTTCCACCGTACATCAATAAGACGGATGCAGAAGAAGATTTTATGTGATGTTGGGAGGGGACCATTCACGTGCACATTGGAAATTTTTTTCTTTTCATATTTACATGGTGAAACCACCCCCACCTAGCCCTGCTGGCTTTGCCTGTTATGGTCGCCGTCCTCCCGGCGTAAAACTCTCTTGCCTTCAGCAAGAGTCGATTCTCTTTAAATCAAGCATGCTAAACACATCCAACGGTTCAGATCTATCATAAAACACTTCAAACTTTGAGGCTTAATGGGGCAGAATAAGAAAAAAAAAAGATCTGGGCCTAATATGTTCAGTTCTCATACATAATGTGATAAAGTTAAAGTGACATCACGAGTTCAAAACCTGCAGTGTGTCACTCACGGTAAGGCCAAAGCTGGGTGTATTCTTTAGTGGGTATGGGTAAGGGAGATCCGAGGTTTTACACATGTAGAGGCTAGCTGCAAACAAAGCATGGAAACTATGGGTCAACCAATTGTATTTCTTATCAAGATAAATTTGATGGCGTTCTTTTTTTTTTATTATTTTTTTATAAAAATGGCATTCCTGAAGGAGCATTAATTAGGGCACATTGAAAGCTAGATGGGCCTCAATTATGTCATATGGTCGGTGTTGTAACTGTAAAGGATCAAACTGCCAGTCCGTTCAACTTTGCTTTGGCACTAGAGGACAAGGAGCACATGGGAGTTGAAAAAAAATGAGAAAAATCTGTACGAAATGAGAATTTCAGTATCTTCTCATTCTCTTCTTAACAAGGCAGAATATTTAAAAAAAAAAAAAAAAATCATATCTTTGTACCATTTTGCATGAGTAAAACTTTTGAAGCCACCTTTATAGGTGAAGAAATTGTGGTGAAAATTTTTAGTGAAAAATTACAAAAACAAGCTTAACTTTTGCCCTATTTACAGTAAATGCCTAAGTTTTGAATTATTGCAAATACACACTCAACTAAGCATGTATTTGTAAGTTAGGTTGTGTTTGTAAATAGGCTAAATGTTGGGCGTGTTGTTGTAAATTTTTCAAAACTTAACCGCTTTGAAACATTGCCGTAAAGCAACACTGGGAAGAAGTAAAAAAATTCACCAGAAAAGTCCAATCTTCCTGTGAAAAGCGTCGAGCACCTTTTCTCCACCTGTTTGGGGGCATATGTACGGTACGGTCGGGAAAATAGTACAGAAAAAAAAATTAATTTTTTTCACTCGATTGGAATAGCATGTGAAGATTCTATTTTTCCCATTTCATATGGAACTTGTCCTTTTTTCTCCCCACTTCCAAACGTGTCCTAACAGCTTTATGAAGTGGAAAAAGCACTGATGCAATTTATTTTTAGAAATTTTGCCATACAAAATCTACAGATATTGTCGATCCTACAGAAGAAAAGGTGTGGTGGAGAAACCGATCCCTTTTTCGAATTTTGCTCGCACCCACTACTATCCCTGCAAGATTCCTCTCTCAATTTGATTGCCATCGTCACCTTGCTTTCCCCTTCTTTTTCTCTCTCAAGAAAATCTACCAACAAATCTGTCTCTCTCTCTCTCTCTCTCTCTCTCTCTCTCTCTATATATATATATATATATATATATATATATATATATATATATATATATATAAGAGTGTGTTTGCTTGTCCGGGAAGAGGGTGCCTCAGCGGAAAATGAGTCAGACCACCCCAATATGATAACTGAATCCATGAAAAGGGGGGTCCAGCATGTAAAATGGGGTTTACATTCCGCAAGAAAAGCAGCTCCTATGTTTGTGTTGCATTGTGGGGCCTGCGAAAATGGCATTGGTGCCCATGCATCTTCACGGAAAACTTCCTTTTTCATGACATGAAAGCGGACCCTAAATGAACTAGAAATCATAGGCACAATCATGTTGACACACTTCATAGATGGATTCAGCATGGTCCAAGCACTAAGAATCAGTTGTTGGGTCGTTTGTTTTCAATGTCAAAACACAATTTTATGAGATGAGAAAATATTCTAGGATCATAAAACCGTGCCTACTTGTAATAAAAATGACTCAGGATCTCATTCCCACTAATCAAATAATGTAGATCACATTTATAAGGTTAGTTTCATGAAAAAACAACATAAAAAAAGAAAGAAAAACAACTCTTTTTTTACACCTTTTCATACAACCTAACAAAATATTAACCCATTGAGATGAAAATCATAAGTTCAAGCTGTACCAACTCAATCTGTCTGTCGATGTGTCGAACATGGTTTGTTTGCTAAGTGTCAAACCTTAGATGGTGTTAACCCTAAGGGATTTTTTGGCACATTGGAAATGAGCCTTGGCCACTAGATGGGCGGTCAAGGTTTCATTCCCATGGGCATCATCCCTTGTGTCTTGCCCAAGCAAGGAGACTCCCTTGCGGTGAGGGGCACACCATATGTTTATACCATTGAGACAGCGACCTTAAGTACCGCAAGCATAGCCGGTGCGACTAGGTCTCTGTTCTGGAGGTGGTTTTTCTGTTCATGAAAAAAAATCTTAAATCATGTTTGATGTAAAAATATGTTTATTTGAGTTGTAAAGTTTTGGCACATTATGAGTAACTGATTTTTGAAGTTCTTAAAAAACCTCCTTAATGTCATAATTACATGATTCAAACTTATTTTCTACCAAACAAACCTTGCAGATCACATTCATGGGGTATGATCTGTCGAAATATGAAAAAAAAAAATCACTCAATAGTTTTGTACCTTCATTAGTACCATGCACATACAAACACGTACACGTTTGTAGATGAATTTCTTGATAAATAAAAAACAAGGCGACATTACCTATCAAAAAATCTAAAAAATATAAAAAAATATACCTTCCTTAATACCTATACACGCACATTTGTTATACATTTATTGATAGATTTCTTGATAGAGAAAAAACAAGGTGACATTGGTTATATATATATATTCTAAAATATGTTTGTTGGTTTGAACCAACATCCGATCTACCAACAGGAACCGTCTGATCTGAGGATCGGACGACTCGTATTGGTTCCCTTCTTTCTCCTTTCGCCTCCCCGCTTGCTCTTCACCCCATCCAGCGCAATACTGCTGAGGAAGGGAAGAGAGGGAAAACATGATCACCATTGGATTAGGCGGCAGGAATCACAGTGATGGCCAGCAGCTGTTATGGTCAAGCACATGGACAGAGAGTCGTTAGAATATGAGAACAGGAATATGAGACGTAGAAATATGGGCATTTTCAACACTTTTTTTGAAAATCCAATCATGTGGATGTGCTTGGCATAGTGAATTTGCTAGCAATCAACCATTGAATGGGGTATTTTTGATGAAAAATGTGATTTTTGAATGCTTGAATATTTATAAAGATTATGATCCATTGATTTTAAAGCCTTAAAAAAATCTCAATTATGCATCAAAATTGGATGATTGGGGTTCTTATAAAATAAAACATGCAGGTCACATCCATACAATTAGATTGAAGAGAAAAGAATAAAAATTTATGAAAATTGTTGTACACACATTAGTTCTCATATTTTCAGTTCTTATATTATAATGACTATATATATATATATATATATATATATATATATATATATATATATATATATATATATATATATATATATATATATATATATATATATATATATATATAGAGAGAGAGAGAGAGAGAGAGAGAGTAACTAGAATATGAGAACCAGAATATGCAGTGCCGAGGAGGGGCTGGAGGCCCTCCTAAAGTTTTAAAAATAAATAAAAAATAAAAATAAAAGAAAAAGACAAGGTTTTGAAAAAAAAAATTGCCCCCCCTTGAAAAAAAATTGATTTTTTTTGCCCTCTTTAAGCTTTTGAAAATTTTCTGCCCCACTTTAAGCAAACTGTTGAAAATTTTGTGCCGGCCTTCAAGGTTTTGAAAAAATTGTTGCCCCCCTTTAAGCAAAATTTTGAACATTTTTGGCCCCTCTTTAAGCAAAATACTGCCAATGAAAATATGAGAACTAGAAATATGGGCATTTCCAACACTTTTTTTGCAAATCCAACCATGTGGATGTGCTTGGCATGGTGAATTTGCTAGGAATCAATCATTGGATCATATATTTTTTATGAAAAAATGTGATTTTTGAATGCTTGAATATTTATGAAGATTATGAGCCATTGATTTTAAAACCTTGCATTTCCAACACTTTTTTTGCAAATCCAACCATGTGGATGTGCTTGGCATGGTGAATTTGCTAGGAATCAATCATTGGATCATATATTTTTTATGAAAAAATGTGATTTTTGAATGCTTGAATATTTATGAAGATTATGAGCCATTGATTTTAAAACCTTAAAAAATCATGTTTATGCAGCAAAATAGGATGATTCAAGAGTGGGTTCTTATAAAACCAAACATCTAAATCACACGCCTACAGTTACATTCAAGAGAAAAGAACAAGAAATCCATGGAAATAGCAGTTCACACATTAGTTCTCATATTCTAGTGATTATATATAATATATAAGGAAATAAAAACCTCTCAAATGAAAAACCCGCTCAAACCTTCTCAATGGACATTTTATTAGATTTTTGGTGTTTTTTTTTCAAAATTTCAACTATACAGATGTGTTTTATATGCTTGTTTTTATAGGAATTAGTTCTTTGAACATTTGATTCTGATGATGCATGGATAGGTTTTTATGAGTTCCAAAATGAAAGGCATACAATTTTAATAAATTTTTTAGTCTCCAAATACCATTTTTTTATCTAAAGTTCATGATCCAAGTGTAGATTTATAGTAAATCAATCATGCTGAATAGATATGTACAGTCAGAATTTTGATAAAAATACTAAAAAAATTCATTGAAGAGGTTCGAAAGGTTTTCATTCCCCTATATATATATATATATATAGAGAGAGAGAGAGAGAGAGAGGAGTGCATGGCGAGTATACAAACACATCTAGAGAATATTATTGGGAGTCGAGTGAGAGAACATGAATGGCGTAAAGGTGCTGTGCAAAACCTCCTTTTGTCCTTTTTCTTGTGTAGATCCACATGCATCCACTGCACCATAAAGGTTGTGAAAAAGAAATGCACACAAGCCATTTGGTCTCATTTAGGTGTGGATTGTGGGGTAGCCCTTGGGTTTTTAATGGCAGCACTGTCGTCCTTTTTCTTGATGGGGATACATGTTTTTAGCATTTGGTTTGCCTTAGCCTTTGTTTCTCTGGCGTTGCATTTATGAGATATTAAATTAAAACATGGGTGGCCTAGCTATACTCATCTTATCACGTTTGTGTGTGCTTAATTTGACTGAAGAGTATTCCCAGGTGGGAGGCTTGTGTGGCCATAAACCTTCTTCTTACGTTCCCTCATCCCCCTACCCCTCGTCCACCTCACCAACTCAGTCAAACGTACCTAGCTAGCTTCTATTTCATTTTCTTTTCCACTTAAGTCAAGGATGGGGCACCAGTGCCCTTAGGGCTTGTTTGATGGTTTATTCAAGATCAGACGGGACAAAAGAACAAAACAGACAGAACACGGGTTGTCTGTTTTGTAACAATTGTATCAAGTTCAACATTTATTTTGATTGGAAGGTATGTTTCAAATGTTCATTGTTTGATTACGATGTGCAGACAACTTGGACAGACATGGATAATGGGTTGAATTACTTTGTTTTGGATCATACTACCCGATTCGCATTCGCCCACCATTATTCATGTTTTAACAAGTTTATTATGGATTTTAACCCTAGATATGAATCTTGAATTAGATCCAAATATGAAAAAAATATAACTCATGTAAAACAAATATACAAACCATATTTTTGATATATAAATGTTATCATTTTTCTCGAATTAGATCCAATTATGAATGTATGTCAAAAATCATAGATTTTTGCCTCGAATATGGATATCAAATTAGATCTAAATACTAAAACATATTTAGCATTCATTCACTACAAAAATGCAAAAACAGGGTTTAAGAAATAAAATCCTTAATATCTAAGTATATTAAAAAAAATTGATTTAGCATGCATTCACTAAAAAATTACAAAAACAACAATTAAAATATAAAACCCCTAACGTCTAAGCATATATGAAAAAAAATAAACTAATTTAGCATTCATTCACTAAAAAAATTTACAAAAACAGGGTTTAAGAAACAAAATCCTTAATACCTAAGCATATTCGAAAAAAATAAATTGTTTTAGCAAGCATTCACTAAGAAAAAGTTCAGCAAAACACTAATAAAAAAACTCAAATTTCCTAGAAGGAAAGCATCACTAAACGTGAAGATGCACAAAAAGTTATCAACCTCCACAAAGAATTCAAAAGAATCAACAGAAACCCCCAAGAATTAAACTACGGACATTGAGTTTCCCCCTCATTTTCCATTTCATCAAAATGAGCTAAAAAGTTAATAAACCTAAAAACTCCCAAGACAAAAACCTAAAAAATCACTTCATTTCTCTATTTCTGAGCCCAAAAAACTCTGTTGCCTAACACCAAGAAACCCTAAAATCTACACAAGAAGAAAAAGATCAAGTCAATTCTCCATTATATGTCCAAACAGATGAAACAAAATATTGTAAAAGAGAATGGAGAGAAAAAAGAGAAGGAGATCCCTATTCTAATTCAGATAGAAGCAACACGCCAATAGGATCGAAATTCAACGATGTTGAAGAGGAGGCTGTTGAGAGAATAAGGAGGAGAGAGAAAAAAGATGGGGAGTCTCTCTTTCGCTCTCTCACTCTTTGAAACAATGTTGGCTTTGGATGTGGGCTTGGCGAAGAAACAAGAGGAACAAAGGATTCGGCTTGTCGAAGAGAGATGTTAGCCGAAGAGAAAGGTTTATCAGAGGGACCATCGAGCTCTAGGGTCGAGGGTGAGATAGGGTAGAGAGAGTGTTTCATAACAGGGGTCGGGGGTGAGGCAGCAAGAAATTGTCATGGGGTAAATAACCCAATAGTTTTTTTTTTGTTCCTGACCCATCCCTATTCTTTTCATAACAGGGGGTAAAATAGTGTAAAGGTTGTATTATGAACATGATGAATGACATTCCATGAGTTTTCTGCATCCAACATTTGTTACAAAATGTGCGCCATCAAACAAGCCCTTAGTGCTGAAGTTAAGGAGAGACCTACCTAGCAAGTAGAAGATGGTGCCGCAAGGGTTTTACACAAAGAGGATCTCAGAAAGAAGGCACTAAATATGAAGTTTTACACTACCAGGACAGAGACCATAAGTACAACAGATGAAGCCAGTGTAAATAGGTCTTTGGTCTTGGGGGTGATTTCTTCATGTAAATATAAAAAAAAATAGGGCTATGCTCAACTGGCAAGGGCAACTTGTAAACCTTACCAAGTTGAAGAGACGTCGCATGTTTGAAACTTCATGGGTGTGCATCCAATATTATTATGAGCTGAAGCTAGGTGTACTCCTTAATGGGCAAAATGGAGTTGGCATTTTCACATCAGTGATCTTTCAGAGCGATGAGGCTTTTTTTTTTAGCTATCTAAAAGAGAAAAACTTAATTCACATAATAACAAAAGCAAATTAGTAGGACTACCATGTTAAAAATTTGGACTAAAAGGGTAGGCATCATCATTTTTTTTAAGAAAGGCAAGTTGGGGGGGGGGGGGGGGAGAGGGACCAATATGGGGGGTGAACCATACATGATTTTTTACCCCCCCCCCCCCTCCCTTGGTAACTTATCTAGACTTTTCACAGTAAAATTGGAGTTATACTTGGACTTTAGAGCATCAAAATTGACAAAACTATATAAAATCCGTGCAATATGCAGACGAGAATTCTTGTTACTCTGTCTGCCTCACAGTAAATAACAAGTATTGACCATTATATCTGCCCTTTCTGACTCTAATATAATCTTCTTCTGTGAACTGATTAGAGTGAGTACTCGGGCCCACCACTGGCCCAAGCCTCTAATGTTCAACGTTAACAGCTTCATCGACGATTATTGGAGGGTATGTGAAGAGCTCCAAAGAATCTAGCCCAGGATCTCTCTTGCCTGGTCCTTTAATAGGGACTTCATGGTGGAGTGTAACTCTGAGGTGTCTGATGCATCCATATCGTCCCGCTATGACCCGTGAAAGATCGGGAGCCAAAGCTTGCATCGAAGATTTTTGGAGATGTTCGGACTCTTACGTTTGTAGAAGGAACGCTTTGTGAGGAAGGTTTTTTCCTTTTTAGTGGGGACAAACTGTTATGTAATTTCCACGGTTTGGATCTGGTACATGCTGACAATGGCATATCGGGTCTATAGTCCTCTTGAGGGATCCAATTCTTATGGATGGAAGAGAGGGTCGGTCTAGTGATACCAGGCGATGGTTTTGAGTACTCCCTAATGAGAGAGGGCAAGCCAGTTCCCCCAAAACTAGAGTTTAAAGGTTGGAAAAAAGGGGGGTTGTACCCTCTTAATAGGTGTCAGACCCTGAACGCCAGTTGTTGCATCAAGCCTAAGGTTATTAGATTGTGGGAGCATGTTCATGCCCATGCTCTTGACGTTCCCAATGGTTAGGGTCATTGGACACGGCGTGTCTGACTTCACTATATCGATCTCCATGGATGAAACCTTCCTACACTTCAAGCTGGGTTTGCTTGCCAGAAGTTTGTCGCCCATTGCAGAGGGTAGATTGATGGTTGGGGATCGACCTTGGCCTCTTTTCACCGAAATGTTATTCTACTCAGAGCGACCTTCATCCTTCTTGTGAGTGGCCATCAAGGGAGTGCTCTTCTCCACCACCATCGTGCCACAATGAATAGGGGGTAGATCATTATGTCTATGTAGACTTTCTCTAGGAGTTGACAATCGTTAGGAGTGACCCTCATCAGACGTTCTCTCACCGATTAATCCCAGGCATATGTCAGTCCTTGGATCGATGATTTGATGCAATATCATGTCCTCTCTCTATTGGGGATGGGTCGCAAATGGTCCTACCATTCCTTAGTTTGCATTCAGTTGTGGGACTTTGATTCCCCTTGGGTTAGATATGTGACAGGCTCGGTGAGAGATTTTAACATTCATCCACCCCTGTTGTCGGTCCTCCTCCTCCAACTGAACCGGGGTCAATTGATTTCTACAGGGAGCTGCTGAGTGCATGATTGAACCACATTTTGTGCAAAATCAAATGGAATTCTCATACATGATGTCCGGGATGTAGATGACTTCCTCTTCCACCTCTATCATCACTGAAGATTGGGGGCACAGACCTAGGGGCATCTCCATCTTAACCCTAGCGAAATGCCTCATTTCTTTGGTCTTCGTATACATATCTGTTTCGACAAATTTCCTTCCTAGGACCAAAGATATCCCAACAAAAATGTCTTCACGCCAGAGCTCCAATGGCAAATCTATAAGTTGAAACCAAATGGGGATAAAAGTATGCAGTTCGAGCTTGATGGGGGACCCCGGCTTCCAACGATTCGTGACCAAGGTCGTCCTTGATGCCTTCCATGTGCCTCTTCAAGTGATCATTTTATAGTGTTGCTTTGACTAAACCGAGATGAGGAACATTTCATCTTTGAGAGAAGACAACGTTCTCTCCGGCATGGTAGGCCACTGAGCATTGAACACCTCAAACATAAATCGATAGGAGAGCATTTTGTCATATTCTCCCCCTGCAAATTCAGCTATCATTGTCCACTTGAGCAGTTCCAGTAGTTTCGTGTATCAATCTGTTGGGATCCTTATCTTAGGCATTGCATATTAGAATCTATGTTATAGACAATCACCGGAGTTGTAGCTGTTTTTTATTTGCCTATAGCCACCTTAGCCCATGATGACTACGCGAATGACTAGGTTAGCTGAGAATTAATGTTGTCACCATTGATTGAGGGGATCTGAGAGTTTGGTGAGACAACTTTAACCCCACTGCCAGTGATTAATGGAGGCCATCCTCTCAGGTCCAGGTTTATTCTTCCATTCCTTTCTACATTACCTTCTTCTGCTTCCATCCTCTTATCCTACAAAACCCAAGGCATTTTGCCTCCATGTAAATAACGAGTAGGCATCATCAACATCATGGACATCAACACTTCTATTCTATTCTATATATGTAGAATTAGATTTTAAGTCCAGGTTCTTGGTGTTAAGGATAAACATAGAAGGATGCCACAAATGGATTTCGATAAATCAGAAGAGGAGCCTCCTAAAGAATCAAATCTATCTTCTGTAACAAATTTTGTTAGAGATAATATTTCCTATTATGTAGACAAATCAAATCCTAAAAATATGGATCTGACCTGTAACAAACAATATATAATGGAGAGCTCTCTCTCTCTTATGTGGTTTTGAAGCAAGAGAGAAGAGTACAGAGGACATAGGCATCACTTTGTTGAACCTCTATAAATTTGTGTTATTGTTTTCCCTTTTGTTTTGTGGATTTGTTTCATATGGTATCAGAGCCACACCCATTGGTAGCTATTTGTTTCATCTCGTTAGTGTGATCTTGTTCAAGTCTGACCATGGCGTCTTCATTTGCAAATGGATCCTTCAATGCTGGTGTTGTTATGTGTGGTGCTCAATGGAATGCAGTGGCCAACATGGTGTTCATCAAGCTTGATCGGATAAACTATTTGATGTAGTGATCACATATTAAATATGTGATGTTCTTTCAAGACCTGCTTAAGCACGTTGATGGCTCATCAAAAGCTCTTCCCACCAACATTACTGTCGATGAAAAATAAATTCCTAACCCAGAATTCCTGTCTTGGAAAAAGGCTGATCAGCTCACATTGAGTTGGATCAAAGTGACTGTTAGCGAAGCAGTCCTCAGTTGTATTATTCAGATAGCATCGGCAAGAGAAGCATGGTTGGCTCTTGAGTAGTCTTATGCCTCATCATCAAGTATGAGAGTTCTTCAACTCAAGCATGATTTGCAGAATATAAAGAAGGGTTTCAGATCCATGATAGACTATCTATCTGAGGTAAAATTTCTCTTAGATTCACTTAGTGTTGTTAATGAGGAAATTACTGATAAGGATCTTGTTCTATATACTCTTAATGGTTTGTCACATGCTTATGAGAGTCTTGTTACAACTGTGACAACCTTTAAAGCTCTTCCTTCATTTTTTGAGATCTATGATTTGTTGCTTAATCAAGAAATGAGAGTCAACGCATATAATTCAACTTCTCAAGAACCAACTGAAACTAACATTGTTGTCTTTGTGGCCCAACGTGGGCGAGGACATTGGAATTATAATAGAGGAAGAGGAAAATGTTGATTTAATGAAAACTTCAATAACAGATCATATCAAAATGGTCAAAATAGCAACCAGCGAGTCACCAAAAATCAAAATTTACAAAACCAAAATCAGGCTACTTGCCAATATTGCAGACGAAAAAATCATACAGCTAGGCAGTGTTATAACATTCCAAAAGCCTTTGTTGCATGGGCTATGAATAGTGGTGGAGACTCGGCTTGGTATCCAGACACAGGGGCAACACATCATATGATTGTGGATACCTCCAACATGATGAATGTTTCTGAATATAATGGACCCAACAAAATGAATATTTCAAATGGGTCTTCAGTTGTAGTTGTTGTTGCTGGAATAGGTACCATGGTCTTTCCTTCTAACAACAAGCCCTTTATTTTAAGAAATGTTCTTCATGTTCCTTCTATCACCAAAAAATTGCTTTCAGTTGCTCGCTTTACTAATGACAATAACTATGTTTTTTAATTTTATCCATCTCATTTTGTCGTGAAGAGCATGCAGACAGAGAATGTGCTACACAAAGGAAAGACAAAATATGGACTTTACCTTTGGCCATGTAAAAATCCAGTTAAGGAGAATAAGAACGTGTAGGAAGCAAATTTGGTTGAGTTTTTTAATAAAAAGGATGCCGAGATTTGGCATTGTTTGCTCGAACACCCTAGTTATGAAGTCTTGTCTCTTTTAAAAAACAAGAGTTTAATTTCGTTTGATCGATGTTTAAATTCCAAGCAACATTTATTCTATTCTAGTTGCTTAATTTGCAAAGCACATCAATTACCTTTTGAGCAAGCTGAATTTTATGCTTTGCATCTCCTAGAATTACTCCATGCCAATCTTTGGAGACCAGCCCCTCATTAATCTCATGAAGGATATTTATATTTTTTGTTGATTGTTGATGATTTTTCATATTTTTTGTGGCTATTTTCTTTGAAAGCTAAATCAGAAACTCGACCTTGTTTTAAGAATTTCAAGACTATAGTTGATAAACAAGTGGGATTTTCAATCAAAATCTTCCACTTCGACTCAGGGGGAGAATTTACAAGTATTGATTTTTCAAATTTCCTTTCGAAGAATGGAATCCGAAAGTGGCTCACATGCCCCATACACCTCAACAAAATAGAGTGGTTGAGCATAAAAATAGATATGTCGTTGAAACTGGAATGAGCATGATTGTTTATGCAGGTCTAAATCTTAATTTTTGGACTTATGCTTTTAGGACCACGATCCATTTCATAAATAAAATGCCCAGTCGAAAGTTAAAGGGAAAGTCACTTTATGAGCTGTTTCTCAAAAGGAATCCATCTTGCAATGACCTTCGAGTTTTTTGGTGCACTTGCTATCCTCTACTTGTGCGCTACAGAAAGCATAAAATGGAGCCTAAGTTCAAACCATATGTGTTTGTGGAATATGGATCTCAACACAAGGGGTATTTATGTTTAGATCCCGTTACAAGGCGAGTTTTCATATCACGACATGTCTTTTTTAATGAGAATAGTTTCTTATTTGAAGGCTCTTGAGCTCCACTAACAAAACAAGAAATATCTAAGTGGATCAAAAATAAGCAAGTACTAGACTTCACTGCTTCTGTAGCAAGCCCAAATATAGAAAGTCCAAATGAAATATCTTATATTGCTTTGCCTAATACGATTGTTCATCCAGATGCTACATATAGATCCACTTATGAGGAAAGTCTTACTTCAGTTGAAAAATCCTCAGAAGAGATTGAAAACTCCTCAAGAGAGTGGGAGCCTATGTAACCACATTCAAAGGAGATCAATCCATCTTCTTTTGGGATCGATTTAGTTGTTGACACTCCCATAGAACAACCTACGAGGATACATCACATGGTTACTAGGTCAATGGATAGAACCAGAATACCCAAAACATACTTGGTTAGCAAAAATGCTCAGAAAGAATTAGAACCAAAATATTACATTGAGGCTTTCTCTAATCCTAAATGGGTGCGAGCCATGGAAGATGAAATCTTGGCTCTTCACAAAAATAAAACGTGGATCTTAGTTCCTACAAATGGATCTGATAATATTGTTGGATGCAGATGGGTTTTCAAAATCAAGTGACACTCAGATGAGTTCATAGCTCGATCTAAGGCAAGATTGGTCGCAAAGGGATATAATCAACAAGAAGGAGTTGATTATATAAAAACTTTTAGTCTTGTTGTCAAGCCCACTACAGTTCAAACAATTATGGCAATTGTTGTAGCAAAAGAATAGCCTATACGGCAACTAGATGTTAACGATGCCTTTTTTCACAGAGTTCTCAAGGAATCAGTCTTCATGAGTCAGCCACCAGGGTTTGAAAATGCATCTTGTCCTCAGTATGTGTGCAAGCTTCAAAAGGCTATTTATGGTTTAAAGCAGGCTCTTAGAGCTTGGTTTGAAAGACTCAAATCATATCTTGTCAAACAAGTATTTCATGAGTCACAATCATATGCTTCTTTGTTTATCAAACTTGATTGCAATGACAGTTTATATGTCTTAATATATGTTGATGATATAATTGTGACAGTGAATAATTCCATGATGCTCCAACAGTTGGTGAACAATTTTGGAAAAGAATTTTCTATCAAGGATCTTGAATCCCTGAATTATTTCTTGGGCATTGAAGCTATCAGGAAAGGGTGCATACTAATATTGACTCAAAGAAAATATATTCTTGATCTTTTAGCTAAAGCTCATATGTCAGAGTGCAAACCTATTGCAACGCCCATCGTAAGCAAAGTCACTTTATCTAGATATGATGGACAACCTCTGGAAGATGAATCTCTCTATAGAAGTATTGTTGGAGGTCTAAAGTATGCTACTCTTACTCATCCAGATATAACTTATGTAGTAAATAAAGCATGCCAATTCATGCAAGAGCAAACTAAAGAGCATTGGAGTTATGTCAAATGTATTTTACGATATCTTAAGGGGATCATTCATTATGGCCTAGTTTTCTCACAAAGGACAGATCTCAAACTTTTTGCCTTCTCAGATGCAGATTGGGCAGGCTGTTCAAATGATAGATGGTCCACTAGTGGATATGTTACCTTTTTAGGTCAATCTGCTATATCTTGGGCTTCGTCTAAACAAATAACTACTACAGCAAGGTCTTTTACTGAAGCAGAGTACAAAGCCCTAGCTGGAGCTGCCTCAGAAGTAAACTGGTTGAAATCTCTTTTTGCATGAATTAGGTCTAAGAGATAACCACAAATCAGTTCTATGGTGTGATAATCTAGGAGCTACTCACATTTCTGCAAATCCAATTTTTCATGCTAGAACAAAGCATGTAGAAATAAATTATCGCTTTGTTCGAGAGAAGGCCACAAATCAAGAATTAGAAGTAAAATTTATCACTTCAGAGTAGCAGGTCGCTGATATTTTCACTAAAGCTCTTCCTAGATCTCAATTCAATTACTTCAGATCCAAGCTCAATCTAGAGGAGATTGGCTTGAGGGAGAATGTTGAGGATAAATATAGAAGGACGCCACAAATGGATTTCGATAAATCAGGAGAGGCGCCTCCTAAGGAATCAAATCTATCTTCTATAACAAATTTTGTTAGAGATAATATTTTCTATTATGTAGACAAATTAGATCCTAACAATATAGATCTGACCTGTAACAAACAATATATATAATGGAGAGCTCTCTCTCTCTTGTGTGGTTTTGAAGCAAGAGAGAAGAGTACGAAGGACATAGGCATCACTTTGCCGAACCTCTATAAATCTGTGTTATTGTTTTTCCTTCTGTTTTGTGGATTTGTTTCACACTTGGATTAGAGTGGTGACACAGTGACCTATCATTTCATGCTGCCAGTTGCAGAAAATTGACTGCCACTTTTGGAACAATGAGAAAAAGATGATGTTATTTTGGTAAACTTTCACTAAGAACATGGTAGTAGTCAGCTTTTGAGACAATTTCTCAAAGCTAGCTGCTGTTTTTTCAAGAAATCGGTCACTTTATTTTTTCCTATGTATTGTCGGCTGCTTGATTGTTTGGCCAAGTAATCGGATATGGGTGATCCGAGTGAGTGGCGTTTATTTTTCTCTGTTTACAAGAATATAAAAAAAAACTTTTAGAAAGATTAAAAATGCCAATCAATTTAGTTGGGTACTCGTTATTTTCTATGGTTTAATATTTTTTCCATTTCTTTCTAGGTTTTTCTATCAATCAATTCAATGTCACTTTCAAATGAAATATCCAATTTGCTTGTATATTAAAGCTGCTCTTTTTTTTTAATAATATATTTAGGAAAACTGAAATATATAAAGGAGCAAAATATGTAAACTAGTATGAACTTATAGAGTTCATACCGTTTTTTAAATCTAACCCTGCAGATGCATTCGGTGTAGTCCATTTGCTTGAAATTGACTATTAGATCATCCTAATCGGAACAAAAAAATATGATTTTGTATGCTTGAATATTTACAAAAATTTTAAGCCCTTGATTTTTAAGCCTTAAAAGATTCTTTTTATACATCGTAATCCGATTATCAAAGAGTATGGTTCTATAGAATCAAGCATCTAGATGGCTTCTGTATGGTGAAGTAATAAAAAAATTATAAAAAAAAACTTATGAAAATTTCTATGCATATTCAGTTTACATATTTTGTTGATTTACATATTTCAGTTACCATATATATATATATATATATATATATATATATATATATATATATATAGTTACCAACATAACTAGCGCATTTCCATGTTTCTTATTTCTTGCACCACCTTTGAGCCAGATGGATAATAGTGCAAGTCTAAACAATGTCTTACAAAAGGAATTAGATCAAAGAGGAAGACATCACACACCATATTACGATTCTGTCTCCACTTTACCTATCATGCACTAATGCTATCAGTAATGGCCTCTTTATAATCATGCACAAAATGTTAAAAGACATACGACAGTGGCACTAAAAGGCATTCAACTCTAGTCCACCACCCCCATGATTGTAATGCCATTGTCATTTCTCTCTACAATTAGAGTCAAAATATGCAGGAGTTGAAATCTCTCTCCAAATTGGTTGTCTTAAAATTAGTCAAGGATTCGTTTCTAGATTAAGACAGTATCAATCACGTGCAAACTCCCTCAGATTTATTTATTTTTTCTCGGATGGGCTTGCTCTCTCTCTCTCTCTCTCTCTGATTGAATATAATTGTGGGGCTAGAGTTGATTATATATGAAAAAGACAATCCATTCTATGTAAAACATCCATGACAAGACATCATCTAAATCATACAATCAGATTCAAACTAACCTTGTAAAATTAATCAACTTTAGATGTAACTGTAAAGAATAATGAACGAATGACCATTACAAATGGGTTGTCATACATGGGGCGTGTATTAAAGGAGGCGTGTTAATGGGACACCCTTTGATGAAGATTTAAAATTTTAATTGGGATATAGATCATTAAAATGAAATATAATAATAAAACTCAAATGATGTCATAAATATTTTACCTACTTGTCTGCAAAATATGTTTTTTTCATGTGCCTTTTCCTTTTTTTTTCTTTCTGTAGCCTGACTTCGCTGCCCGTTGATGGGCTGGAGGGATTGAAGAGTAGAGATGGCAGTGGACTGGGGCCGCCACGTCTCAAAACTACGCCCTCCATCCCCACACGGGTTTTGATTTTAACTTCCATCCCTGTTTCATGTCCTCCATCCCCGGTCAAAACGGGGCGAGTTGGGGCGGGGCTCCATTTCTCCCCAATCCACTGCCATTCCTAAAGGCATTTTAGTTATTTTACAGCAGGGTGGGGAAAAGCGTAAGTTCATCCGCGCCTCCATCCCTTAGGGGTTTTAATTTTGACCTTCATCTCCCCCTCCATCTCTGTTTCATGTCCTCCCTCCCCGGTCCAAACGGGGCAAAGCACATCGGAGCCCCGTTTTACCCTATCCTTTGCCATCCCTATTGAAGAGACACAAAGCAGAGAAAAGTGAGCTGAAATTTTTGACTTCCAAATGATGCCGCAATGTCAGGAATAAAGCATACTTGGTTTATTTTACAATCTTAACAACTTAAATTAAGGGCTTAGTGATCGTTGAAGTTTCGATCATCAATAGTGCTTTGCATTAAATCCATGTTGTTTGACAGTAGGACCGCAAAACGCATTCATTTGCACTTCAGAACTTTGGTCGTTAAACCGGCAACTTCAAAACAATCAGATTAATGGTAGGTCTAGTTCTCTAAACCCATCATTGAATTATACTATCCCTAATTTTGACACAAGTTTAAATTCTAAAAGATTTTAATTTATCTACCTTTATATATATATATATATATATATATATATATATATATATATATATATAGAGAGAGAGAGAGAGAGAGAGAGAGAGAGAGAGAGAGAGAGAGAGAGTATGTGTGTTTTCTAACCCCCTAGTGAAAAATTATAAAAAATTTAATTTCTTTTGCACATCTGACCCGAGCCTGTATGCAAGATTTGCACTTTGCAGGGGTTAAAAGATCAATGGGCTATAATATAACAAATTTTCAAAAAAAATAAAATAATTCTTTTATATTGAAAAAATATGATGAAGAGTCTATTCTTATTATTTTGATCATGATAAATACATTTATGGGATCAAATTTGGTCCAAACAACCTCCCATTATGGGATCACATCTATAAAGTTTAATTTGAAAAAGAATCCTAAAAGAACAGTTGAAGAATGGTATTCAGTTTTTCATGAATTTTTTTGTTCTTTTCTCTTTAATCTAAAGGTACTGATGTCATCTTCATGCTTGATTTTATTAGAACCCGCTCTTGATGAATAAATGAGTTTCTGTTAAAGCTTTAAAATCAATAACTCATAATCTTCATAAATATTCAAGCATTAAAAAATCTTATGTTTTCATCAAAAATACAAAAAATGGTTAAATGCCCATATTTTTACTTCCCATAATTATACTAACTATATATATATATATATATATTGAGAGAGAGAGAGAGGATAGAAGAAAGTTTTTTTGCCATAACAGCGAAGCCAAAATTATATTATATATAATATGAGACTTATACCCCCATATGAACCAAAACCAATAGTTGGTCTGCATTCAGAATGGCCAAAGCACACAAATACCAATCAACACACACAGACACTCTCTCTCTCTCACCCCAACAGCGATCGGCCCATCCGGCCACTTTCCCTCAAGTAGTGGCGACGCAATAACGCTCCAAAATCCAGAGGTGGTGGGTCGGGCGCGGCTCGTTGCACCTCCTGGACCCGAGCCCAGCTGCCTCCCTGACCCACTCATGGTTTGTCAGCTCTTTCCCCTCACCTAGCCCACCACCCTTCCAGCGGCACTCGTACACGTTGAACCGTTGCACCACGGCCCGCTCCTTCTCCGGCCGCACGGGCTCCACCACCACCTTCTTCTGCGTCCATGGATTCATGTTCACTAATGGCTGAGATATGAGCTTGCCGATTGACCGGTGCAGCTCCATCACCGCTGATTCCTTACTCCTCCACCTCTCAAAGCTCACCACCTCCAAACTCTTCTCATCTTTCTCTTCCTCCTCCTCTTCCTCTTCTTCTTGACACTCTTCCATTTCTTTATCATTAACAATCTCTTCTTCTTCATCTTCTTCTTTTTCTTCTTCTTCGGCACCGACATCATCATATTCTACTTGTTGTCCTTCTTCCGATGATTGAGGGAAGGGACAACGGCCTTGCTTCTCCTGGGGGGTGGAGATGAAGGAGAGGAGGAGGCGACCACCTTCGCGTTGCGCGTGGAGGTAGTTGTGGGAGGGGACGGAGACGGCCTGCAAGACTAGGCGCCCGTCTTGGCGATGGGGCTTCATGTGGAGGCAGGGGCCGTCGCGGCGGGAGATGGAAGGCAGGGGAGGAGGGAAGGATCGCGAGGGAGACCTGCGGCTGATGCTGCAGTTGTAGTTCACCGACTTATCATCGTGAAACTCTCGCTTCATCTCCTTGAAGCCCCGCGCTTCTTCTTTTTCTTCTGAAGAAGGGGAAGGAGGGAAGAACGGAGGAGGAGGAGGAGAAGAGGGAGGAGAGACGAAGAACCAGGGAGGGGAGTTCTCGGTGGAACAATCCGAACCCGTCTCCGATCCCAGGCTCTCGGTGCAGAGCTCGAGGCTCTTGGTGCTAAGCGAGCTCGATGATCGCCTCACCAAGGGGTGGACGTAAGGTTGGGTGGGGGAGAGGTGGCTCGGCTTCTGCCCTTGGATCAAGCTCCATACGTCGGATTGGCTCGCTCTGCTGTCGTCGTCATCTTCGTCGGACTCCAGAGTGGAGGAGATGATGGAGATCTCTTCCGAGGAGGCGATCTTCTTCATGGAACTGGAGAGAGCGAGGAATTTCTTGGAGGACATGTCGGCAGAGAGGGTCCTCCTGAGAGGGCACTCGGTTTTGAGCCTCTTCTCGGAGTACCCATCCCTCCAGAGCCCCAAGATGGAGATGATCCCCTGCTTGTTCTCCTCCTTCAGTTGGGGGTGAAAGGTTCTGCAGGCAGTCGACATTTTGAGGGAGGGTTGTTTCTCTCTGTGTTTGTGTAAGGTACTGTGGCCGACGATGGTCTCTCTCTCTGCAGAGAAAAACAGAGAGCTAAACCAACTACAGAGAGAGAGAGAGAGAGAGGAAAAAAGGAAAGTTGCAAGAAATAGAGCAGTCCAATCAGGATTTGGGTCAGAGAGAACGGATGTTGATAGAAGTGAAGACAGATAGAAGAACATACACATATCTCTACTCAGATGCAGAGGAGATCTACAAGAGGGAGCAGGAACTCAGAGTCTTTACCTCAGACCCAACACACAAACTATGAATATGTGAATGGAAAGAAAAGGGAATTGCCTCTGTGAGTCTGCTGTCTCCCTGTGGTCTCTGTGTTGAGGATGGCTTAGGAGGCCGTGATGGATAAGAGGAGCAGAGGGGTGAACTTATAGGCGCCAAAAGCCACACAACAAACTGTTGAACACGGGCCCATCGATGCTGAGAAAGTTAAAAGAAAGAGGCAATTTTATTTTAATGTACATTTTTTTTTAAATAAAGTAGTGACTGTGTAAACGAGGGAAAAAAACTGACACCAATGAAATTAGGGAACAATTCTTCAATACTGTCAGCAGCAGAAAAATGTAGGGGTTCTATTAACAGTAACAGTAACCAGTTGCTTAACCTATAAGCTATTTTGGGGACACAGCAGAATGGCTGGATGAGGATTGTGTGCATGCAGATTGTGTGCACCTATTTCTCAGCCATCCATCTGTTTTGGAAACTGACAATCTTGGAAGGTAGAAAAGTAAGACGGTTCTTTTTCTTTCCATAAATGGGGATGGTCCATTGTTCAAACCACACGCCACAAGATGCATGAAAGCCATGCACCATACAACCAAACTCAAGGTTATATAGAGAGAGAGAGCGCTCGTCCACAAGTGTGTGCGTGCTTGACATGGATTCCATTGGAATGTGTGATTTTAAAGATGGTTGCAACAAAAGTATATATATGCCCTTCATTAATCCCTATTATTTTCAATTGTTGGTTAATTCCGGTTGGCAATCGACTTTAGGTTTTCCGACTCTGTACTTTCATTTCATTTCCTCTTCATTTATTTACTATTTAAGAGCGTTACAGGGCGCATCACCAAACATAATAAGATTTTTAATATTACCACTTTCATGTCATATATATATATATAGAGAGAGAGAACATTCACCATTCAACATTACCAAAATACATCCAATAGAATATTGGATGGGAGAGACAAAAGAGAAACATAAGAGCAAAACAACCACAATCTAGATGGTGATTGTGCATAGATCAGAGTGCAAGCCGATCAGCCCCTCCCCCCTACTATGTAACTTAAGAGCCAGATACACATCAGACATGACCCGTTGCCGAAGCCTTCCGAAATCGAATTTGATGCTCCTGAAAAAGATGTTTCTTTCGGTCTATATGACCCACCATGCTGAAAGCAACCAAACCCGCCACAATAATCTCTATTTTCTTTTGTGTCGTACAATCCTGGGACCAAGCAAGAGGTCTCGAATAACGGAGCACGGACGAGTTTGAACAGGTGGCGCACCCCAAGTTTGAAAAAATAAGTCTAGAACGACCGGGCAGAGCCAAAATAGGTGAGTCGTGTCCTCTACAGCCTTCTCGCAAAGAACGCACATGCTTGGAAATTGAATCCCCCGTTTTTTGACATTAATTTGGGTTTGAACACGATCCAGAGCCACAAGCCACGCCAAAGCTTTTGCCCTTGGAGCTGGCCCCTTACCACACATACAATCACTGGGAAACCAGTCCATCCCGGACGGCAACAAGGAATGGTAAACTTGCTTAATGGAGAACCTATCTCCGCTCGCCATGGCCCAGTGAAGCCACGACAGGCCATGGACCGGCCTAAGATCTCTGCCAGTGAAGGATCGAAGTGTCTTCCGCCACTCCAGCCAGATGGACGAGTGACACACTGAACTGGGTGTGGAAAGAAGGGATTCATGTAGACTACCATATTTTTGCCTAACAAACGTAGCCCAAGAAGATTGAGATGTGGAAGCTTCCCAAGCCCACTTCAAGACTAAAACAATGCTCCTCTTTCTCAGAGCTGGAATCTCCAAGCCGCTTCGCTGCCTCGGGAGAACGATCTGATGCCAAGAAACAAGCAGGTACTTTTTGTGCGACACAATCCCAGACCAAAGGAAGTGCGAAAGAAAACAGTTAATCGTCTGCTCTACTATCGTCGGTATAATAGACATGCTCATTCGAAACTCTGGTAATCTGGCTAAAACATGGCGAATGAGCGTCACTCGTCCCGCAAAAGATAAATATCAAGTCTTCCAAGCCTGCAATCTCCCTTGCACCCGCTCTATGGTAGACATCCAAGTAGAAGTTCCTGCTGGCTGCCGAGAGTGCAACAATAGACCCAAGAAATTGACAGGAAGGTCGGATATTGGGCAGTTGAAGATCCTTGCAGCAACCGATTGGAGAAGAGGGTCAGCATTGAGTAAGACCAGAGCGCACTTACTCTCGTTCAGGCGAAGGCCTGGAATTGCAGCGAAGACTTTAATAATGAAGCACAACCTGGACATTTGATTAGCATTCTCATGTCCAAATATTAAAGTATCGTCTGCATATTGAATTGTGTGACCAACAAAACCAGGAATGCCCAAGGATTCCAAGAAGCCTGTTTCTTCTGCCCTTTTCATAAGAATAGGTAAACTATCTACCGCGATATTAAAAAGGATAGGTGCTAGAGGACAACCCTGTTGTACACCTCTAGCCAACTTGAATTCTTCCCCTCTCATTCCATTGATGCAAACTGATGATACGGATTTTGTGACCAACTCCTTAACCCATGCTATAAACCAGCTGCCAAACCCCATATTTGTTAGAGATTCAATTAGAAAATCCCATGCCAGACTGTCATAAGCCTTGTGAAAATCCAATTTTAGCATGAAGTGCGGTGATCCAGTCGACTGTAAAGAGTGAAGAAGCTCAGTTGCACAAATAAAGGATCCTTGCAAACTTCGACCTGGAATAAAAGCACCCTAGTTCGGAGAAACAAGTTGATCAATGACAGCGCGCAATCGATTAGCCAACACCTTAGATATAATGCGATACAGAGCACCCATCACCGAAATCGGCCTGAAGTTGGATATGTCTGACACCCCTTGCCTCTTAGGAATCAAAGAGATGACTGCCACATGATATGGTTTAGGCAACCTTGCATTACGATAGAATTCATCGAACAAGTGGAGCAGGTCAGTTTTAACACTTGACCAAAATGCTTTAAAGAAGTCGATGTGAAAACCATCAAGGCCTGGTGCCTTCCATCCCGATAGTTTGTTAATAGCATTCGAAATCTCCACTTCAGTGAATCTAACCTGCAAAGAAACAGATTGGTTTGCCGCCAACCTCTTATAGCCCATATCGCCGATGACACCCCCGACACCTAAGTTGGCCGAATACAACCTGGAGAAATAAGAAGTAATAGCTGGCAGGCAATTGTGCGGACCAAACTGACATCCATCGATCTCGATCGAGAGTATCCGGTTCTTACTGTATTTATTTGATGCGTTCATATGAAAAAATCGTGTATTATCATCGCCATTAGCCAACCATGCAACTCTAGCCCTCAACTTCTATCTAAGCTCATCTCGTGCTCTTCATTCTGCAACGAGAGCAGAGAGTACGATGATACGCTCCTGCAACTGAAGCACTTGGCCCTCCGGTACACCAACAAGATCGACCTGACGTTGAGCCAAATCGGAGAGCTCGGCTTCCCACTGGCCGATGAACCTAAACTTGTTCAGGTTATTAAAACTTAGTCATTCCTTAATACGTTTTCGAAGACGAAGAAGCTTAGCATGGATGCGGATGGTCACCCAAGATCCCGTAGCAGGTTGAGTCCACGATTGACCTACCAACTGCTGAAAGTCTGGCACCCGAAGCCACCATTCCTCAAAGAAGAACCTACGACACGCCTTGAAGCCTGCGCCCCACGAAACAGTCATTTGTCCATGATCGGACATGGTCCATGGCAGCAGACAAGCAGTGACATCCGGAACTGCGTGAAATAGTTCTGGAAAGAGAAAAACACGATCAAGTATCCGCAAGCAAGGGCGAGACCTCATATTTGACCACGAGAATTGCTCCCCCACATGAGGTACTGAGTAAAGTTGGTTTCGCTGAACAAACTCCTGAAACCCCCTAATGGAGGGGTTGAGAAGAACCGGTAAACTAGAATCCTGCGTGGACAACAGGCAATTGAAATCCCCTCCTAAACACTGAAGAGCTCCAAATGTAACCAGAACTCGATCCAAATCAGCCCAAAACATTGGTCGCGAAGTAGACACGACATGACCATACATAAAGGTGAGAACAACATCTTGCAGCGACGACAACAAGTTTGCAGAAAGGGAGATTGAATAAAGACCAATATCTACTATCACCACCTTAAGAGAAGCTTTCCAAAGAACCAAGATTCCCCCAGCAAACCCAACGGACGGCTTAAAAGCATATGCCGCACCTCTCCATAAGAAAGATACCATTGTTAATGGAATATCCTCCATTTTGGTTTCACAAATTGCAACGACATCCGGACTTTCATATATATATATATATATATATATATATATATATATAGAGAGAGAGAGAGAGAGAGAGAAAGAGAGAGAGAGAGAAAGAGAGAGAGAGAGAGGAAAAGTGGTAGTTGAGCACCACTTTTCTAGCCTACTGCGAGCAAAAAGCATTTTTCAAGTTGTTTTCACAAATTTAACCCTGCACATGTGCTCGACATGGGCGATTTGCTAGAAAAACAATTCTCGAATCATGTTTTTTCAATAAAGAACATGACTTTTGAAGTCATGAATATTTATAAAAATTTAAACCGTCAAATTAAAATCTTACAAAAACTTACATGCTTGTTTGAATCAGAAGATCCTAGAGTCAATTCCTATAAAATCAAGCATGTAGATTGTTAAAAACGATATATAAAATGTATCATGTAACGTGGTTCAACACATTAGTGCTTACATCCATGGCAAAAACCGACCCTCTGTCACTCATTTTTATTGATGTATGTATAACAGAGTACAAAGCCTATATAAATAGGCTCAACGAAATAGGATAACCACCAAGCAACTTTCCCACAATACAAAGAAAAGATAACAATCGAAAAATCGCTCACAGATCAAATACCGTGAAATTTGAAGGAGATCACGCTCTTAATACGGTAACAATCCCCCCCTCAAGTTAGAGCACAGATGTCAATCTGATCCAACTTGCTAATGAGTTGATGATGCTTTTCTTTGCCCAGAGATTTGGTAAAATATCGCCCAGTTGATCATTGCTTGCAACATGAGGAGTACGAATAATACGGTTTTGAATTTTTTCACGAATGAAATGGCAATCCACTTCAATATGCTTTGTGCGCTGGATTGGCTCCAATATGGATAGCAACCACATTATCTCCTTTCAGATCCATTGGTAGAACCACTTCTATTCTTATATCTTGAAGGAGCGCTTTAACCCAGATTAATTTGCATGCGCATAATGTCATTGCCCTGTACTCAGCTTCAACACTCGATTGAGCCACCACATTCTATTTCTTGCTTTTCCAAGTTGTCAAATTTCCTCCAACAAAAGTACACAGTCCTATAGTACACCTTCTATCATTAGGGTTTCCAGCCCAATCTGCATCTGCATAACCTGTTATTTCTTTTCATTAGAACTCATTTACATGGTCAGATAGTGAAGTATTATGTGGGCAGCTTCAACATGAGTGGATCTAGGATTGTGCATGAACTGGCTGATTTTACTGACAACATAAGAAATATCAGGGTGCATGACAGTTAAATAGATTAGCTTTCCTACTAATCTCTGGAAGCTTTCAATGTTGTTTACTACTTCTCCATTTTTCTTTAATTTGCAGTTTACTTCTAGAGAAGCATCTGTTGCCTTTGAACCCAGAGTACCAGTTTCTTTTAGGAGATCTAAGGTATATTTTCTTTAACTGAGAAAAATCCCTTTGTTAGAATGAGCTACCTCTATTCTCATAAAATATCTAAGCTTCCCCAAATCTTTGATCTCAAAACGTTTGTGTAAGATTTTTTTTACATTTTCCATTGACTGGTGATCATCGTCGGTCATGATGATATCATCCACATACACCAGAAGAATGACTATGCTTGATGCCTTCTGTCGAACGAACATAGTATAATCAGTTGTGCTCCTTTGAAAACCAATGGCGATGAGAGCAACACTAAGTTTTGAGAACCATGGTCGAGGTGATTGCTTAAGGCTATAAATAGATTTTTTTAATCTACACACAAGACCTTTCAAATTTTCTCTTCCTGGAGGAGGATTCATGTACACTTCTTCTTCTAGATCTCCGTGAAGAAACACATTCTTTACATCCAACTAAAGAGTTTTCCAGTTTTTGTTGGCGGCTGTTGATAAAAGAATTCATATTGAACTCATTTTGGCAATTGAAGCAAATGTCTCAGTAAAATCGATTCATTCCTTCTAAGTATATCCCTTGGCAACAAGTTTGGCTTTGAATCTCTCGATTGTCCCATCACTGCTGAATTTTATTTTGTATATCCATCGACACCCAACAGTCTTCTTCCCCTGAGGAAGGGAAACCATTTCCCATGTTTGATTTTTATTGAGAGTCTTCAATTCCTCATTCATGGTAGTCCTCCATTTTGGGTCATTGTTGGCTTCTTGAAAGTTTGTAGGTTCATGGTGTGCATACATTTTTACAATGTAGGATAGGTACGAGGGGGACAATTTTCTGAGGTTAAGAGTTTGCTCAATTGGATGCCGGTTAGTAGAGGAAGTACAATAGATATAATAGTCACTGAGTCGGCTTGGAGGTCTGGAGACTCGAGCGGACCTTCTAACTTGGGGACTTACTTCTACGTCAAGAAGAGTGGGTTCTGAATTAGTTATGACAGTAGAATTGTTTTGATTTGATGAGGTATTATCAATATGACTTTGACTAGGATTCTCATGGTCGGAATTCATGGAGTCGTAGATTGCTGAGAGAATGGTGTTTGAATCTGGTTTTTGAAGAGGAATGCTGATGAGAAGAATGGTATCATGATTTTGGTCACATTGCTTCTCCCCCTCACATTGGCTATCCAATTGCCAACTTGAGAAATATGCTTCATTTTTAAAAAAAATTACATCTCGAGAAATACATAATTTTCCTGAGCTAGGCTCAAAACATTTGTATCTTTTTTTTTACGTAGAGTACCCAAGGAAGACACACTTGATAGCTCGCTTGTCGAGTTTTGATCAATTTTTCTCCTCGATATGAACATAACATTTATATCCAAAAACTTTGAGATGATGTAGAGCCACTAATTTTCCCTTCAAGAGCTCCATGGGAATTTTATCATTTAAACTTGTGCTGAAAATACGATTAATGATATAACAAGCAACAGAAATTGCATCCACCCAATACTTTTGCGGCATATACATGTGAAACATCAAAGATCGAACAACGTTTAGGAGATGCCTATTCTTTCGCTGCGCTACCCCATTTGTTGGGGTGTTTCGGTGCACGTGTTTTGGGAAAGTATGTCTTTTTGAGCCATAAAATTTCCTAAAATGTTATTTATGTACTCTCCTCCATTGTCTGACCCGAGGTACTTAATATGAGCATCATATTGAGTAATCATCATGTTATAGAAATCTTTGGAAACAGAAGCAACTTCACTTTTATTTTTTAGAAAAAAAATCCAGGCAACACGAGATTTATCTTCGATAAAGGTAACATAGTACCTATATCCAAAAAAGGAATCCACAGGGGCTGGTCCCCATACATCAGAGTGAACTAATTCAAATAAAATATCTAATATATGGCTTGAGTTATGAAATAGTAGCCGAGTGGCTTTGGAGAAGTCATAGGCATCACAAGAAAAATTAGAGAGACTTATACTAGGAATTAACAACTTTAGAATGTGGTTGGATGCATGTCCAAGTCTGGAATGCCACACGTCAAAGGGTGTACTTTGATGACCATTACTAAGAAGCGAACGACCATGCCCATGGAGCATGTAAAGTCCATCATGTTCTACCCCTCTACCAATCACCTTCTTTGTTGTCACATCCTAAAAGATCACCACTGTGGGGGGAAAATTTGCCAAGCAATTATGAGTTTTGGTTAACTTACTAACAGATAATAGGTTAGCAGAAATTTTTGGGACATGCCAGACCTCTGACTTTATGTCCTGTTTTAAAAAATGCATTTCCAGTCCCTTCGACTTGCATGGGTGATTCGTCAGCAGTAAAAACAGAGTTATAGCAATGTTTGTCAAGCCGGTTTGATTCAAATAGACTGCTAGCCATATGATGAGTTGCTCTGAAGTCAACAACCCATTCACGATCAAAATTATGAGAGATAAGGGCACATATTTTACCTTCAAGTTTACCATTTTCTATTATTGGCTGATTGGTGATTAGATTTGTCTTCGCCATCTGCTAAAAAAAATGTGCTAGGTCTTCCTTGGTGACATAGTTTGTCGCAGCCAGTTTGAGGCGATTTTGCTTGTCTTTGGAAGGACGACCAACAAGATCCCAACATTGCTCGCGGGTATGGCCCAACATCTTACAATGAGTGCATCTCGTTCTAGGCCGGTTTTTAAACTTTTCTTGAGACTTCACGTTCTGCTGCTCATTGGTTTCAACAATGGGTTTAGACATAGCATGAAATACCATTTTGTTCGGTTGCTCATCAACATTTTTTGCAACCGGGTTCATTACTTTCCGTCGAGTGTCTTCACGCACGCTAGATGATGGCACAAACGACATTGAAGTAGGGCAGCGGGTTTGTCATGAGGATTTGACTTTTTAGAGCATCATAATCATGACTTAGACTAGATAATACCTTGAAAATTTTATCTTCCTCAATGTGTTGCCGACTGACAAGAAGATCGGCATTGGGAGGTTGATACTGCAATAATTTATCATAGAGTTGGTAATGGTTGGCCGTTTCTAAAAACCAAAAACTCTTGGTAATGGTCGGCTTCATAGAGTTGAGGAGCCAAGACATCACAAGATGATTTCCTAACTCCCACTCCTCATACGTGGGACTGGTTGTTTCAGGCGAATTTATCTTGCCAGTAACATACCTTAGTTTTGACTTTCCACTAAAAAACAGGTTGATAGCCTTCGACCAACTCAAGTAGTTTGTCCCATTGAACGGAACATTGGTGATCTTCAAAATCGAGTTTGAGTCTTGCATACCTGACTTCAAAGGATTTTGACTTGATGAAGATGGCGCATTGGTGTCAGTCATGATGCATACCACTGTGAGAACCCACATATTAGGAGATGCAGATCAATAATACAGGTATCTCGAAATGAGCTTTGATACCATGTTAAAAATGAGATATAAAATGCACAAGCATCATGTAACATGGTTCAACACATTAGTGCCTACATCCACGACAGAAACCGACCCTCTATCATTCATTTTTATTGATGTATGTATAACAGAGTACAAGGCCTGTATAAATAGGCTCAACGAAATAGGATAACCACCAAGCAACTTTCCCGCAATACAAATGAAAGATAACAACCCAAAAATCTCTCACAGATTAGATACTATGAAATTAGGAGGAGATCACACTCCTAATAACATAGATCACATCTGTATGGTCAGATTTAAGCAAAACATAAAAAATACTTTCAGATCTCAATGGTATGCTAGAAAGAGAGAGAGAGAGAGAGAGAGTCCAAGTTGGTCAGACTTGATTTGGACACAAGAAAACCTGATAAACTGTTCTCTTATGCAGAAAAGTTGGGGGTAAACGAATTTAAAAAAACAGAGAGCACCGAAACGTTAACCAGTGCTAAAAAAAGAAGTGATGTTATCGTTTGAAAGGAGAGTGTGTGTGTGTGTGTGTGTGTGGGGGGGGGGGGGGGGGGGGGGGGGGTTACTTTTAAGTATGGGGCTCTCTGTGTAAATTATTAGTTGAATTAGAGTGGGGTGTAGACTTTATAGAAGTGGTTTCTCCGATGGGGCTGATCTCAGCGCTTTGGCGATTCAGTGTTTAAACAAAACTATTGTACCATCAACTTGGGGAACTTCTTGGCCGTTCCTTTTTGTTCTCTCTCTCATATTCGACTGATAATTTACATACTGAGCCCCATACTTAAAAGCAAGACCTCTCTCTCTCTCTCTCTCTCTCATAGCTAGAACATAAGAAAAGCAACAAATGCACACGAATTGAGGTGGAAAACCAACCAGCAAAAGTTGACAGAGAAAACCCTCTGGTATATTCCTCCACTTTTTGCTTCTCCAATTTTGGTAATGGACTTGGCACAACAGCCCAAGCATCCCACTTGAGAGGGGGGGGGGGGGGGGGGAGGGAAAAAAAAAAAGATGTTCTACTTCACTCTCACTCTAGATTCTACCTATACTAGTAAGTCCACAATCCATTAACCAAGATAAATTATCCCATTTTTCCCCAAAGAAAGGAAAAGTAGCCGACCATAAATTGATTCGCATAGTTGGTAGTCATCCTATCCTGTTTATTCCCCCAATTGCCGTTAAAATATACATCTTTTGATGCAATCGACACCTCAGAGAGAATTCTTAAGACCTCATAATCCGACGGCTTTGGACGTGTTTCAGGTAGCATCCAGCGGCGACAGGCTGACAAAATAGCCAACTGAATTGCCCAAGATCCGACGATCATAATTCTGCCATTGGTACAATTCAACGGCGCCAAATTCGGCCGCACCTCACTATGTTGCATTACAGCGAAAAAAAATATATGAAGTTTCACGCTTTCGTCATCAGTGAAACATCCATTGGACATCGAGAATCAAAAAGTTTAATTGTTTGGGAAAAAAAATCTAATTCGGATCAGCCTTTCAACTGAAATTCCTGATACGGTCTTAATTTTCCCTCCAAATTATTAAATAAAGACTTACCATTACACTCAACCATAACAAAAGTTAAAAACGGCAAAACATCGGCAATAAAAAATAAATTTAAAAATATATAATATATTTTTATAAGAAAATATAATAAATATTTACAAATAAAAATCACATGTTTTTTTCACAATAAATAGTCATTAAAAACATAAATATCGCGTTTAAATCACGATATTTATGTTTTGATAAAAAAAATCATGACATTTTGCTTTTGCCGCTTTTAACTTTCATGTAATTTCTTGTGATATTATCACGAGATTTTCATAAATCTTACGATATTTGTCACTATGCACTCAACCACTTAACTAGGGATGGCAGCGGACCAGGGGAAAACTGGTCCCCTTTCTGCCTCGCCCTGTTTGGACATGGGATGAAGGACATAAAATGGGGATGAAGGCAAGGATGAAGGTTAAAATCAAAACCCATGGGGGGATGGAGGCGGGGATGGACTTACGCTTTCCTCCGTTCTGCCTTGCCTTCCCCCTTCCCCAATCCCAATTAGTAAAATGCTAAAATACTCTTTAGGGATGGCAGTGGACTGAGGGGAAACAGGGCTCCCTCTCGCCTCGTTCTGTTTGGATCGGGGATGGAGGTTGAAATCAAAACCCGTGCGGGGATGGAGGTAAGGATGGAAGGCATAATTTTGAAATGGGGCATAAGTGAAGACCTTGTCCCCCGCCCCGGACCACTGCCATCCCTACACATAACCTAGTGAAATAACTTTAATTCACCAAAAATACCCTTCACTTTAACTCTATTATCAAAAAGAAAAATTGTGTCTTTAAGGTGTGTTTGTGTATTGCAGGAGCGATCTTCACCGACACGGCACCACCTGACGTGGAGTCGTATTCCACATATCACAAGTTCGACATTGCACAAAGGGGAGCTCGTCTTTGTATCACTACCAATGTTGTAAGAATCATTTTGGACCCTAAATCGGGTGATTTCGATTTAGGACTGAGTCGTTTTGAATTGGACAACTTTTAACCATAGAAAGACACATGTTAAAATATTAAAATAATATTAAAAACTATTAAAACTATAGATTCTTCTAAATAAAAAATAGATCATTTGATTGACCTTGATATTTCAAATTACTATATTCTTTTATTTCTTATGATATTTTTGAAACATCCTGCTGATTGATTCATAGTACAGTGTGGTGTGGACTTTTTCGAAATAAAACTAAAGAAAAATAACTTTATTTTAACTTGTATGCGGATTTATTTGAAAATTAACCAATTCAAGTCGGTTTCGTGTCGATTTTCTATTGATACAATACAAATCAGCGGATTCGCAATGCTATTGACAACATTGGTCACAATAGTGAGCTCTAGAAAAGTGCATAGGGTTGTGTGTGTTTCCAGGGAAACCTTGGGGGTTTCCATAGCACACAAACACACCCATAGTGAGTGAGGGTAAATTCATGATTTTACAACAAAGTTACATGTTTCTCATGGTTTTGGATGTGGAAATTAATCCTAATTCCTAAGTGCCTGTTTGACATTTTATGGGCAATCTTAAGCGGGTTTTTGAAATTATTTAAAATGTGTCTCTAATATGAAATTATAGGCAAAAGTGAGGTCTAGATCAGTTTCCTGATTGTTTATGTGAGTTTTCTCAGGATAGGTGGTGAATCTTTACCCAATTGACCGCCCACACTCTCTTTTCCTTCTTTCCAGCAAGTACGTCAGCAACAACATTCCCACTTTTCACTTGATAAATTTTTTTTTATATGTGTGCACAGATAGGTGGAACAAAAGACAGAAGAAAAGCCACAAAAGTTTAATATGCTTCGCTTCCATTTGTTAATTTTTTATTATAAAATTGTTCGCTTGCTTAATTGACATAAATAAAATAAATTTAATAAAAAAAAATAATCAATAATAAAAAAACATAAAATGATCACTACCACCACCACTACTACCTTTACCTTCCCTACAGAGCCAAACAATTATGTTGAGAACAATAAGTAACATGGGATCCACCACCACCACCACCACGGTCACTAAAGTGGATAAAACTTTTCTTGCCATTCATTGAGCCAATTGATTTTTGCCACATGGCACCTGTTAAAGCTCACAGGTCCCCATCTTGTGCTTTTGTGTGTGCATGCTTAGAATGTCTGCTTAGTTAGCTGAGTGCAATGACACGACACTAAGGTTTCCTTTTTCACAGTGGTAGGCAGCTATGTATGAGTGGATCTAGGAGCTACAACTTGAATTGCAAAATACGCTGTGTGGCCCCAAAGGGGTTTGGCGTAGTGGGATGGTCTTAGGCAGCTAGGCAGGCGGTCTCGATATCAACCTCTTGTGCAAGCCGAAGCGTGGTGACTCTATGGGGCCAAGGGGTAAGTCCACAGAGTTTTACGCTACCAAAACAGTGACCGCAAGCAAGGCCGAAAGAGCCATGCAACTCGGTCTCTCTGTTATCATAAAAAATTGCTGTGTGATATGTTATGATATGTTTTGTGATAAGTAATATATATATATAATTTAACTAATAAAAATGGACATGATGTGGTCGTTGGATTGCACAGATCACTATCGAAAAGTCCTTTAGTGGCTGTCTAACTGTCGCTGAAGGTCACATAGTAGGACACATGGACATGCAAGGTGCATCGGTTGTATTTGTTGGAGTGAGGCACAAAGATGTATATTTATGTTATAATTGCTAAACAGTTACTGTTTGGTGTTATCGAAGGCACAAAACTTTTGAGCCAGGCTCGGGCTTTATTGACTCAACAACATTATTTGTTTGCTAAAGATCAAATCTTAGATTGTGTTATTTCGATCTAAATATACGAGTTATAAAATTTTCGTGCATTGTAAAGCTGTTGACTTTTGAAGCTTTGCTACCATAATCATATGATTCAAAACTCACTTTCTATTAAACAAACCATTTAGATCACATTCATGAGCTTCGGTCCAAAACAAAATCCAAAAAAAGTGATTTATGCTCCACGGTTCCGTGCCTTCACCACTGTTAACCCATTGTGAAATTATTTTCATAAATTTGACATTAGAAAACATGCTGCCCTCAAATTCCGCTTTTTCAAAAAAAAAAAAAAAAACACCTGTTCCCCAACTTGAATCCATATCCTTATCCGTATCTGATTTGGTGTATCCGTGTCCATGTACGATACGTGGCCCAACAAAGCCTGCGCTCACGCACAGTGAGAGTGCATCTCTCTCACCGTCGGCACGTCAGAAGAAGGGACAGATCAGGAGCGTCCATTGCCGATAATTGTATAAGACGTGGCGAAACACGATTTCTTAGATTGGATTGAACTGCGTCGTCCACGTGTCGCTTATTCGTTGGCTGGTTCGGGAGGCAGTGTCTCTCATCATTGCGGTGGGGTGGGGCCGACCGTGTCCCTGATTGGTGGTCTCATTCTGATGTACGAATTGCAGGCCGGCACGTGGACCGGCTCCCGAAGAGGATCCTCTCGCCAGTGCTGCTGGATTCCCGTGAGATTCGCCCTGCAAGTTTGCAAGTTCAGCCCCCACAAAAAGAAAATAACCTCTCTCTCTCTCTCTCCTTCTTTTTTTAATTTTTAAAATTTTTCTGTCTCCTTTTTTTTTTTTACTTGTTTGCTTTTTACTGTTCCCACTCTTTTTTAAAAAAATAAATTAGTAAATTAATAAATAGGTTTTCATTAGGTAGAAAAAAGGAGTCAACTCGCCTGCTGCTCAACGTGTCCGTTGATAGCTTAACACGTGTCCGTTGATAGCTTGACACGTGGAGAAAGATGCCACGTTTACACATTTTAACGAGACAATCGTTATAATTAGGATCATCCTTTGAGTAACATGGTATGATTCTCTATTACACGTGTCCATATGATAAAAACAAAAATGTTCTGCAAATGATTCCACTGACCTAACTATACTGCGGTCCTCAGACTCAATGTTGTTAAAATCGGTATAGTTTGGCCAACGATGCATGTGAATCGGTTAAAAAACAATTTGTATCAACCAGAACATAGCACGTGTTAAAACCATTAAAATAATATTAAAAATTAATTTTAAGCATTTTTATATTTATTAAAAATAACCGATTCAAGTTAGTATTGTATCAAAATTTTGTGCCGATACGTATCAGCCGATACAGGCCTACATTGGGTGTGATTAGTGGGTTGGTGATGGTTCCCATAGTGAAGGAATGACTCATCTGAAATGAGTGAATGGTAAATAATCAAACCCTTTGTGGTCCTGGCAGTGTGTGGCACTTCAAAATTTTCTTTTTATTTTTCTATTTTTTTTTTTTTACAAAACCATATCTAATCCCTGTTGATGCCACTATGTAGGCCATGAACCCTGAAGCCTACTGACTTGGTGGATTGGATCATCCCTATCTCTCCCTTTTCCTTTTTTTTTTTAGGACATTTGTGAAGGTTAGGTCAAGTGGACCAATCTGGGTCAGATTTTGGCTCTTAAATCTGGAGACCTCAGTTGAGGTTGCTTTCATGGTAGGACCAGGACCATTTTGCTTTTGTGTGAGTGTCTAAAGCCTTAACCATAGGTGGCAATGTGGACCGTATATTATATTAAAGCCCCAACTCATTTTTCAGCCCAGTTGTCTGTATCGGTATCGGCCCTATATGGTTGGGCCACCGATTCAGTTGTATCGGCCCCCGGCCCCCAGCCCCCGATCGATACTCAACTGAATCGATCTGTATTGGCATAGAAATAATAAAAAAATATTACATGTCAATCATAATATGACATGTGTTAAAATAATTAAAATAATATTAAAAAGTATTTTTTGGTATGTATTAAAAAATAGCAATTCAGGCTTGCAGTGTATCAAATTTATGTCGATCGATACACACCTATAGTGATAAAATTTCTTAAAATATTATAGTTCAAGATTTATGACGGCTTCCATCGTATGCACCGTGCCAATCAGATTTTCCCTCTTTCAAAACAAAAAAGGAAAATCAGATTTTTCAGCACTGAAAATTCAACATGGGCTCGACCAAGGTAAACATGCAAGCTGCTCATAGGCCTATAATAATGAAAAATAACCGTATTATACAAAAAAATTACATGTTTTCTAAAATGCTTCATAATTTACCAAATTCGTCGAATGACCAATATCGCAAGTTTTCAAATTTTTTTGTCGCTTTTATCGATGACAAGTGCAAATTTTTCATTTTCATATGTCATGACCCTAGAATAATACACCCATGGAACTCATCAATAAAATCACACTTGAGGTTGCAAAATTCCAAAAAAGAATGCAAAAATCCAAACAATTTGTGAAGCTCATCACGAGTTTCGCACAAACACTGCATCATAAAATTTGCGGAAGTCTGATAATTGTGAACTTGTTGACGAGTATCACATGAAGTATTGTAAAATTTTAAAATATTTATTGAAGTCCGATATTGTGAAATCTCTTATTGGAATCACACTTGTATTGTGAAATTACTTTTTCGTGCAAAATTATGTCCTATATAAATGATGTTTTGTTTCACAACCCTTTTTTTCATCTCGATGCCCTGTTTTCGCAACACCTAGTGTTCTTGTGGTCTCTATTTCTTTCGATGATCTTTTGATGACATTTCGACGATATTCATGCAAATATTTCAACGAACGACAACTTTGCGAAAATCCCTCATCAACAGCAGTTAATCGGCAGCGGTTCATCAGTGGTGGAAAACCTTGAATTTCGGCCTTCATGTGGTGAGTTTTTCGGCAAATCTTCTTTGAATATTCTGGTAAAATCATCGACAATGACTTCATCGGTGTCCATCAATCGAGTTTCTTTCTGATAAAGTTACTGTCGGCTGGGTTTTTTGATGAATAGTTTTTCACTGTTGTTTTTTCAATTAAAATATTTTTTTTAAAAAAATTGGTTGTATGTGTCAATTACATCCTTCGGTTTGTTTTTGCATGTATATTATCCAATTTAATCGATTGTTTTTAGGTTTTTTCGGTGTGTACAATATTGCATGTTATTTTTTCAGTTTTTGCATGTACATTATCCAGTTTACTGTTGTTATCATTTTTTATTATGAGATATCCCCAAGTTTGTTGCATGTATAGGTGTTGTTAGTTTTTGCATTTATATTATTTAGTTTACTTTTATTGCATTTTTTTCATGTATATTATTCAGTTTATTATTGTTATCCTAGAAATTATGTTTTTTATTATGACATGATGCTAAAGAATAGAAAAAATACATAAGTTACTCCTGCCAGCAAAAAAATAATAATAATAACAGGCAAAATCAACCTAACATGCATAATGAGCTTGAAGAACCTGTAGCATTTTATGGTTACATGGTGTTTCACATGACATATCTTGACACATACAATAAGTTTATCACTTCGATAGAGAGGGATCCTGCTTCAATACAAAAAATTTAGTTGTCAAATATTGCTCATAAAAAATATAACCTCAATGATCTGCATCATAGAAATTTGTTGTATGCAGTTCCAACAAATGAGCTACTAAAATTTTTAGACTGACCCAAAAGTGTTGATGAATTTGCCTCCCACCCCTGAAGCATTGAAGGAGGGGGAGGAGGACTCATTGGTGAAACAATTTAAGTCATTAGCTCAAGGTGAGGTTGTTGCCAACCTCGATACCCGGCTTAAACAAGATGGAGACATGTCTACTTTTAGTGATAGTGAGGAGATAGAGATGGAGGCAGTTTTTCAAGATGTCTCTGAATTAAAAAAGAGTAGTCGCTTATATACAAAGAAGAGTGAGGTTGAGGTTGGGGCAATTATGAAGGGTCCTTAAGCATAAGATGTAATTATAAGCCCAGATGTAAAGCAAAGTGAGGATCCTCATGCAGAGGAGAGTCCTCAAGCAGAAGAGTCTCCTCAAGCAGAGAGGGGCACTGTGTAGTACATAGGAGGTTTTTTATCCCCACCTTCAGCAAAAGTGCATGCTTTGAGTAGGAGGTTGCAGCAGCAAACAATGTTTGGTGTCGAAGAACAAGTACTTTTTTACATTTATTTTGTATAAAACTGCCACTTGATACTTGTAAGCATTAAGGAACCATTTGATGTTTTTGTATGTGTGTAAGCTTAATTCATAAACATAAGGTTTAAAACATCTTTGAGTCGTCTTTCAAAAAAAACAAAAAAGTATTTGTGTGTGTGTATAGATATATACAACCATGTATTTATTTGTGTATTTGTGTACTTGCATTTCAATTAGTGAAAATATTGTAATTACTGAATATGTGTGTGTACTTGCAGCCACATTAACCTCCACCACCCCACGTGCACCGATTCTTCTGGCATAAAGCATACTCATGGTTTCTAGCATTAACGGAGTCCCATAAGCATTTGCTGGTTCAAATGCATTTCTAAAAATTCTTGGAGATCAACCTATGGAACATCGGCCACAGTCTCATAGATTCTATTGTGCAGTTTTAGAGTCTGTCTTCAAATACATTCATCTTTGGAGACATTAAGATGACAATTACGTTGGAGGGCATGGCATTAATCATTGGATTAAAGTGTCATAGAAAGTCAGTGCCTGGATATTGTTGGGGTGCATTCAAGGATTTGGGTTATGTTCTCGTAGATGTGGATGATAAGGCATGTGACAGTGTTTGGGTCAAGTTATCATGGTTGAGAAACCACTATGACCTCACATTGACAAAGAGTTCTGGTGGAAGTTGGTGTCGTCTTTTGGAGGAAAAGACGAAAAGAATTTACAAAATGACATTAGAGCATTCTTGCTCTACTTTTTTGGTGCATTCTTATTCATCGACTCAGGTGAAAAGATGATCCATGGATCGTACTTAAAAATGTTACAACCATTAACTTTCATTGATGAATATGCATGGGGAGCTACCATTCTTGCACGCATGTATGCAGGTTTCTATGAGTGCAAAACTGACAAAAAAAATTATTGCAAGCATTTTGGTTTTATTAGAGGTATTCATTCTTTCATGTTTTCTGTTTGATATTTATTTTTGCATTTGTTATCTATAAATTATTGATGTGGTACTAATCCTTGTATTGATCTTTACATGTTTGGATATGAGAGCTCATATCCATTGGAAGGCCCTTGAGACATAACCCTTTCCCTGAATTTTCATGTGCTATAATGTGGAGACAGACACATGACAATGAGAATAGAAATGATCAAAGAGAGTTGGATCCTAATATCAATAGAGTATCTTTCATAGCACAATTACAAAACATCACTGAAGTATATCTAAGTTTTCTTCAAATAATTCGTTGGAAGTGTTCATTCTGTTGTTGGAGGTGTTCATTCTTTTATTGGAGTCATTCATGATGTTTGTTACATTTTTTGTAACGTGGTGCCCCTGTGTAAATGTGGTAGATGAGGACCATGAGGATGTGGTTATGCATATGAGATAACTCGTAAGGAATGACATTTGGTTGCACAACATGAACGAAGTTGAGCGGCAACTAGCCAGCCAAGTGGTTCGGTAGTTTGACTTTGTTCAGCAAACATCCTATCGCTTTAAAGTAGTTAGTAAAATAATCCATAGTGCAATGAAGGATAAGAAGAAGAATTACTCCACTCTGTATGAATACGAATTAGAAGACTAGTACGACTGTTTGGAAAACATCAACAAGGAATCTATGTCTGATTTACAAGGAGATGTAGAAAATGCTTGTTTAAGAGAAGAAAATATTTGTTTAAGGGAGATGCTTATCTCTCAAGGTGGTCTTATTGCTAATTTGCAAAATTACATCAATGAGCTACTAAAGTGATGAATTTTGTACATTAATTGAACTTTATATATTATTGAAATTTTTTATGATTACATTAATTGATTAATTAAACTTTGTATATTATTGAAATTATTTGAATTTTGTTATGTATATTAATTAATTAATTAAAATATTATATATTATTGAAGTTGTTTGAATTTTATTATGTACATTAATTGATTAATTAAACTTTATATATTATTGAAGTAATTTAAATTTTTTTATGTATATTAATTAATGAATGTGTGTGTTATATATATTAATTAATTAAAGTTGTTTATGAATGAAGTTGTTTGAGTCTTGTTTTTTGAGGAGGATGAATTGTGTATATAACAGGAAATGAAGTTATTTAAATATTGTGAGTTGCTAGATATATATTATTTTTGTAACAAGTGATTGATTTGTTTATGAGAATCATTTATGTATAATGTGTGAAAAAACACGGAATAAACATATGTTTGTAACTAGTGAGTTTTTGCACCAAAAAAAATTTCGCAAGGTGTGTGCAAATTTTTGTTCATTTTTTTTAAAATGAGAAAGTAAATTCTCAAGGTATGTGCGAATTTCATTCATTCTTGTTTAAATAAAAAAGGAATTAACAAAAATCACACGTACCTTGCAATTTACTTTTTGATTTTTAAAAAATACATAGAAATTCACACATACCTTGTGAATTTGTTTTATCATTAAAAAAATAAACAAAAATTCACACACACCTTGCAAAATCTCTTTCTAATGCAAAAATTCCCCAGTTATAAACACATGTTTATTCCATATTTTTTTACACATCATACAAAAACAATACATATCTAACAACTTACAATATTCAAACAACTTTATTTTATGTTATATACACAATTGATTCCCCTAAAAAAACAAGACTCAAACAACTTCATTTTCTATTATATACATAATTCATCCTCCTCAAGATGCAACACTCAAACAACTTCATTCTTTGTTATATACACACTTTATCCTCCTCCAAAAATAATACTCAAACAACTTCATTCATAAATAACTTCAATTAATCAATTAATATACATAACACACATGTTCATTAATTAATGTACATAACAAAATTCAAACAACTTCAATAATATATAAAGTTCAATTAATCAATTAAATTACATAACAAAATTCAAATAACTTCAATAATATATAAAATTTTAATTAATCAATTAATATAGATAACAAAAACACAAAAAGAGGGCCATTGGCTCATTGCTTCATTATGTCACCCATGACTGCCCAGGTCACCCATGACTGCCCAGAGCTCCTGTAAACTCTCACTGCCATCTGACACCTCATTATCCAATGTCATCTCTACATTCTCAAGGGCAAGGACATCTTCTATCTTCGATTCTTCATTAGCTTTCATTGCCGCAAGCTAAGCCCTCTTTTTCTTTCACATTTATGGACCTTTATCAATTAATGCCTAAATACACTTACATTAGCCTGAAAAAAGGTCACTCAGTAAATGTGCAACAAATATCACAAAAAAAATAAACAAAACATGAACACATACTATGGTGTACTTGTGTAAAATGTAATGGTTCGCCTAATCCTAAGTATCACATATAAAAAATGATATATATTCTGCAATCATACCTATAACATTTATATATCAAGTGAATAAACATATACAAAACGAGTTTAAAAATATGAATAAAGTAATTACCAGTTTGATTGCTTAGGAATGTCTTGCACAACAATGACTGACCATTCGGAGTCAATATTGTAATCAATCCATTCATGAAAAATGAAACTACAACATAATATTAAATCAAATAAGTACTTGAACAAAAGAAACACAATATAGACTAGGTAATAACATTATGTACCATCTCTATGGCATTACTATCAACAAATTTTGTATTTTCTATTGAATTATACAACCTTAACTTCTTCACTTTCATATTCATCTCTCAAATAACCTAGTGATAATTATCACAGTTGATAGGATTTAAGAACTACAACATAAATCAATTTTAAGGTAGTTATGCAGTTTAAATTTTATGTTATGTAAGCATATACCTTGTCACATTCATAGAATGGATACGGCAAATAGTCGGGCTCCAAGCATGTGAGTGCCTTATCTCGATGTAGGAGAGTTTTGAGTATTTGTTGTAAACATCAGTGTTTACCAATTAGTTTCTATTAGAAGAAACAAAAAAAGATAAATATTATTTTATAGACTGACAAAGAAGTACGTGGCAATATAAATAGTCTTTGGCAGAGCATGTCCTTCTGTCAGTTTTTGTTGTGAAAACTACTAAGTCTAAGTATGAATCTTTTTAGGTGCTACATCAAATAGATAAATATACTTGTGTTATTTTTAAAAGAATCCACATACAATCAGAACAAATAAATATACCAAAAAAACTTGTAATATACTTACTTCACTGACCAAAAAGTTTCTTTGAAAACTAGTAGTACTTCACTATATTTTGGCTAGTCCTCTAAAGTCTCAACCACCACAATTGTATCAGGTGATTGGTCGTTGACTCCTTTGCTTGAACTATATTTAGACATTGCGACCTACCTATGATTTAAAAATAAAAAGATCACATAATCATGTTCAATATTTTCATATAGATTTATAAATCAAAGACTTTCATGTTTTAATGGCTAGAAGACTTTCATGTTCTTTAGAAATGATGTAACGGTTCAAGAAAAGATCATATAATCATACAATATTGGCACCAAGTGCTTTTAACCTATAATAACAATCTAAATTATGGACATGCAGAGTTTTCTTAGGAACAACTGAGTTTAATGCATTCATGAAACTATGAACTAGAAAGCAAAATGGACAGGTAGCAAGAATTATTGATAAAACTTCATGATGACAACATGCTACTTAAAGGCAAACTCTATGAAGCAATTGATGTCAGCTTTTATAGATAATTGTATGAAAAAATATCTAAAAATTGTAAACCCTAAACAACGAAATGCATATAATAAGTTCACAGCAACAACCAAACAAAAAAAAAAGAAACTATATTGTAAATAAAAAAACAACAGAACAATAAATATTACTTGTAAAAACCCTAAAGATCGTAAACCCTAAATGATAAATCCAGTGGCAAATATTACATGTTTACATAGGGTAACATCCACAATAATGAAACATACATAATAAATCCATAATAACAACCAAATAAAAAGAAGAAAAAACTACATTGTAAAGAAAAAAAATAACAAACCAATAGATATATTGTATCAAGCTCACCTTAATAGCTAACCAACCTTGAACGAGGTGGAGCGAACAACTTTCACGAGAATGACTGGAAGGGTTGGGGTTCTAGATACAAAAAAAAAAAAAACTAATCGCTCTCTTATATAACTGATTAGTAAATCTGTTACTTTAGTCCACTCAATTATATCTCCAAATTACAAAACGCAGTGTGAAGTAAAAATTGGTATTTTTTCTTTATTTTTTATTCACTAGTGAAGTACTATAATTTTTTATCAACTCATGGATCCATGATAAAATATTATTCGCGAAGATATGCCAATTGTATAAGAAAAAAATAAACATCACAAATAATTATAAGCTTTTCTAGTTTGGTTAGAAGAGCCCTTTAGAGATCTTAGTTTTTCTTGTATCAATTTTGATATCGTAAAATACGAACAAAAAAGAAATGATAGGCTCACTAAGAAAGAAATATGAGAATACTCTAAGTAATTTAATTGAGTGTGAGATCCAAATGAATATATATATATATATATATATATATATATATATATATATATATATATATATATATATATATATATATATATATAGATAGATAGATAGATAGATAGATAGATAGATAGATAGCAATGCTAAGGTGCTGCGGAGCACCTACTCTCACCTACTAGAAATCATAGTTGTAGGTTGCATATTCTCAATTGGACCTTATAGTTGTACCTAACATAGTTTTTTTGACAGGGATCATGCGTTTTGGACAAAAAAATCATGATTTTTAAGTTATAAAATTTTGGTACATTGTGAGCCAATGATTTTTTAAGATCATAAAAAACATGCATGTACGTCAGAATCACATGATCCAAAACTTGTTTTCCAATAAATAATGATTGTAGATCATATTTGTTGGGTCTGATCAACAAAAAATGCTCACATTTTTTGAAATTTTTAAGCTTTTATTAGGTGAGAGTAGGTGCTCTGAGAGCACCCTATCATTACTAATATATATATATATATATATATATATATATATATATATATATATATATATATATATATATATATATATATATATATATATATATATATATAAGAGGGGGATGGTTCACCCACCTGTCGTGCACCTCAAAATTTGTATCTAGATGTATATTTTGCAAATCTGACCATACTTATATGGTGTTTGTGCTCAAAAACCTACAAATAGACTCTTGAATCAAACTTTTTTAATGTGCTGGTAGGATTTTATGATGATTTAAAAATCAAAAGGTTTTGAAAATTTTAAATTATAAAATCCTAATTACACATTAAAAAGGTTGATAAAAGAGTCAGTAGATTTTCAACCACTAAAATCACATCTATCTGATGAGATTTGCCTAAATATATATCTGCATATGCATTTTGAAGTTGAGGACAGGTTGATGGACCATTCCCTTTCTCTCTTTCATATATATATATATATATATATATATATATATATATATATATATATATATATATATATATAAACTAAAAATATGGGTAATTCCGACACTTTTTTTGCAAATCCAACCATGTGGATGTGTTTGGCATGGTGAATTTGCTAGGAATCAACCATTGGATTGTGTATTTTGATGAAGAAGTATGATTTTTGAATGCTTGAATATTTATGAAGATTATGAGCCATTGATTTTAAAGCAGTAAAAAATCTCATCTGTGCATAAAAAATGGATGATTCAAATGCAGGTTCTTATAAAACCAAGCATGTAAATCACATCCCAGTGGTTAGAATTAAGGGAAAAAAACAAAAAAATCATGAAAATCAAGGTTGACACATTAGTTCTTATATTTTACTGATTATATATATATATATATATATATATATATATATATATATATATATATATATATATATATATATATATATATATATATATATATATATATATATATATAAAGAATTGGCAATTCCATATTATCCACATCGTTTTCCACAACTAAGTGTGCTGTGGGTGGATGACTTTGATCAAGGTCTCCACATTAAATGCAATATTTTTCTTCAATACTTTTATGTAGGTGGGGAGAGACCTTTCGTAAGTCAACGTAATGATGGCAATTTTAGGTCAAAATTGTCATGCCTTTAGTGGTGGCAGCAGACAGAAAGAGCTGTCAATATTTGTTTTCACAAACTCACTAGCTTAGTGGGACACTCGTTCTCTGATGGGTAATCTACTTAACTTGGGTGTAACAAAAAAATCTTTAATTGCATCCATTAATTCATGTAGGCTGGTGGCTAGACAGGAACCACTGTCCAACCTTAACACGTACCAATACCATGACCAAGAGTATTTAAAAGTCAAGCTTCTGCATATATATATATAGATGCGTAACTTCGCAACCCTTAGATGCACAGCTACGAGTGGGACACTTCAGCATCTTTTTCACACAACAAATGTTGTTCAGCATCAAAATTGTGCAAAAAGAACTTTAGTGGTGGTTTTCGACCGCCTCTAAAGCATCTCTTTAAAAAATAACATGCACATCCCTGGAGGTGTTAGCGGCGGTTTTGATCGCCGCTAAAGGTCCCAGTGAAAAACAAACCTTTAGCGACAGTCGAAAACCATCGCTAAAGGTCTTTTTGCGTGAATTTGACGCTAAACAATATTTTTTGCACAAAAAGACGTTGAGTGTCCATCACTTGCTTGTGTGGTAACTGGAATATGTAAACTGAAGATTTTTATAAGTTTTTTAATTTTTTTTTAAATTTCATCGTACAGATGCAATCTAGATGCTTGGTTTTATAGAAGCATACTCTTAGATCATCAGATTATGATGTATAATAAGTATCTTTTAAGGCTTGAAAATCAATGACTCAGTATTTTCATAAATATTCAAGCATACAAAATCACATTTCTTGATCTGATTACGATGATCCAAGTAAATGAGCCACATCGAATGCATAGGTTAGATTTGTAAAAAAAACTATGAAATTCTCAGTTCATACTAGTTTAGATATTTTGCTGGTTTTCATATTTCAGTTTATATATATATATATATATATATATATATATATAAGAAAATCTACAAAATGAGCATGGTGCTAATGAAACATGCTGTTAGATTTCTGGTATTCTTTTGAAATTATGACAGTAGAGATGTACTCTAGATGCTTGTTTTTATAGTAATCACTTCTTAGAGCATTTGATTCCAATGCATGGATAGGTTTTTATAAGGTTTCAAAAATCAATGGTCTATAATTTTCATAAATTTTTGAGACTTCAAATATCATTTTTTTCATCCAAAATGCATGATCCAAGTGTTGATTTCTCGTAAATCAATCATGCTGAACACATTTATGGGACCAGAATTTCAAAAAAAACATCAAAAGTCAATTAGCATGTTTTTATTTAGCACCGTGCCCACTCTGTAGGTTTCCATTTCCCTATATATTAAGTACTGTTAGAAATCAGGCTGGCTAAACCCAAAATCCCTTAACATTTTAACCCACAATTAATCTATTACCCTAAACTAGTGGTTGCCCATGGAAAATTTATGAAAAGCCTTCATATACCTGCCAGAAATTAAGCCAGAGACCCTTCAATTGATGAACATTAACTGACTGTAATTTTGCTGCAAGGTTGGCCCAATTACTCAAGATTTGACTTCAATTTTCCTGCATACGGATTGCCCTTTCAATGATTTCTTTTTTCCATTGTTTTAGTGCGCCTGTTGTAGAAGCAATTGGTAAAACAGTTGTAGAAGCTGTTGTTCATCGCTTTAGTGGGCATGTCTGATCAGAGATTTGGGATGTACCTTTTTTTTCGATTGAATACCGTTGAACCTCAACTTACAACGAGTGATTCCTCATCACTCATTTATGTAGAAGCCAATTCTTCCAATCAATAATTTGATATATTTTTCTTTAAAAAAAAACAGAGATCAACATGGAGGGCATTATGTGTGTTACTGAAGCTAAACGAGAGAGAGAGAGAGGCAAATCCATTGTGTATGCTATGAACTTCAAAGGAGATCGTGTCTATTGATAGTGGGAAAAGGGAGTGGAAAAAGAGAGACCCACATAGGTGTGACAGTTTGCAAAGCACCAGGTCAGTCAAGTTAGCTTGATTCAAAGGATCCTCTACTGGAATTGTCCAAGGAATCTAGTGATAGTGATAAATCAACTTTGTATCCATTCAAACTAAAATGGATAAAACACGTTTAGTATCATCCTTAGAAGTAGCTACATAAGATCAAGATAAATAGTGAAACTTTAGCTATAAGAATTTATACATGGGCACATGGTAGCATGCAATGTTCAACAATGCGTGCATCCTGCGCTACAACACAGAAAAGCTTGATAATAGCCTCACCCTCTCTTAACTGGCCTCTGGACATAGGATTTGTTGGGGTCTTCCGTTTTGAGTTTTGGAGGTCTTATCTCACCTTTCTTGCCCTGTCGAAAAAAAGAAAAAGAAAACATACTATCAGACCTTCCTAAGCAAAACCATGGTTACTGGAAACTTTAACACATTCTTGAAAACTCATCTAATCAATAGTTAATAAGAAAGCTTGAAACTAGGCTCTTCTAAAGCTCATTTCCTGCTTTATGGGAGGAAAACCTCCTAGTACATGAGATTTTTAAACACAGATCATTAAAAGTGTATGATTTGCTATCCTTTTTCGTTTTATGACATACGTGAGTGGCAATTGTCTGAATTTAAGATGTTCACACAGTTTTGTTCTTATACCTTGTACACATCATAAACTAATGCATGTCTTAAACATTTTCTAGTCAATTTTCATTTTCCACTTTCACATGAATCTTGAAAAAAGGCGCTCTTTCAATTCCTCTTTGGCAACTTGGGACAGAGTAGACCTTAAGCAAAACTTGAGGATTAGGGACACCGAGTCAACATAAGATTTGATACCATGTTAGAACAAGCCACCCAAGTTAGTTCTACTCCTGGGTTACCAGAAACTCACTTGAATGAGAAGCCGGACAGGTTTTCATCTTTCAGATTAGGCTATTTGAATAATGTAAAGGTTCACCAATTTGCAGATAGAAATGCCAAGGTTAATAAGATGTGTCAAATTAGATTTACCTTCTTTCCAGTCTTCATGAAATCTCTCCAGCTAGAAACCTGAAACAAAATAACACAAACTTTCAATGACACAGTTTTGGACTAACTAGACACGCATCATGGCCCAGATAGACCAGTCAGCTAGGTCATCCCTCTTATGGGAAAAAAAAGATCAGACAGGAGAGTCACCATCAACAAAATGAGAGAATTTTATGGAACAAATTATCAACATATAAGTCTAAGCTACGACTACTTTGCAGAACTAAGTTTCAAGATGCAATCTACTAAATAGTTTAACAAGGAAGAAAGGGATTCCAAATAGAAATAGCAATATAAGACAGGCAAGTCATAACATTTTCTAACATCAAGAAACTAGTAGGTAAACGTTTCATGATTTTCCCAAGGGTTTTCACCACATAGAGAGATGATCAGTTAAACACATTTACTACTTCAAAAATCAAGTTCCTGTCATAAGGATCAACTAAGAACAGGAGATTTTATGACCAATCTGCAACAGAAAATCCAGCATTCAACTGGGGTTTGGCATAGTGGGATGGGTTCTAGGCCACTAGATAGGTGGTCTAGGTTCAAATCCTGTGGGCGTCAGCCCCTTGCACATTAAGCCGATGCAAGGCAGCTCCTTGAGGGCGAGGGTTGCACTACAGTTTTATGCCATCAGAGAAGCTACCATAGGTTTGGCAGGCATAGTACAGAATGGCCAGGCCTCTTACTCCAGGGGTGGTTTCTCCATTCCTTATGGAAAAAAAAAACTCACCACGTAATGTTAAACATCATTAATGTGTCAACTAGTCCAAGGATGATCATATACTTATATACCTCATTATCCTCTTTGAACCAACAAAATAACTTCAGCTTTGGCATCATATATTCACTAGACATAATCATTGTAAATAAAATATCCAAAGCTCCTTATAGTAACAGCAATCTAAAGCCTAGCCAACTAATGTTTGAAAGGATGTCAAGAGTTACCAGACCTGTAGTGCGCCCAGTCAATCAGCAGTGACCCGTTGTTGTATAGCAGCGACCCGCTGTTGTATAGGAACGAGAGAGAGATCCAGAAAACATGATGAGCAGCAGCTGTGCCTCACGTGTATTGCCCCCTTTTTTGTTACAGATTGATTAGGGCTATAATACCAATGACAAAACAGCCCTCATAAGTATAACTTAATTACACAGCGTTTTCGGATCTTGGATCCATATCCGATCCAAACCCGAAACCATCAAATAACGTCTTAACAACTTCCCTCAAGATGAGCATGCATTTTGAATCATGTTCATCTTGCCTTTAAGGAACCAGAATCTTCTTACCGTCAGCCCTTTGGTGAGCAAATCTGCAATCTGATTTTCTGTTCCAATATACCTCGCTTCTAGTTCTTGATCTTCAATCTTTTGCCTGATGAAGAGCTGATCTATTTCAATATGTTTCGTTCTTCTATGATGTATAGGATTCACTGAGATCTTTATCGCACTTTGATTGTCACATAATAAGATTGATTTTGGTAAAAAAATTTCCAACTCAACTAAAAGATGTCTAATCCACATCAATTCGGATGTGACGAAAGCCATTGCACGATATTGTACTTTTGTGCTTGACCTTGCAATAGCCCTTTGCTTTTTGCTAGTCCATGAGACTAAGTTTCTCCCAAGAAACACACAATAGCCGGTCACTAATCTTCTTTTCCAGCCCAATCTGCATCTGAGTATGCCATCAACATCAGCATGTCCTGATTTTGTCTTATTTTCTCATACACCAAACAATCTCATATTGTGCCCTTCAAATACCGCAAGATCCTCTTGACCGCCTCCATATGTACAGTCCTTGGTTCATACATGAATTGTGACACTTGATTTACAGCATAAACTATATCCGGCTTGGTAAAGGTCAGATAATGAAGCATGCCAACTATACTACGATAGTTTGTTGCATCCTCAAATATATCTCCATCTCCATTGCTTAACTTTTGATGAATAGGAGATGGCGTGGCCACTGGTTTGCAGTCCCTCATTCCACTCTTAGTAAGTAAATCCATGGTATACTTATGTTAAGTCATAGTTAACACCTCATTTTTCCTATCAACTTCAATTCCAAAGAAATGTTTTAACTTTCCAAGATCTTTCATTTGAAATCTGCTGCTAAGTAGTCCTTTGATCCTTTGAATATGCTCTAAATTTTCTTTAATTATCATGTCATCTACATATATAAGAAGAAGTATTATGCAACCTTCTCTTTTATAGATAAACAAAGAATAATCAAGATATGAACGAACAAATCCATGCCTCTGAATTTCTTGAGAAAAACTTTCAAACCATGAACGTGATGCCTGCTTCAATAAATGGACTTTTGTAATCTACACACATAAGCATTCGGGTCATCTTGAGCGTAACCTTCTGGTTGTTCTATATGCACTTCTTCCTTTAGACTACCATAGAGAAAGACATTTTTAACATCCATCAGATTGAGTGTCCAACTATAATCAATAGCTAGAGACATAATGATTCGAATGGTACTCATCTTTATCATTTGACTGAATGTTTCATCATAATCCAATCTATGTTCTTAAGTGAATCCTTTTGTCACAAATCGTGCTTTGTATCTCTCCACACTACCGTCAGGTCTATATTTTATTTTATAAACCCACTTGGACCCAACCACATTCTTATTCAAAGGTCTTTTAACTATTTCTCATGTCTGACATTTGTGCAAAGCTTCTATTTCTTCATTCATAGCATCAACCTATCTTTTATGTTGATACGCCTGATAGAAATGCTTGGGCTCTTCTTGAGACTCTATGGTTGTAAGAAATACTTGATGATCCGCACTAAAGTTTTCATAACTAACACACTTCTCTACGGGATGACATATTCATGCCGACCTCCTCAGAGTCACGGAATTCTCATATGTGCCTATGGGCCTTTCATGTCCTGACATTTTGGGCATAAAATAGGATCTCGTACCTCTGGTATAAACCTGTCCCTCTTTGAATTTGTTGTGGGTTTGCTCCTCTGTCTTGTCTCTGTCATCAGTTCCAGTCTCATCTAGTTTAAAAGAAACTGTATCCTCCCTTTCTGCATGTGGAAATAAGTCTGCACTAAGCCAAGGATGATAGTATTCAATCTTTGATTGCCTGTCTTGAAGTATATTTGTATTATCATCATGCTAAAAACAATTCTCGTCAAATACAACATTTTGTGAGATATGAATAGTTCTAGTGGCAATCTCATAACATCGATACCCTTTATAACCATCTGCATACCCAACAAATCTGCAAATATTGACTTTATTCCCAAATTTATTTCTTTGGGTCTTATCAATATAAACATAACAAATGCAACCAAAAGACTTCAAATGTGTATAATCAGGATGTTTGCCATAAAGCATGAAATAGGGAGATTTTTTGTCCAATACTTCCATGGGAAGACGATTTATTACATAAACCGCAGAATGAAAGGCCTTTGTCTATAGTCTCATTGGTACTCCACTGGCATGTATCATAGTGAGGGCACTTTGTATAACATGGTAATGTTTTCGCTTTACAAGACCATTTTGTTGAGTGCGAGGACAGGCCATCCTTCGAATAATTTCATTTAGTTGCAGAAATTCAACAAAATCATTAGAAACGTACTCCTCACCCCCATCACTTTGAAAATTAAGAATAGTCAAGTAAAACTGATTTTTGACATATGCATGAAATTTGCGAAAGATGTCAAAAACTTTAGACTTTTGTTTCATGAAAAATATCCACGAATAACGAGAGTAATCATCGACAAATATAACATAATATCTACTTCTAGAAAATGAATTTTCTGGAGCAGGGCCCCAAACATCAGAATGCACAATTTCAAAAGGTTTCGAAACGCTTTTATTCATAGAATTGAAAGAAATTACATGACTATTGCAAACCTAGCAACTGGAACACAATGTCTTATTTAAATCATCACTCAAACTTGTTTCTGAAATCAATTTGCTAGAAACAAGATGTTTAATAAATTTGAGATTACAATGACCCAATCTACTGTGCCAAAGATTGGCATTATTGGCAATACTGACTGCATAAGCAAAAGACTTCTCTGAAACAGACGTTGAAGAAAAAGAGGAACACTTCTGCAATGGATTTTTTTTTGAAGACGTACATGTTCCCATGTTGTTTCCCTTTAGCGTACGTTATCTTCATGCGAAGATCCTTCACATACACAGAAGAAGTGAAAACAACGCAGAAATTAGTATCATCAACAAGTTTACAAACAGAAACAAGATTGTTTTTATGTTGGGTGCACAAAGAACATCAAGAAGTTTAATAAATTTAGACTCAGAGAATGGATAAAAACATTTCTAACATATGTGATTGGGTGTTTGGCACTGTTTCCTGTGATGACATTGCCCTTCCCAGAATATGTAACTGGTCTAGAAAGCTTAGCTGCATCTCCAGTGATGTAACTAGTTGCTCCAGAGTCAACGTACCAAACTCCTTAATCATTCTGTTTCAGATTTAATGAATTTAATGCAGCAACTAATGCATTCAAATCACCCAAGTTTTTCTCTCCTCCAGCATGTGACTGATTCATATTTTGTCCAACTACAGGACCTTTATGATAAGTAAAGTTATCCTCAATATTATAAGTTGGATCATCTTTGTGATAACAATTAGCTTTCACATGACCAGGCTTTCTGCATATAAAGCAAACTGGAACATGTATGCCTCCAATATTAACACTATTTGAATTTGGGGCATTAGGAGAAGGCAAAATACCTCTGTCGCCCTGATTTCCTGCTCTTTCTCGGCCACGGCCTCCTTGGTAGCCTCATCTTCCTCTTTCTCTATTTGCCCCCATAAACAACACCTCGTGAGAATCTTGTGACAACCCAGAGTCTCCAGTAGTATTCTTAAGATTTTATCTTACTTTAGTAATCGAGGTTTGATATTTTCGAATGACGGAAGAATAGGAAAGCACTGCAATATCGTAGAAATAACATGATATTCTCGCTCCAAGTCAGCTAGAGTGTATTGGACCTTATCACGATCGGAAACAGTCTCTCCAGCCAACGCTAACTGATCAGTGATCTCTTTCACTTTGTTTAAATATTCCAAAATAGTTGAAGAACCCTTCTTGAGACTCTTAAACTATTTCCTTAAATATATAACTCTGGATTCTGATATTTGAGAATATGTCTTGGTCAAATTGTCTCATAGTTCTTTGGTTGTGCAGTCATCTAAAATGCCTATGAGAACGTCATGTGAGAGCGCATACGTTAGATAGGCTACAACTGCTTGATCCCTTTTTACCCATGACAGATACTCAGGATTCTTGATGTAAACAACATTTATTGTCCTTTTGTCATCTCTCTGCTCCTGCATAATAAACTCATATGGCATTTTAACCGAACCATCAAGATGACTAGACAAATCATGGCTACTGATAAAAGGAATAATTAGTCTTTTTCAGGTCAGAAAATTATTATTGTTCAATTTTTTTGAAACAAGTTGGGTCAAGAAAATAGAGGCCCATAGACTCTAAAGCATTGATATCCATTAGAAAGAGATGAATATATATATATATATATATATATATATAATGAGCAAAGACTGCATTCAGTAAAAAGAATGGTCCAAGAGTAGAGACCGACCCAAGAGAAAGTAAAGCAAAATCACACCATAAGAAGTTCGGACAAGTATGGGCTTACAAGAAATATGCAGAAAGAAGATAAGGAGGAAACAAATGGGAAGTGCATATGAACCAATAACACACATATAAAGATGTGAAAGACAGAGGAAGAATAGCAAAACGAATCACAAAAAAAAAAGTTTGGACAGCATGGGCTTACAAAATTTTTCGGTAGGATTTCTATTGCAGTCCAGATAAGCCAAAACCCAACCCCAAACAAATTTACGATACCAGATAATACCGAGGATTCGGATTCACAACACAGGACTGTTCATGAAATAATCTCAATCCAGCCAGGCCAGATTCACGATAAAACAGGGTTTCACAGCACCAAACAACACGAGGGAATCAGACGATTCACGATAAAACAGGGTTTCACAGCACCAAACGACACTAGGGAATCAAATACATGACACGGAGAGATTGATTACGACACAAAAGTCTGATTCACGACAACGACATAGAATAAATATAAAAGAGAGAAAGATCTGATTCACGACACAAAAACAACTACCCAAACAGTTAGAGTCACATTACGGATTGCAGAAGGATGAACAGCCCAATCCAACACATCTGATCGCACCCAGTCACGTTCCTTGCTCTGATACCATGAAAAGATGTCAAGAGTTACCAGACCTGTAGTGCGCCCAGTCAATCAGCAGCGACCCGTTGTTGTATAGCAGCGACATGCTGTTGTATTGGAACGAGAGAGAGATCCAGAAAATATGATGAGCAACTGTTGTGCCTCACATGTATTGCTCTTTTTATGTTACAGATTGATTAGGGCTATAATACCAATGACTAAACAGCCCTCATAAGTATAACTTAATTACACAGCATTTTCGGATCTTGGATCCATATCTGATCCAAACCCAAAACCATCAATAGCGTCTTAACAATGTTTGATAAGGAGATTCTATTCAAAACATCAAATATCAAGACCATTGATAAAAAGTGTTGTTTCATGAAGAGATTCATTTGAGAAACAACCCAGTAGGTTGATCAACTTTTGCATTTCCTTGCAGAATATAAGAGCACAAGATATATCCATTGGTCTGTCCCATTACAGGCATTTTCTGAAGCGATGGACTGAGAATCCTCTCCCCATCAAAGTTACATTTGAAATGTAATCAATACCAACAAGTGCCTCTTATGGGCAAAAGCTGTAATGAAATACAAGTGCCAAGAACAATGTTACAAAGTGACTACAAAGAAGGCAAGCACAAACACATAAGCAAGATGTCACTAATGGACAAAATACAATGGGCCACAAAGGGCAATCACCAAACACACACAAAGTGAGGAGAATTAAAAATATAAGAATTGAGAAATGCTTGAAAAAGCATTAAGAATGAAGAGGGTTTTGACCCCTATTTATACAACTCATGGGGACCAAGGGGAGCTCCCATAGAGTCATTGGGAGCTCCCCAACGGTCATACTTATGACCATTGGGGAGGGTCCCGACAACTCTAAGGGGGGTGACTCTTATGACCTTGGTCAAATAAGAAAAAGAAATAAAAATAAAGAAACCCAAAAATGTTCCTAGTGGATATGTCTATTTACATATGAGCAAAAAGACTAAATTGTCCTTAGCAAGCATTACAAAAGATACAATATATATATATGATATCCACATATTTTAACACTCCCTCAAACGGCGAGACCACAAAGAGTTTGGTTAGGAGAAAGTAGAAACGAGAGGATAGCAAAGCTTTGATAAAAAAATCAGCAAGTTGATACTCTGAAGTGACATATAACAGTTGAATGATGACACGCAAAAATTAATCCTGAACATAATGACAGTCCATCTCGATGTGCTTTGTTCATTCTTGGAAGGTGTAGTTAGCAATGTAGATGACACTCTTGTTGTCGCAACACAACTTCGAAGGAATAGAGATGATGACTCCCATATCTTTGAACAAACTTTTTAACCATACATATTCAGTTGTAGTTGTAACCATCACCCTATACTCGGTTTCTGTGGAAGACAAAGACACCTTTTGTTGTTTCTTATATCTCCAAGAAATTAATGATTCTCGAAGAAAAACACAATAACCTGTGGTAGAAATATGATGTGGGGTTACTACCCCAATCAGAGTCAGTATAAGCAATTAAATTGGGAGATGAAGAAGAGGATAAGAGTAACCCTTTTGTTATTGTTTCCTTTAGATATATAATAATTCGTATAACAGTCATGTGAATAGTAGTAGGGGCATTTTAAAATTGACTTGCAATCTGAACAACATGAACAACATGAACAATATCTGGTTTGCTAATAGACAAATATGTTAGTGACCCAATCAATTGACGATAAGGAGTGAGATCTTCTAAAGGAGTTTCATCATCGGATCTCATCTTAGCATTGATTACTTTTAGAGTCTTCACTTTCTTTTGGTCAGTTAAGTCAAACTTGACAATAATATCTGATGCAAACTTTATTTGAGAAAGAACATATCCTCTAGGGGAATATGCAACTTCAATCCCTAAAAAAATACCTTAGAAATCCAAGGTCAAACATATCAAAATTATTTTTAAGAACATTTTTAATAGATTCCATGCCTCTTTTGTCATTCTCAGTGATGATCATATCATCAACATATAACAACAAAACAGTAATGTGATTACCTGCATTCTTAACAAAAAGAGCAGTATTACTATAACAAGAAGTAAATCTACTATCAAGAACAACTTTACTAAAGAGATCATATGAAACTTTTTGAGCTTGTTTAAGACTATAAAGAGCTTTATGAAGCTTAAGGATTTTTTATTTCTCTATTTCAAGACCCAACGGAGGATCCATATAGACTTCTTCACAAAGATTCTTATTTAAAAAAGCATTTTTGACATCTAATTGGTAGATAGGTCATTGTTTAATAGATGTTAAAGCTATTAAAGTTCTTATACTAGTTATCCTAGAAAAATGAACAAAAGTTTCTCATAATCAATTTTATATTCTTGTGCATACCCCTTAGTAACTAACCTAGCTTTATATTTTTCTAATGACCCATCACTTTTAGTTTTGACTTTATAAAGTCATCTATACCCAATAGCCTTTTTTTCCAAAGGGAGACTTACAAATTTTCAAGTGTTAACTTTGTTGAGTGCTTCTAATTCTAGTTTCATAACATCTATCTAATGTGAATGTTGCTTAGTTTCTTCAAAGTTGGAACGCTCATGATATGAATGGATCATCATTAGATAAGTTATATAATTTGGAGAAAAGGAATCATATGACACAAATTTTTGAGGTCTACTACTCATAGAGGATTGTCTAGGTAGGGATTCCTCTACTTGGTCCTCTAAGGAAAGATTTTGTAAATACATGTCAAAAGCATTTTGATGCTCATTTTCCTCATGCCGAGTATACACATAGATATCGTAAAGATTCTTATTAGGAGAATCATCATTTTGATGAGAATTGTTATCATAACATTTTCATTATCACAAATAGTATCATTAGAAATTTTAGACTCATTTCTAGGTAATAAGTCAAATAGAAAAGAATAATCAACTTCTTTGGGTTTTTGATGTTAAAATCCATTTTGGTCCTCAAGAAAAGTCACATTTCTTGAAATATAAAGTTTGTTATTTTTAATATCATAACACCTATATCCCTTTTGATTTTCACCATAGCCAACAAAAGCACATTCAAAAGTTTTTGGTGAAAGTTTAACTTGTCCTTGAAAAAGAACAAAGCATTTGCAACAAAAAAATCTTAATTTTTTAAAATTCGAAAATATTTTGAATCATTTTTCAAAGGGAAAAACATTTTTTAAATATGTGGATGACATCCTATTTATAAGATATATTCTGGAAAAGGCGGCTTCAACCCGAAAATTCTTTGGAACATTCTTAGAAATAAGAAGAGTTCTTGTGGTTTCAATAAGATGCCTATGCTTTTCGGCAAGGGCATTTTGTTGGAAAGTTTTTAGACAAAATCTTTGATGAATAATGTCACTTTGTTTAAGGTAATTTTTTAATTCATTTGACAAGTATTCTCCTCGAGAATCGGATCTAAAGATAGCTATATTATTTTAAAATTGATTTTGAATAAGACTAAAATTCTTTAAAAATAAAAAAAAAACATTTAATTTGTATTTAAGAAAGTAAATCCAAGTATAGCTAGTGAAATCATCAATAAAACAACATAATATGAATATTCTCTGTTAGACATGATGGGTTTCGGTCCCCATACATCCGAATGCACTAACTCAAAAGGTCTTTTAGAAATGAAGTTGCTATGTTGAAAATGAAGAGAATGCATTTTTTCAATAATATAATCATTGCATGTAAATTTCTTTTCATTAAAATTTTATTTTAAGAAAGGAAAAAGATACAACTTAGAGACACTAGGATGACCAAGACTTTTGTGCCAAGTGATAACATCTTTACATTGAACATGATTACAAAATGATTTAAATGGTAAAGACAAAAAATCAATATAATATAGGTCGCTTCTTCTATGGCCTTGCCCAATCCGCTTCACAGACCAGAGATCATGCACATAGCAATTTGTAGGTGAAAAAGAGACACTACAACCAAGATCAATTATTTGAGAAACCGAAAAAAGATTTAAATTGAACTTTGGAATAATTCTAATTTTTAGAATATAAAATTTTGTCTTTTCTTAAAATCTTTTTAAGGTTTTCTATTCCTTTAACATCTAAGGATGTATCATCGGCCATGGAAACAAATGATTTAAAAGAATTAAGGCTTGGTTTAGATAAAAGGGATGCATTTGGTGTTATATGGAAAGAAGCACCCGAATCAAGAATCCAAGAAGACATACCGGGAGTTAATAAAACCGCGACACCGAAAGTATAAGGTGTGAAAGAGTTGTTTCTCATAAATTGTTGGAGAGCTTCCGTAAGTTGAGCAATAGAGTCCTTGTAAAACCCAAAAAAAAAGGATTCAGGTCGGATCCTGATCTGAACCAGACCCGAGGCCACCGCCTCCCTCGCGCCTTCTAAAGGCAGCGAGCCAGGGGGGTTTCAAATACAAACCCCTCTCCTGCTCTCTCGTTCTCTCTGCACTCTTCCCCTCTCGCTCTCCCTCATCTCCCTCGATTCGCCGGAGCAAGCCCGAGCCGCCCTCGCGTCCGACCTGTAAAAGTATCCTCAACGAGATACTATGATCAAGACGTCAATATTCTTGATAAAGAATGGCACACATGCACAAAATCACAAACTTCTCACAAATGCACCAAAGGCATAAAAATAAATATTCAAACTTTATTAGGAGCATGGGCTTTGACTCAAAGCCATGAGAATACAAAGAAGGGGAAGCCCCTATTTATAGACAAGCAAAGGAGCCACATAGGGGGCTCCCAAGAGAGTCGTTGAGAGCCTCCAACGGTCACATATGTGACCGTTGAAGGCTCCCCAACGACTCTTTGAGGAGCCTCCCTATGTGGCACATATTACAAAAACAAAAAAATGAAAGAAAAAAAGAAAAAGGGAAAAGTTACAAGCATATTCTAAAATAGAATATGCGTAAAACAAGAATTTACAAAAATACCCTTTTTCGGGTGAACAATGAGACAAAACGAAATATAAATATATTTATATATAGAGAGATACATATACATATGTATATGTATCTCTCTCTCTATATATATATATATATGAATATATATATATATGATATTACAATATCGATACATAATTTAACACCCCCCTTCAAACTTAGGGCATGATGACCGAAAGTTTGCCAAAGAGAAAGTTGAATCGTGGTGCACATAAGGCTTTGGTGAAAAAATCTGCCAAGTGATATTCTGAAGTAACATAAGGTAGATCAATGACTCCTTTTAAATAGGCTTCACGATCATAGTGACAGTCCATTTCAATGTGCTTAGTCCGCTCGTGGAAAGTATGATTTTTGGTAATGTAAATTGCACTCTTGTTATCACAGCATAGCTTAGTAGGTCCTTCAATAGTGATCCCCATGTCTTCAAGCAGTTGATGAATCCATACAATTTTCATGGTAGTAGTTGTCATGCTTCGGCTTCAGTTGACGATAGGGACATTTTTTGTTGTTTTTTACATCTCCACGAAATTAGTGAGTCTTCTAAGAACACACAAAAACCAGTGGTGGAGTGACGGTTATTTGGGTCACCTCCCCAATCAGATTCAGTATAAGCAATTAAATTTAAATCAGAAGAAGAGGACAGAAAAACTCATTTATTTAGAGTACCCTTTATGTATCTTACGACTCGCAAGATGACACTCATGTGGACGGAAGTTGGTGCATGCTGAAACTGGCTTGCAGTATGGACTGCATGAGAGATATCTGGTCTGGTGATACTCAGATACATTAATGATCCAACAAGCTGTCAGTAGGGAGTAGGATCCGGAAGGGGAACACCATCATCAATCTTCATTTTAGCCCCTACTATAGCAGGAGTTTCACAAACCTTTTCATCTGTAATATCTGATTTGTCAATGATCTCAGAAGCAAGCTTAGTTTAAGACAAGAAATACCCTCTATGAGAGTATGCTACTTCAATACCCAAAAAATAAGTTAGAAAACCCAAATCAGACATTTCAAATTTATCTTTCAAAATTGATTTTATACTCTTAACCCTATTAGAATCACTACCAGTGATGAGCATATCATCCACATATAACAGCAAGATCACAATCCTTGCATTGGATTTTCTAACAAACAAAGCAGTGTCAGTAAAATAGGATAAAAAACCATTTTCTATCATTACGGAATTAAACCTATCATACCAAGCCTTAGGGGCTTGTTTCAAACTATAAAGTGTTTTTTTAAGGTAAAGCACATTTCCTTTAGGAGTCTCCGTTCCAGGAGGAGCATCCATATATACTTCTTCATTTAGATCTCCGTTTAAGAAGGCATTTTTAACATCCATTTGATAAATGTTTCACTTGTTGATTGAGGCAACAGTTATAAGACATTGGGCAGTGATCATTCGAGCCACCGGGGCAAAGGTCTCTTCATAATCAATCTCATATTCTTGACTATACCCCGTTGTAACCAGATGGGCCTTATATCTCTCGAGAGACCTATCACTCTTAGTCTTAAACTTAAATACTCATCTACACCCTATTGCTTTCTTACCTTTAGGAAGGTCTTGAATTTTCCATGTCTTGGCTCTTTTCAGAGCTCCGAGTTAATTATCCATTGTGGCTATCCATTCAGAATATTTTCGTGTTTCCTCGAAGTTTCTAGGTTCTATGTAAGAATGAATGGTGTTTAGACAGGCTCTATGTTTAGGTGAAAAAGATTCATATGAGATGAACCTAGAAGGAGTTTTTTTGTCTTTCGGTCCTACGAAGGTTCTCCTCACTTTGAGGAGTAGTTCTACTCAGAGTTACCAGTCGAGGAAGCGGGAGCGGAAAGCGATACAGGAAGCGAGACACTTTCAAAAATTTAAGTAGGGAAGCGTGGGACTACTTAGAAGAAAATTCTAAACCGTCTCGGAAGCGGCCTAGGAAGCGAACCGGAAGTGAGGGGGAAACGAAAAAAATGGAAAAAATGGAAAAAATGGGGAAGCATGGGAAAAGCGCGCTTCCCAAAAAAGGGGGACGCTTCCCCTCACGCTTCGGAAGCGCGACGTTTCGCACTTCCGAAGCGCGCTTTCCCTTTTACCTAGGCGCTTCCGGTAACTCTGGTTCTACTAGTATCATCATATCTTTCAAGAGCACTTCTGAAGGTGTTTCTATCTCTATGAGTATAGGTGATGGGATCTCTAGGAGGTTCCTCATCGATATGTTGATGAAATGGAGAAGATACAGGATTGGTTTCTCTGGTTTCATTTTCATTTGAGTTATTCTGATTTGACTCATCATCACTAGTATCATCTCCTTTAGTTACAAGATCAAATAGAAAGGAATACTCTACATTCTCGTCATTAAATTCAAGATTTTCGAAACCACTGACATTTTCCAAAAAACTTACATTTTTGGAAACATATAGTTTAACATTTTTAATATCATAACATCGAAAACCCTTTTGAATTTCGGAATAACCAAGAAAAGCACAAGGAATGGCCTTTGGGGAGAGTTTGTCATTTTTATCAGTAAGGACAAAACATTTACATCCAAAAGCCCTTAACCTGCTATAATCAGGTTTTTTCTCATACAATCGTTAAAATGGGAAAATCTTGTTCAAATTTTTTGATGGGAGTCTATTTATGAGATAGACCAATGTAAGGGCTGCCTCAGCCCAGAGTCTTTTTGGAATATTCTGCAAAATGAGCAAGGTTCTAGTTGTTTCAATGATATACCTATGTTTTCGCTCAGTCAACCCATTTTGTTGTGGGGTTTTTGGACAAGATTTCTTATGGAGAATTTCATGACTTTCAAGATAACTTTTGAATTCATTTGAAAGATATTCGCCACCGGAGTCGGTCCTAAGAATTTTTAAACTTCTATTGAATTAATTTAAAACCATCATATGAAATGTTTTAAAAATTGATTTAAGAAAATAGATCCAACAAAATCTAGTGTAATCGTCCACAAAAATAACATAGTATGAGAATCCTCCTTTACATATCACAGGAGCCGGACCCCATACATCAGAGTGAACAATTTCAAGAGATTTTGTTGTAAACATGGATCTTTAAGTAAATGGTAGACTTTTCATTTTCCCAATAATACATTCATTACATACAAAATTCTTATTACAAAGATGCTTAATAAAAGGCAAATAAGAGATTTTAACAATGTTGGGATGCCCCAGTCTCTTATGCCATACATGAATATCTTTGTTTTGAGCAACATTACAAAACTGATTCTTGGGAATTTGGAGAAAATCAACATAGTAGAGGTCTCCTCTCCTAGAGCCTTCTCCAATCAATTTCCCGGACTGGCGATCCTGTATCAAATATTTATTAGAAGAAAATTTTATATTGCAACCATAGTCCGAGAGTTGAGAGACCGAAAGTAAATTTAAGTTTAATTTTGGTATAAGACAAATTTTTGGAACAAAGAAATCTTGTTTTTCAAAATTGCCTATTCCTTTAATTTCAAGAGGTGTTCCATCTGATGTTGAAACAAAAGATGGAAGAAAATTTTTAGAAAAATTGAAAAGAGAACAAGCACTTGGAGTCATGTGAAAAGATGCACCGGAATCTAGGAGCCAAGATGTCTAATCGGGAGGTGAAAAGAATGACATAGCGGCTCCGAAAATGCCTTCCTTGAGAAGAGGTTGTAGAGCATCCACAATTTGTTGAAGGGAAAGAAGCCCTTTTGATGAAGATGGTCGTTCCTCTGGTTGGGATGCCATAGCCGCAACAAGTATTTTCTTCCATTTGGGGCAAATGGGTTTGATATGCCCAGATTCTTTACAAAAATGGCAAGTTAATTTGCTATAGTCTCTTTTGCCATATCGATCATTTCCTCCTTGACCTTGATTTTTGAAATGAGGAGGTTTGTAGGCCTTCATATTATTCCCGGGTCTTGACACGGCATTTACCCCTTCACAATCATTTTGAGAAGAAGAGGTAGCAAGGATGCTAGGATTATTCTTACCAATCCCCATACGGGTTTCCTAACCACTTAGCTTAGTGATTACATCTTCAATGGAGGGAGATGTGAAGGCGGATAGAAGAGAGGACCGAATTTGTTCAAATTCGGGTCTAAGTCCATTTAGAAAATTGAAGAATCGATCTTCCTCTAGTTGTTTGTGTCTTAATTTGATCGCTTCTCCACTTTATTTTGGTTCGAGCATAGCGAGCTCATCCCAAATAGAAGATAGTTCGGCAAAATATTTCCGAATAGACATATCGTTTTGTTGAAGGGTCAATGTCCTCTTTTGGAGGTAATACTTGTGTGATAAGTCCCTTGAAGTATACATTTTTTCAAGGTACAACCAAGCTTCAGAAGCCTTTTTGAACTTAATGATGTTGGCGTTGATCTTGGTTTCTACGGATGAAAAAATCCAAGACAAGATTTTGAAGTTCTACATCTCTCACTCATCATGCCTTTTTGAACACTCTTCTAGGGCTTTTTGTCTATCTTCCCCTTCAAGAATCTTAATATCATTTTTTTCAATGATGGTAAGTTTGGGTTCGGGTTCGGGTTCCGGTATTGAACCTTGAACGTACCCCCAAATGCCCTTTCCTTTGATATGAGCTTCCATATTGCCAGCCCAAACATGATAATTTGAACCATTAAGTTTAAAACCAAGGGAGAAATGAGAGTCTTTTTCGCCCATTAGAGAGGATAAAAGATGAGAAAAAACACGTACCGCAAAAGTTTTTCACGTCTTTCTTGACAGGAGAGGCTTCTAAAATATTTTCCGAGAAGGATGACTCACTTCAATCTTCAAAATCTTGAAGGCACAATTTTCGAGACACTCAAAAATGAGAATACGCACAATCCTCTTCCTTCAACGAGGCTCTGATACCATGTAAAAGTATCCTCAACGAGATACTATGATCAAGACGTCAATATTCTTGATAAAGAATGGCACACATGCACAAAAAGAACACTTATAACACTTGTGCATACAAGCACAAAATCACAAACTTCTCACAAATGCACCAAAGGCATAAAAATAAATATTCAAACTTTATTAGGAGCATGGGCTTTGACTCAAAGCCATGAGAATACAAAGGAGGGGAAGCCCCTATTTATAGACAAACAAAGGAGCCACATAGGGGGCTCCCAAGAGAGTCGTTGGGAGCCCCCCAACGGTCACATATGTGACCGTTGGAGGTGAAAGAACTCCTAAAAGAATCAAGGAATCAGTGAGAGAGAGAGAGAAGAGAAAACTCGATATTTGAGAATCGGCAGCCACTTTTTCCTTAGTAGTTGCAGTAATGCTACATTACTCTTAATAGGGTTACAATAACCTTACAAGGACAAAAATGCCCCTCATTAGTAACACATGTTACATTAGAATACAAATGAAACAAAACACGTGATTGGATATGGATCATTTATCGGATCCATATCCAATCCATACTCCATATTCTAATACCCTCCCTCAAGTTGTGCATGGGGTTGAACCATGTGCAACTTGTTCTTCAGATACCAGAAGCGGTGACTTGTGAGACCTTTTGTAAATATATCGACAACTTGGTCTTCTGAAGGCACATAAACTGGTTCAATCTCGTTGTCGGCTATCTTTTGTCTGATGAAGTATTGATCAATCTCAATATGCTTAGTCTGACTGTGATGAATAGGATTGAATGCAATTTGTATAGCACTTCTATTATCACACATAAGTGTTGAGTTTGAGATATCCTCTCCCATCTCTGTAAGTAGATGCCTAATGCAAGTCACTTCTGTTGTGGCAGTTGTCATAGATCTATACTCTGCCTCTGTGCTAGATCTTGCCACAGCCTTCTGTTTTC